>NW_026578123.1:600000-1027642 GCF_029603195.1 Condylostylus longicornis | reverse complement strand
GGCAGAATCTGCGGACTCCCAGTGATCACAAAAAACACGTAAAATCGCTCTATCTCTTCTAGTTTAGCCTGAAAACGCGTTTAAAGTTTTGCAAAAGATTTTTTTTAAATATCTCCAAAAATATTTTTGCTACAGCCTATTATCATATATTGGCAGAATCTGTGGACTCCCAGTGATCACAAAAAACACGTAAAATCGCTCTATCTCTTCTAGTTTAGCCGAAAAACACGTTTAAAGTTTTGCAAAAGATTTTTTTTAAATATCTCCTAAAATATTTTTGCTACAGCCTATTATCATATATTGGCAGAATCTGTGGACTCCCAGTGATCACAAAAAACACGTAAAATCGCTCTATCTCTTCTAGTTTAGCCGAAAAACACGTTTAAAGTTTTGCAAAAGATTTTTTTAAATATCTCCTAAAATATTTTTGCTACAGCCTATTATCATATATTGGCAGAATCTGCGGACTCCCAGTGATCACAAAAAACACGTAAAATCGCTCTATCTCTTCTAGTTTAGCCTGAAAACGCGTTTAAAGTTTTGCAAAAGATTTTTTTAAATATCTCCAAAAATATTTTTGCTACAGCCTATTATCATATATTGGCAGAATCTGTGGACTCCCAGTGATCACAAAAGACACGTAAAATCGCTCTATCTCTTCTAGTTTAGCCAGAAAACGCGTTTAAAGTTTTGCAAAAGATTTTTTTAAATATCTCTAAAAATATTTTTGCTACAGCCTATTATCATATATTGGCAGAATCTGTGGACTCCCAGTGATCACAAAAAACACGTAAAATCGCTCTATCTCTTCTAGTTTAGCCGAAAAACACGTTTAAAGTTTTGCAAAAGATTTTTTTAAATATCTCCTAAAATATTTTTGCTACAGCCTATTATCATATATTGGCAGAATCTGTGGACTCCCAGTGATCACAAAAAACACGGAAAATCGCTCTATCTCTTCTAGTTTAGCCAGAAAACGCGTTTAAAGTTTTGCAAAAGATTTTTTTAAATATCTCCAAAAATATTTTTGCTACAGCCTATTATCATATATTGGCAGAATCTGTGGACTCCCAGTGATCACAAAAAACACGGAAAATCGCTCTATCTCTTCTAGTTTAGCCGGAAAACACGTTTAAAGTTTTGCAAAAGATTTTTTTAAATATCTCCAAAAATATTTTTGCTACAGCCTATTATCATATATTGGCAGAATCTGTGGACTCCCAGTGATCACAAAAAACACGTAAAATCGCTCTATCTCTTCTAGTTTAGCCAGAAAACGCGTTTAAAGTTTTGCAAAAGATGTTTTTAAATATCTCCAAAAATATTTTTGCTACAGCCTATTATCATATATTGGCAGAATCTGTGGACTCCCAGTGATCACAAAAAACACGTAAAATCGCTCTGTCTCTTCTAGTTTAGCCAGAAAACGCGTTTAAAGTTTTGCAAAAGATTTTTTTAAATATCTCCAAAAATATTTTTGCTACACCCTATTATCATATATTGGCAGAATCTATGGACTCCCAGTGATCACAAAAAACACGTAAAAATCGCTCTATCTCTTCTAGTTTAGCCAGAAAACGCGTTTAAAGTTTTGCAAAAGATTTTTTTAAATATCTCCAAAAATATTTTTGCTACAGCCTATTATCATATATTGGCAGAATCTGTGGACTCCCAGTGATCACAAAAAACACGTAAAATCGCTCTATCTCTTCTAGTTTAGCCTGAAAACGCGTTTAAAGTTTTGCAAAAGATTTTTTTAAATATCTCCAAAAATATTTTTGCTACAGCCTATTATCATATATTGGCAGAATCTGTGGACTCCCCAGTGATCACAAAAAACACGTAAAATCGCTCTATCTCTTCTAGTTTAGCCAGAAAACGCGTTTAAAGTTTTGCAAAAGATTTTTTTAAATATCTCCAAAAATATTTTTGCTACAGCCTATTATCATATATTGGCAGAATCTGTGGACTCCCAGTGATCACAAAAAACACGTAAAATCGCTCTATCTCTTCTAGTTTAGCCTGAAAACGCGTTTAAAGTTTTGCAAAAGATTTTTTTAAATATCTCCAAAAATATTTTTGCTACAGCCTATTATCATATATTGGCAGAATCTGTGGACTCCCAGTGATCACAAAAAACACGTAAAATCGCTCTATCTCTTCTAGTTTAGCCAGAAAACGCGTTTAAAGTTTTGCAAAAGATTTTTTTAAATATCTCCAAAAATATTTTTGCTACAGCCTATTATCATATATTGGCAGAATCTGTGGACTCCCAGTGATCACAAAAAACAGGTAAAATCGCTCTATCTCTTCTAGTTTAGCCGAAAAACACGTTTAAAGTTTTGCAAAAGATTTTTTTAAATATCTCCTAAAATATTTTTGCTACAGCCTATTATCATATATTGGCAGAATCTGTGGACTCCCAGTGATCACAAAAAACACGTAAAATCGCTCTATCTCTTCTAGTTTAGCCAGAAAACGCGTTTAAAGTTTTGCAAAAGATTTTTTTAAATATCTCCAAAAATATTTTTGCTACAGCCTATTATCATATATTGGCAGAATCTGTGGACTCCCAGTGATCACAAAAAACTCGTAAAATCGCTCTATCTCTTCTAGTTTAGCCGGAAAACACGTTTAAAGTTTTGCAAAAGATTTTTTTAAATATCTCCAAAAATATTTTTGCTACAGCCTATTATCATATATTGGCAGAATCTGTGGACTCCCAGTGATCACAAAAAACACGTAAAATCGCTCTATCTCTTCTAGTTTAGCCAGAAAACGCGTGTAAAGTTTTGCAAAAGATTTTTTAAATATCTCCAAAAATATTTTTGCTACAGCCTATTATCATATATTGGCAGAATCTGTGGACTCCCAGTGATCACAAAAAACACGTAAAATCGCTCTATCTCTTCTAGTTTAGCCAGAAAACGCGTTTAAAGTTTTGCAAAAGATTTTTTTAAATATCTCCAAAAATATTTTTGCTACAGCCTATTATCATATATTGGCAGAATCTGTGGACTCCCAGTGATCACAAAAAACACGTAAAATCGCTCTATCTCTTCTAGTTTAGCCTGAAAACGCGTTTAAAGTTTTGCAAAAGATTTTTTTAAATATCTCCAAAAATATTTTTGCTACAGCCTATTATCATATATTGGCAGAATCTGTGGACTCCCAGTGATCACAAAAAACACGTAAAATCGCTCTATCTCTTCTAGTTTAGCCTGAAAACGCGTTTAAAGTTTTGCAAAAGATTTTTTTAAATATCTCCAAAAATATTTTTGCTACAGCCTATTATCATATATTGGCAGAATCTGTGGACTCCCAGTGATCGCAAAAAACAGGTAAAATCGCTCTATCTCTTCTAGTTTAGCCGAAAAACACGTTTAAAGTTTTGCAAAAGATTTTTTTAAATATCTCCAAAAATATTTTTGCTACAGCCTATTATCATATATTGGCAGAATCTGTGGACTCCCAGTGATCACAAAAAACACGGAAAATCGCTCTATCTCTTCTAGTTTAGCCGGAAAACACGTTTAAAGTTTTGCAAAAGATTTTTTTAAATATCTCCAAAAATATTTTTGCTACAGCCTATTATCATATATTGGCAGAATCTGTGGACTCCCAGTGATCACAAAAAACACGTAAAATCGCTCTATCTCTTCTAGTTTAGCCAGAAAACGCGTGTAAAGTTTTGCAAAAGATTTTTTAAATATCTCCAAAAATATTTTTGCTACAGCCTATTATCATATATTGGCAGAATCTGTGGACTCCCAGTGATCACAAAAAACACGTAAAATCGCTCTATCTCTTCTAGTTTAGCCGAAAAACACGTTTAAAGTTTTGCAAAAGATTTTTTTAAATATCTCCTAAAATATTTTTGCTACAGCCTATTATCATATATTGGCAGAATCTGTGGACTCCCAGTGATCACAAAAAACACGTAAAATCGCTCTATCTCTTCTAGTTTAGCCAGAAAACGCGTTTAAAGTTTTGCAAAAGATTTTTTTAAATATCTCCTAAAATATTTTTGCTACAGCCTATTATCATATATTGGCAGAATCTGCGGACTCCCAGTGATCACAAAAAACACGTAAAATCGCTCTATCTCTTCTAGTTTAGCCTGAAAACGCGTTTAAAGTTTTGCAAAAGATTTTTTTAAATATCTCCAAAAATATTTTTGCTACAGCCTATTATCATATATTGGCAGAATCTGTGGACTCCCAGTGATCACAAAAAACACGTAAAATCGCTCTATCTCTTCTAGTTTAGCCGAAAAACACGTTTAAAGTTTTGCAAAAGATTTTTTTAAATATCTCCTAAAATATTTTTGCTACAGCCTATTATCATATATTGGCAGAATCTGTGGACTCCCAGTGATCACAAAAAACACGTAAAATCGCTCTATCTCTTCTAGTTTAGCCGAAAAACACGTTTAAAGTTTTGCAAAAGATTTTTTTAAATATCTCCTAAAATATTTTTGCTACAGCCTATTATCATATATTGGCAGAATCTGCGGACTCCCAGTGATCACAAAAAACACGTAAAATCGCTCTATCTCTTCTAGTTTAGCCTGAAAACGCGTTTAAAGTTTTGCAAAAGATTTTTTTAAATATCTCCAAAAATATTTTTGCTACAGCCTATTATCATATATTGGCAGAATCTGTGGACTCCCAGTGATCACAAAAGACACGTAAAATCGCTCTATCTCTTCTAGTTTAGCCAGAAAACGCGTTTAAAGTTTTGCAAAAGATTTTTTTAAATATCTCTAAAAATATTTTTGCTACAGCCTATTATCATATATTGGCAGAATCTGTGGACTCCCAGTGATCACAAAAAACAGGTAAAATCGCTCTATCTCTTTTAGTTTAGCCGAAAAACACGTTTAAAGTTTTGCAAAAGATTTTTTTAAATATCTCCAAAAATATTTTTGCTACAGCCTATTATCATATATTGGCAGAATCTGTGGACTCCCAGTGATCACAAAAAACACGGAAAATCGCTCTATCTCTTCTAGTTTAGCCGGAAAACACGTTTAAAGTTTTGCAAAAGATTTTTTTAAATATCTCCAAAAATATTTTTGCTACAGCCTATTATCATATATTGGCAGAATCTGTGGACTCCCAGTGATCACAAAAAACACGTAAAATCGCTCTATCTCTTCTAGTTTAGCCAGAAAACGCGTGTAAAGTTTTGCAAAAGATTTTTTAAATATCTCCAAAAATATTTTTGCTACAGCCTATTATCATATATTGGCAGAATCTGTGGACTCCCAGTGATCACAAAAAACACGTAAAATCGCTCTATCTCTTCTAGTTTAGCCGAAAAACACGTTTAAAGTTTTGCAAAAGATTTTTTTAAATATCTCCTAAAATATTTTTGCTACAGCCTATTATCATATATTGGCAGAATCTGTGGACTCCCAGTGATCACAAAAAACACGTAAAATCGCTCTATCTCTTCTAGTTTAGCCAGAAAACGCGTTTAAAGTTTTGCAAAAGATTTTTTTAAATATCTCCTAAAATATTTTTGCTACAGCCTATTATCATATATTGGCAGAATCTGCGGACTCCCAGTGATCACAAAAAACACGTAAAATCGCTCTATCTCTTCTAGTTTAGCCTGAAAACGCGTTTAAAGTTTTGCAAAAGATTTTTTTAAATATCTCCAAAAATATTTTTGCTACAGCCTATTATCATATATTGGCAGAATCTGTGGACTCCCAGTGATCACAAAAAACACGTAAAATCGCTCTATCTCTTCTAGTTTAGCCGAAAAACACGTTTAAAGTTTTGCAAAAGATTTTTTTAAATATCTCCTAAAATATTTTTGCTACAGCCTATTATCATATATTGGCAGAATCTGTGGACTCCCAGTGATCACAAAAAACACGTAAAATCGCTCTATCTCTTCTAGTTTAGCCGAAAAACACGTTTAAAGTTTTGCAAAAGATTTTTTTAAATATCTCCTAAAATATTTTTGCTACAGCCTATTATCATATATTGGCAGAATCTGCGGACTCCCAGTGATCACAAAAAACACGTAAAATCGCTCTATCTCTTCTAGTTTAGCCTGAAAACGCGTTTAAAGTTTTGCAAAAGATTTTTTTAAATATCTCCAAAAATATTTTTGCTACAGCCTATTATCATATATTGGCAGAATCTGTGGACTCCCAGTGATCACAAAAGACACGTAAAATCGCTCTATCTCTTCTAGTTTAGCCAGAAAACGCGTTTAAAGTTTTGCAAAAGATTTTTTTAAATATCTCTAAAAATATTTTTGCTACAGCCTATTATCATATATTGGCAGAATCTGTGGACTCCCAGTGATCACAAAAAACACGTAAAATCGCTCTATCTCTTCTAGTTTAGCCGAAAAACACGTTTAAAGTTTTGCAAAAGATTTTTTTAAATATCTCCTAAAATATTTTTGCTACAGCCTATTATCATATATTGGCAGAATCTGTGGACTCCCAGTGATCACAAAAAACACGGAAAATCGCTCTATCTCTTCTAGTTTAGCCAGAAAACGCGTTTAAAGTTTTGCAAAAGATTTTTTTAAATATCTCCAAAAATATTTTTGCTATCGCCTATTATCATATATTGGCAGAATCTGTGGACTCCCAGTGATCACAAAAAACACGTAAAATCGCTCTATCTCTTCTAGTTTAGCCAGAAAACGCGTTTAAAGTTTTTCAAAAGATTTTTTTAAATATCTCCAAAAATATTTTTGCTATCGCCTATTATCATATATTGGCAGAATCTGTGGACTCCCAGTGATCACAAAAAACACGGAAAATCGCTCTATCTCTTCTAGTTTAGCCAGAAAACGCGTTTAAAGTTTTGCAAAAGATTTTTTTAAATATCTCCAAAAATATTTTTGCTACAGCCTATTATCATATATTGGCAGAATCTGTGGACTCCCAGTGATCACAAAAAACACGTAAAATCGCTCTATCTCTTCTAGTTTAGCCAGAAAACGCGTTTAAAGTTTTGCAAAAGATTTTTTTTAAATATCTCCAAAAATATTTTTGCTATCGCCTATTATCATATATTGGCAGAATCTGTGGACTCCCAGTGATCACAAAAAACACGTAAAATCGCTCTATCTCTTCTAGTTTAGCCGAAAAACACGTTTAAAGTTTTGCAAAAGATTTTTTTAAATATCTCCTAAAATATTTTTGCTACAGCCTATTATCATATATTGGCAGAATCTGTGGACTCCCAGTGATCACAAAAAACACGTAAAATCGCTCTATCTCTTCTAGTTTAGCCAGAAAACGCGTTTAAAGTTTTGCAAAAGATTTTTTTAAATATCTCCTAAAATATTTTTGCTACAGCCTATTATCATATATTGGCAGAATCTGCGGACTCCCAGTGATCACAAAAAACACGTAAAATCGCTCTATCTCTTCTAGTTTAGCCTGAAAACGCGTTTAAAGTTTTGCAAAAGATTTTTTTAAATATCTCCAAAAATATTTTTGCTACAGCCTATTATCATATATTGGCAGAATCTGTGGACTCCCAGTGATCACAAAAAACACGTAAAATCGCTCTATCTCTTCTAGTTTAGCCGAAAAACACGTTTAAAGTTTTGCAAAAGATTTTTTTAAATATCTCCTAAAATATTTTTGCTACAGCCTATTATCATATATTGGCAGAATCTGTGGACTCCCAGTGATCACAAAAAACACGTAAAATCGCTCTATCTCTTCTAGTTTAGCCGAAAAACACGTTTAAAGTTTTGCAAAAGATTTTTTTAAATATCTCCTAAAATATTTTTGCTACAGCCTATTATCATATATTGGCAGAATCTGCGGACTCCCAGTGATCACAAAAAACACGTAAAATCGCTCTATCTCTTCTAGTTTAGCCTGAAAACGCGTTTAAAGTTTTGCAAAAGATTTTTTTAAATATCTCCAAAAATATTTTTGCTACAGCCTATTATCATATATTGGCAGAATCTGTGGACTCCCAGTGATCACAAAAGACACGTAAAATCGCTCTATCTCTTCTAGTTTAGCCAGAAAACGCGTTTAAAGTTTTGCAAAAGATTTTTTTAAATATCTCTAAAAATATTTTTGCTACAGCCTATTATCATATATTGGCAGAATCTGTGGACTCCCAGTGATCACAAAAAACACGTAAAATCGCTCTATCTCTTCTAGTTTAGCCGAAAAACACGTTTAAAGTTTTGCAAAAGATTTTTTTAAATATCTCCAAAAATATTTTTGCTACAGCCTATTATCATATATTGGCAGAATCTGTGGACTCCCAGTGATCACAAAAAACTCGTAAAATCGCTCTATCTCTTCTAGTTTAGCCGGAAAACACGTTTAAAGTTTTGCAAAAGATTTTTTTAAATATCTCCAAAAATATTTTTGCTACAGCCTATTATCATATATTGGCAGAATCTGTGGACTCCCAGTGATCACAAAAAAACACGTAAAATCGCTCTATCTCTTCTAGTTTAGCCAGAAAACGCGTTTAAAGTTTTGCAAAAGATTTTTTTAAATATCTCCAAAAATATTTTTGCTATAGCCTATTATCATATATTGGCAGAATCTGTGGACTCCCAGTGATCACAAAAAACTCGTAAAATCGCTCTATCTCTTCTAGTTTAGACAGAAAACGCGTTTAAAGTTTTGCAAAAGATTTTTTTAAATATCTCCTAAAATATTTTTGCTACAGCCTATTATCATTATTTAGATAACGCGTACATGTTGACATACATGTTGAATGAAATATTCTTTATTTTATGTTGTAGCAATAATTACTATATTAAAGAAGTTAGACTTAAATGTCATTATATCATTTAAAATTCTTTTTAAATTTTAAAATTCAATAATAATAAATTAGTTTAACAGACAAATGTTACAACATACAATTATGTTTCTAACTTTTTGTATGAACCCTAATTTTAAATGATTGATAAGAAATTAAAAAATTTTTGATATTATTGTTGTTGTATTCATTTTAAATATTTCGTATTATACTGATACTTTGAATACTGAAATATATTTTCAGTATTCTATAAATTTTCAGTTTTCAATCACAATGTATGAATCCATTTTTGAATTTGAATATTTGCGGTGAAAGTTACGCTCTTTAGGAACATTTATAAGAAAAAAATCAACTAATAGTCATATCGGATATACCATTGGTTCGATTTTGTTGATTTCGATTACATTCTTGTTCGAGAATATTTTGTTGGAAAGTTGATCCGGCATTACACAGCTCCACATCTCAAAAATTTATGTTTTCTACTTTTCAAACTAATATTCAAGAATAAATTCCTCGGCCATAAATTTCTTGTTAAAAATATTTTTAATAAAAAAGAAATTTAATATCATAATAAGTTTATATTTAATGATTATTTCACATGAATCAATGATTTAAATTAATTCATACCAATTGATGCATGTTGCATACATAAAAATCGAAATCACCATTCTTTCTATGTTTTTTAAATAAACACCATTCGTTGAATTTTGTACATGACTGAGTACATGTTGAATATTATAACAATTTAACAATAAAATATTTTTTGCCCAAAAACAATTTTTCTATAAATGTAATAATGAAATTTTTAAATTAAATGCATAAACTATCCCTTACAAATTTATTACCATTAAATAAATATTTCTTATATAATATTATATTTGTATTTTTTTTTTTACATTATACGTACTCATGTCTATATTTACATATTGAATATTTTGTACAAATACAATATGTTTTTAATTGTCAAAATGTAACATATTATATACCATTATTATTATGTACAAAAAATATCGCGCCCTATACATTATCATACAAACACACTATACATAATATGAGGAAAAATTCCACAATAAATAAAAATATTATTTTAAATACTACTTGTATGTAAGAGTATAATCACCACTTTAGTACTCTACTTGCCAGTATTTCATGTATGTTGGTACATTCACGCCAGTATACATGAGCATATGTACAATATTATTTTATGTCTCTTAATAGTATTATTTTGCAAAAAAAACCATGTGAAAATATACAAGAAAAAAAGAAAACACAGTAAAAAGAGAAATAAAATAAAAAATTTCGATAACAATTTTGTAAAATCATAACTATCATAAATGTTAAACAAAATTGAGAACAAAAACCGATTATTCCAAATATTTTTCGAATATTGTATTAAAAAAATGATTTCAATTGCTTCGTTATTGTTATGATTTTTTCTTGTTACTCTGTATAAAATATAACAGTTTATATAGTATATATAATCACGTAGTAGTAAATTGTTACATTAAACAAGCAATGTTATAACCATTTTCATATTGTTATGTATGTATTATGTAAACATTATAAATAACCAAAATATATAGGTAATGATGGTGATAAAAACACTGTTATAAAATAGAAGTGTTATATAAAGTTATTATGCATGTAGATATTATTATGGTGTTGAAAACAAGGAAGAAATATTGTGGAAAATGAGTCAAAGAGACTGCCAAAATTCAAAACCAATGGATTTTATTTTTGTTTTTTATTATTTTTTGTACTGTTATGTAATCATGCATGCTGAAAATGAAATTAACAAAAAAAAAATTTCCATTTCCAACTTTAATGTTTTTTTTTATTTTTTAATTTTCTTTTTAAATTTTGGTTTTGTATATTACTTGTGACATTTAAGGGTTGCCAATATACTTAATAAAATTGAATTAAAAATTGAGATTTTTTTTAAAAATTAGTTTTACATGCGTCTGCACGAAGTTCCCGTATGTTCACCAAATATTTTCACGAATTATTTATTATAGTAAATGCTAGAACTATATTTAAATATAGGGTGTGATTTAGATACTGGTTCGAATAGCTGCCACACAATTTCAAGAACAAAAAGTTAATAGTCCACAATAGGAAAGAATATTGTATTAAATGAAAAATTTAAATGGAAAAATAGTTTACACGAGATAAACTGTCAAGTTATTGACTTTATGTCACATCTATGTGACATATTTAATGGTATTTGTTTGGATAAAGAAAAAAATTGTTAGTTAGTGAGTAATTTAAAAACTCGAAAATTACATTGAAACAAAAATAACAAATATACATACTGGAAATGACAAATAATATGACATGAAAAGACAACAATAAGAATTTATTATACGTTCTCTTATGCAATTAGTGACTGACTTCTATTAATGAGTTTCAGATTGACTTATTACTAGGCTTTCCATACTATATGAAAAAAGGTATACAAGAAATTTTAAAGTTTTCAAAGTTTTCCCAGACGTGTCACTAATCTTTCGTGTATTGGTTACCATCTGGTTACAGGTCAGATTGTCTTGACCCAATCGGTAGAGCTTGCCGAGACATTTCCACACCATCCAGGAGAAAATGTGGGAAGAATCCAGATCCCTTATGGCAGCCTGACTGTAAAACATTATTGCTGTATCGCACCTGCACTAACCCCTATCCAAGTTAAATTGGGCGCACTTTTCTATAGCGTGTATTTCCGCCTGAAAGATACTTGGGTACATCCCCATGGCCTGGAAGTATTTGTTCCTTAGCCCAAATATCCCAGCACTCGTATCCGAAGACATCTTCGAACCGTCGAAAATATGGTATAACTGTATGGTAACCTTTTGTTGTTAAGGTTTTCCATCTATGTTGTGTTACATATGCAATTTTATACTGTATTTTACTACATAATAATATTATGCATTGTATTTTTATATCAATTTTCCGTAGTAAACGTCCATGTGCAATTTTAACACAATTTTCCAAGTTTTTAATTTTATTTTGTATTTTCTTTTCTTTTCATTTTCCTCTCATTCTTTTCGCTTTCAATGATTATCGTTTGAACTGAAAAATACAATTAAAATCACGAAGTATTTTTTTTTTTTGTTGTGTTTATGTATGTTATGCCATCAGTGTTATGTTACTTTTACTAACTGTTTTTAATATACGAAGAAAATTAAAACAAATGTAATAAAACATGAGATGCGATACTACTTTGAATGTTATACAAAATATACGAAAAGCACTAGCAAGAAAACAAAATGAAAATAATAGCAAATGAACAAAATTAAAGAAAACAACAAGAATAATATTGGCACAGAAAACAGAGTTTTCAAACAATAACAGAATAGGTACACAAAGCACATAATATGAACATGTAAAAATATTCTGTATAATGGCTATTTTTTAAGTATTAACTCTGTAACTGTATATAAAAGAGTTGTTGCAAGTTGATTCGAAAATTGGACCGAAAAAGAAAATTAAAAACAAGAAAAGAACAAAAATGTAAAACAGAAATTCAAAAAAAAAAAAAAGGAAGAAACGTTTAAATGAAAAACAAATAAAACTTTAATCCGAAATAAAAATAGGGGAGCAAAACACAAAAAAAAAAGTAATAAAATAAATAAATAAAAATTAAAAAAAAAACGGGAAAAAATAAATAGATTTATACAAAAATGAAATGAAGATTGAAAAATACATGCACTAAAACGGAAAGCAGAGTAAACGAAGTGCGAGAGCGAGAGTAAACCGTATTCAGTTATTCTTGATTATTTAAAGAATTTTCAGTTCGAATTGGACCAGTATATACCATTTTCAAATTATAGGGTAACTTTTGGAACCACATATTCGAAGTTTGAGTAAAGAGGTATTGGTTTCGGGAGTACGTTGATCTGTTCATTACCGACTATTTCAAACATAGTAAAAATTTATCCGATTATACTTTCCTAGTTCGATTTATTTTTTAGGACGTTATTTAAACCACTTTGGAGATGCGAGTATTACTAAACACTAGAGCTAATTGTCCCACGTATTCGCTACATTCTTTATTTGATACCTTCATATAGCAATGCATCATCCGCTTCAAATTTTCTAAAGTACGTCCACACTGCCTCTTAGTATGTAATTCTGAACCATTCTCCAATAAAGTTCTCAACCATGTAATGTACACCTTGTACAGGAGCGTAAGATCCAATCTATGTAACTAAGGAATTGTATTCCTTAATCATTTCTGGCAAGCAAAGTTTTTCTCGAAGCTATACCTTCTAACTATGACAAGCGTAAGTGAAATATCATTCGAAAATTTGTTGCGGTATCTTGAACCAAGAATATTAAGTCCTTTTCTACAATATACTCCCCCACCATCCACCAGTTGCATAGTCTTTATGTTCGCGTAGTGTCTGTATTCGGGATCGATGTAGATAGACACGAGAAAGTCAATGACGTGAAAAACATTAAACTAAAGGATGTAGTAGCAGATCCATCACTGACAATTTTATTTATTCTTAATCTTAGTACCACGGTCGGTGGTTAATTTCGTGTTTCACTTGTCTACGTAATTACTGCCTTAGTATTCCTTCCATATTTACACCATTTATATAGTCGCACACGTTGTACCCACAATATCGTCTTTTGTGTTACACACAAAGCGATATTCTTACGATTATTCACTAAACATCTTCACAGCGAGACTAGTCATCCCAATAGATATGGTTTTCTGGAATAGTGCCCTCCTATTTATTCTTTTAATTTAATCAATGTATAACCATGAAAACAGTACATTATACACATACAATTAGATTAACAACCTTACAAATTCAAAATACAATGTCATAATATCATTGACGTGTTAAAGATAAAACAAATTTTAAAACAAATAAAATCAGGAACAAGGAAATAATATCAAAAAATATAAGAAAAGCAAAAAAAAATAAAATTAAAATGAATTTTAAGCTCTTTTCGGAGAGAGAATAAGGCTCCTAGCTAATGATAAGAGGATCCTTTTTTATTTTTTTTTTTCTTTAGTTTTGTTTTTTGGTATCCCTTTTGTAATTTTTTTTTTGTATTCGTTTTTAAATGGAAAATTGAAAGTTTTCATTGAAAATTAACGGATTTAACAGATTTTTTCATTTTTTTTCTGTATTTTTGACTAGGTACTTTTTATACCCTGCACTTCGTGAAGGGTATATTAACTTTGGTATGGAGTTTGTAACTACTTGAAGGAGTCATCTGCGGTATGGACATATATATATATTCTTGCTCAGCGTAAAATTCTGAGTCGATTTAGACATGTCCGTCTGTCCGTCCGTCCGTCCGATCGCACGATAACTCAAAAACGAATAATGCAATCGACACCAAACTTTCACAAGTTTTTTCTTTTGTGCCAAGGACGAGCCCTATTGTTATTGGACCAATTCGGACAACGGGTGCGGGTAGCTGCCATACAACTCAAAGAGTTTATTTTAAATATTTCAAAAACTAATAAAGGTATAAATATAAAATTTTGTATACATGTGTCCAATTATATTCTGCACATGCTCTAAAAATTATAATGGGATAGCTGCACCGGTTCGGGTGGCTGCCATACAACTCCTACAGCAAATTTTTTATATTCGGCAAAATAATAAAGTCAGATTCATGAAACTTGGCAGTCATGTGTCCAATTATTGGTCAAATATATTTCTGAAGTTTTAGAGGAATCGCTTGACAGGTTCGGGTACCTGCCATACAACTCCAGAAGTTAATTTTAAATATTTGGAAAAATAATAAAGTCAGATTCATGAAACTTGGCAATCATGTGTCCAATTATGGCTCAAATATATTTCTGAAGTTTTGGTGGAATTGCTCGACAGGTTCGAGTAGCTCCCATACAAGTCTAAAAGCTTATTTTAAATATTTGGAAAAATAATAAAGTCAAATTCATGAGACTTGGCAGTCGTGTGTCCAATTATAGGTCCGACATATTTCTAAAGTTTTGGTGCGATTGCTTGACAGGTTCGAGTAGCTCCCATGCAAGTCTAAAAGCTTATTCTTAATATTTGGAAAAATAATAAAGTCAGATTCATGAAACTTGGCAGTTGTATGTCCGATTATAGATCAGATATATTTATGAAGTTTTGATGGAATTGCTTGACAGGTTCAGGTACTTCCCATACAACTCCAAAAGCTTATTTTATACATATTTGGAAAAATAATAAAGTCAGATTCATGAAACTTGGCAGTTTTATGTTGAGTAATAGGTCACATATGTTTCTGAAGTTTTGGTGGAATTGCTTAACGGTTCGAGTAGATCCCATACAAGTCTAAAAGCTTATTCTTAATATTTGGAAAAATAATAAAGTCAGATTCATGAAACTTGGCAGTTGTGTGTCCAATTATAGATCAGATATATTTGTGAAGTTTTGGTGGAATTGCTTGGCAGGTTCAGGTACTTACCATACAACTCCAAAAGCTAATTTTAAATATTTGGAAAAATTATAACATCAGATTCATGAAACTTGGTAGTCGGATGTCCAATTATAGGTCAGACATGTCCGTGAAGTTTCTATAGAATGATTTTAGAGGTTCAAGTAATTACTACACAATAACGAAAGGTGCAGGGTATAATTCAATCGGTTTATACCGACTGAAACGTTTTTACTTGTTTTTTTTATATTTCATTTTGTTTTCTCTAAACCCATTAATACAGTAGATTTCTATTTGAATGTTATCTATATTATAATTCGAATTTGTGCATTATTTTGATATATGCATATGGTATTCTAACAGAGATATTTGAGTGTTAGTGGTCGACAGTTTAAATATTTCAACTTTAAAATGACAATTTTAAATGAAAGTCTTTTATTTTAAGGTTTTGCTATAGTTTCCACAAAAATATTCCAATAAAATAGATATGTGAATAGAGATAGAATTTTCCTCAAATAATAGGGGGGTTTGTGTCTGTACTTGAATATCATCGTATTCCATTGATAATGGAAGAACGCAATGATGTAATCTTTCAATTCATTTTGAAATATTTTTTTGTAATCTTCCCTGTTAGTTGATAGTATGATCATCAATAATTTTATAGTGCAAGGTTCCATTGTAAGGCACAAGGATGAAATTGCAAATAGGAAATGTCTTCTTATAGATATTTTCTTCTTTAAATTTTTAACTTGATAGAAAATAGTTGCTCCCTTTATGTGCTCTCTATGATCAGATCTGAATATTGCAATTCATATAAAATTCGAAATAAAATAAAATTTTCATTATTTAAGAATGAAATTATTTAAGAGGATTTTTATGTAAAATTAAATTGGTTCCGATTTTAATAATGTAAATCATTCTTAAGTATATTTCAACATTTTAATTGATTTTCGCTTTGATAATTATTATTCTTTACAATATTGATTGTGCGCTTGTTTATTTTATATAATATTTTATTCGTATATTATATTGAGATGAAGGAAACGGAAGATAAAATTAATTGATTTCGGCATATGTAAAAAATAATTTTAACAACTTGATGTAATCAAAATAAAATATTTTGCGTTACTTCTTAATTCATATTGGAAATTAACATTATTCTGTAAATAAGATGTAAGTAATGAATGTAAATTAAATCTTAGCCATAATGAAGGCAGTAATAATGGAATTTGGAATGCGTATTCTGATAACAGAATGAAGAATATTAATTGCAGTCATATGGAATGGTCCAAAATAAGAAACAAATTAATATAATATTTAAATTTTGTGAATATAGAATTAAACCGACCAAATTAATGGGATTTTGTGTGAGTATTCAATTGAAATTTTTGTTGAATTATTTCATTTCAGTATTGCTTGGTTAACATGGTAAATACAAGTTTTGTATAGAAAAAAATTAAATCAATTTAGATACGCGGTCCAAAATAGAACAAACTTTGTAGAAAAATAAATCAGCTGCAGCTGGTGGTGGTGTAGAATGACACAAGAAAAACTTATTTGTTTTAATGTCATTCCGCCCAAGGTTGAATAAACGTTTGCGGTTTAGTACAAGAGATGTCATTTGGTAGCCTTATTTTTTTACTAAACGTAATTAGGAATCATCTGCAAACTATTTGTAAATTTTATAACGTCACAAACACATAAAGTGACGGAATATATTTTTTGTTGAAAAAATTTGAGTGAGCATTGGGCCGGAAGTAATATTCATGCTTCTGAAGTGATTGTACAGAAAGTATAGTCGTTCGATTAGCAAAATATCGGTAATTTTTGTATTCGGTTGGATCTCACAAATCGTAATTACTATCGATGACTTGATTAGACACCAATCGCAGCCTTAATGCTAATATCTCTATATTTGTTTTCAAATAAGTGCAAATAATATTTGTGATTCATTAGAAATTATTAATGCACGTAATTTTCATTTCAGGTTACGACCAAGTAGGACAATTATTCTAGGTCCTCTTCCTTAAAGCCATAGAAGCAAAATTTCGTCTTTTAGAAAGTATTTTATATAACATTTTTTTACCACATTTTATCAAGATTTAAGAAAATTTACCAAAACCCACATATTTTCTGTAGGTCTCAATAAGTTTTTAAAAAAAATCATTTTGAAATATGCATTTTGAGTTGTCAAAACCCACGAATGAATCGAATTTTATAAAGGAATCATCTGTTTCTTGATTCTTAAATTTTTATGAAAATATTTTTATTCGACTGAACGGTGTTTTATGAGTTTTTCCCATTTTATTTAATTTTTTTTTTATTTTATTCTTCCTTTTATTTTATATTTATGTGTAATTGTTTTAAATTTAATGTTTATCATTGTGAATAAATTTAATTTTTTGGTTTCAAAGTATAGTATGAAGTATTTTACTGAATAAATACTTGAATCGCTTTGAATACAATAGAAAATATATAATTATATAATTATAACATTTTATCTTAATCTATAAGAGTATTAACTTATAATAATATAAATGTAAAATTCAAAGAATGAAAGTGTATATTTTAGGAGATTATTTTTGACCCCATATTCTAATAAAGAAATCTAAGAATATGAATGAATATAAAAAAATAATATTAAAATGAATTTATATTTTTTGAAATTATGCTTTTTCGTTTTGCTTTTGGAATTAGATTACCAGTAGTTACAGCACCATATGAGAGGATGCAAAGGTATTTTCATTTCAAAATTTATAATATATTTCTTATACGTGAAAATTAATGCAATTTGTTGGCCTTTACTTTAAAATTTACAATTTCTATAATGGAATTTGGGGTAAAATTGCGGACCACAATCACCTGCAAAGCTCCTTTTAAATTCTAATTTTGTTGCTTTGGATTTTATCCTGTTAACCACCTATAATTTCACGATAAATTCTATCCGGGACTCATATATTTTAGAAATTTTGGAATAGCTCTACTGTTATTGCATCCCACTAAATTGAATAGAGTTTCAGCAGTTTTAGAATGGCTGTTTTAGTTAATTTCGCAAAAAAAAACATTTTCAAAGAAACATTATAAACGAGATTTTGTACTTTATAGATAAAGAAGTTCGAAATGGAATATTAAAAAATACAGAAATAAATTTTATCATTATAGGAAATGGGGTGCCAAAACAAAATTATTCTAAACTCGTATTTACATAGCTAAGCATAATCATAAAAGAAGAATAATATAAAAGCAAAAAAACAAAAAAACAAGAACCAAAAAAAAATTTTTTGTTAAGAAAAGTTAAATTGAAAATAAAAATTATGGTTGGTTTACGTCACATTTTTAATCCATAAGTACTTGTATATACCGCATATACAAAAAAAAAAAAAAATTTATTCAGGTTAAATATATGAAGATATTCGGATATACACCTGAGTTTCATTTATATTGTGCTATGATATCGAGGAATATAACTAGCATAGAATACATAGGCTAATATTATAGTACAGTGAAACACACAACTGTATACATTTATACTACATTTGAGTAGCATATCTGCTTATACACTTAAATACTCTATGCTTTAATCTTAAAGGATGTATATCATATCTTTATATAGCTATTAAGGTAAAAGCAAAAAATAGAAAACACAAATATTACCAAAATAATATTTTGAAGAAAATGATATAAAACTTTAACAGTTTTAAAAGATAAAGATATAAGAATAATTTCTAAAAGAATATCCACCTCATCTAACCACCTCATCTCTCTCTTTCTTACCATCTTGGTTGTGTACACTTTAATTTCCGTGTTCTTCGAGATTTTATTACAAATAAAATGAATGTTGATGGTTTGTTTTCTTTTTCTATTTTAATTTTTTTGTAAAATAAATTTTTGGGGTGAAAATTTCGATTAATTTTTACTACCGTAAATAAATGTAAAATTCATTTTTATTTTTTTTGTTTTTTTCAAATATTAAAGATTTTATTTGAAAATAAAAAATTTCCAGAGCGAAACCAAAATAGAGTATAGCAGCAATAAAAAATTTTGTTATATATTTTGTATAAAATCAAAATGGAAATGAAAAATTTAAGAAAATTATAATGTTCACCTCAAAAACAAAAATAAGAAGAGAAAAAGGAGAAATTAAAATCAATTTAAATAATTTTATTTTAAATATCTTAAATAAATATGGTGATTTTTAACTTAATTTTAATAAAAAATGGAAATATGACGTAAATACAAGGATGTTTAATAAATTTTCGGAAATTGGTTTAAGGTATGAAAATACAGATTTCAATTTTTGGAAATTTTTGTACAATTTATGAAAATCAAAGTTTTTTTAAAAGAATTCACAATACTTTATTTTACAATATAATCAAAATCGCAATACGGGGCTGAATATTGAATGATTGAGCGAAATTGATGTGACAAATCCAAAAGTTGATAAAGAATTAATATTGAATTAATTACGCTAGAAGTATTAGGAATTTCTCTCACTCTCTTTTCATTGCTTACTCACTTGTTTTGTTTAAGATGTCCCGCTACGAGCTCCACGATCCGATAGGAGATCGAGTTAAGATGTCCTGATGCGAGCTTTAATAAATGAATTAAATCAACAATATTTGATATTTTTGTTCTGTTTTTTTGATATTGCGTGACTATGATATTTGCTTACGGCCAATACCTCTCTTGCCTTGAATATTACCCTTTAAGATTAACTGCACAATTTCGTACTTTTCATCTCGCATTTAATGTCCAAAATATTCAAGTAGAAAACTCTAATGCTCCCAAAAGGAGAAAGACAAAAAATTGGAATTAAACTAATATTGTTTAAACAAAATTATTATCTGTTAAAAGTATGCAATATTACTCCCCAAATTAGAGTATTGCATACATTTAGGAGGAGAGCAAAATTAAAGCTTTATAATTAATTGAAAAACTTCCTGTTTGGAAAAAAGGAAATTTCGAAATTTGAAATTTTATTATTTTTTTTATTGGCAATAATCAAAAGGGATTCAGAGAAGCGATCTGAAGAAGTGTGGAAGGGCGCAACGAAAATATCAAGCATATAACATTAAAATGAGCGAGTGAAGTATTAGGTGGCGATAGCTGTTGTATTGCTGCTTATCAAAAAAAAAAAATAAGCTGCAACCGTTTCATAAAACCGTTTCATGGCGTAAATAAATTAATTATGAATCTAATTTTATGCCTACGCTTACAGAATATTTTGAATTTTATATAAATATTCCTCCTAATCGTATGCAATTTTATATAGAAGTAAAAAAATTATTTCGACAGAATACCCAATTTCTTCATATAACAAATAACTAAAGTTTTATGGATATCATAGATTAAATTGTCGTAAAAATCGCCATTGAATCCGGGGATTTCAATAATTCGTATTTAACAAAAATACTCAATGGCTGACCAGTATAACTTTATTTTTATCGTTTTGCAACAGTTATTTTCACATTATTTTTCAATTCCCTGTAATTAAAACATGAATAATTTTCATTAATTTATTTATTAATGATGAAAAATATTTATCAAAAGTCAAACGTATACAAAATTTACTATCTAATTTAATCGCGTTAATTAACATTTTTTTTTTATAATAATTAAGTATATAAAAGTTATGATGTCATGGTCATGTCATGGCTATTGAACTCTGAAATTTTTAGTACTTATTTTTTAATTTTAATAATTAATGTTAAAGTTTTTGACTTCATTAAAAGCTTAATTACTAATTTAATGAATTTTTAAATGAACATTAATTTACCATCTTTTTTTCTATATTTTTTTTTATATTATAAAAAATTACTTACCGTTTAAAAAATGTGAATTTTTCTTTTTTTATTCCCAATATAATTCGGTACTTAAAATATTATTGTACGTCAAATGAATAACAAAATGAAGAGCAAGCATAGCGTTGTTAAAAACAAAAAAGTTGTATGAAAAAATTTTTTAACGTAATTTTTTAGTTACTTTAAAAAAAAAAACGGGAAACTACACTAAATAGAGCTGGGAAAAAAAAGTCTTCATTATCAGGTTGTTATTTAAAAATTTCATAAATAATTTAGACAATTGATAAAATGAATCTTCTTTGTTAAAATGTGTAAAGTTGAACAGTTTTTGAAAGTTAAATTTATCACACTAAGTGAATTATTTTTTATTTTTGATTTCCCTACTTTAATGTATCACTTTCTTGTATAAAATGTTCTTGAAACAGGGTTGGCTCAAGCTAATTGTAAAAACGCACGAGTAATCTATGTTATAAGAGATGCCGCCCAATTCTTTTACATAAGCATGACATGGCAATTCATAACTCTTGTAAAATGACTCGAGATCTAACGATATGTGCCGATATCTGCCGACATCTACCAATATCTACCTACTCGTCCAATACCATGTTTTATATCGAACACCAGTTCAGTTGTATGATTATGTAGAGATTGATCATGTGTTTTTCCGAATTTAATCCAAATTTCTTTTATTATTTTAGGATGTAAAATCAATAGTGCAAATTTTTACTTAAAATTACGTTTTCACCCAAGGTCTGCCGGAGTCGTAGGTTTTATATTCCATTCTAACATAAAAAAAATCTATATCAACACGTCATGAACAATTTTGTGTGACATCTAACTACTGAAACTCATTTCCGATTGATCCCTTTGTCGATCACCCTGAAGTTTTAGAATTTTTTTTTGGAAAATTCGCCCGATTCTTGGAAAAGTTTTTTTTAAAAAAGTTCGGAAGTCATAACGAAATCCTATCCTTTATATTGGTATATTCAATGTGTGTTTTTTTTTTTAATTTTATAACATTCCACTTTTTTATAATATTATTACGAGAATTTTTTATTTTCTTTTCATTAAATTTCTAAATCATTAAAATTTATTTTATACCTGAGGAGTGAAACAAAAAAAAAATTATTTTATATGCATAATACTAACTGTGCATTTTATTCTCTATAGAAATACAGTTACTTGCATTATTATTTTTAGACAAAACTATATTTATATCAGATTGCATCCAGAATACATACAATATTAAAATTGAGTTAAAAGAAACTGTTACAAGATATTATATATTATATAATGAAGGTATAGAAAAGAGAAAGGAATCTAAAAGTAAAAAAAAAACAAGTAAAAACGTTTCAGTCGGTATGAACGGATTGAATTATACCCTGCACCTTTCATTGTTGTATAGCAATTACTCAAACCTGTGAAACCATTCTATAGAAACTTCACGGATATGTCTGATCTATAACTGAACACACAAGTTTCGTGAATCTAACTTTATTATTTTTCCAAATATTTAAAATTAGTTTTTGGAGTTGTATGGCAGGTATCCGAACCTGCCAAGCAATTCCACTAAAACTTCGCTAATATATCTGATCTATAATTGGACACACAACTGCCAAGTTTCATGAATCTGTCTTTATTATTTTTCCAAATATTTAAAATTAGCTTTTGGAGTTGTATGGCAGGTACCCGAACCTGCCAAGCAATTCCACTAAAACTTCGCAAATATATCTGATCTATAATTGGACACACAACTGCCAAGTTTCATGAATTTGACTTTATTATTTTTCCAAATATTTAAAATTAGCTTTTGGAGTTGTATGGCAGGTACCCGAACCTGCCAAGCAATTCCACTAAAACTTCGCTAATATATCTGATCTATAATTGGACACACAACTGCCAGGTTTCATGAATCTAACTTTATTACTTTTCCAAATATTTAAAATAAGCTTTTGGACTTGTATGGGAGCCACTCGAACCTGTCAAGCAATTCCACCAAAACTTCAGAAATATCTTTGACCTATAATTGGACACACAACTGCCAAGTTTCATGAATCTGTCTTTATTATTTTTCCAAATATTTAAAATAAGCTTTTGGACTTGTATGGGAGCTGCTCGAACCTGTCAAGCAATTCCACCAAAACTTCAGAAATATCTTTGACCTATAATTGGACACACAACTGCCAAGTTTCATGAATCTGACTTTATTATTTTTCCAAATATTTAAAATAAGCTTTTGGACTTGTATGGGAGCTGCTCGAACCTGTCAAGCAATTCCACCAAAACTTCAGAAATATATCTAACCTATAACTCGACACACAACTGCCAAGTTTCATGAATCTGATTCTATTATTTTTCCAAATATTTAAAATAAGCTTTTGGAGTTGTATCGCAAGTACCCGAACCTGTCAAGCAATTCTATCAAAACTTCAGAAATATGTCTGACCTATAATCGGACACACAACTGCCAAGTTTCATGAATCTGTCTTTATTATTTTTCCAAATATTTAAAATAAGCTTTTGGACTTGTATGGGAGCCACTCGAACCTGTCAAGCAATTCCACCAAAACTTCAGAAATATCTTTAACCTATAATTGGACACACAACTGCCAAGTTTCATGAATCTGACTTTATTATTTTTCCAAATATTTAAAATAAGCTTTTGGACTTGTATGGGAGCTGCTCGAACCTGTCAAGCAATTCCACCAAAACTTCAGAAATATCTTTGACCTATAATTGGACACACGACTGCCAAGTTTCATGAATCTGACTTTATTATTTTGCCGAATATAAAAAATTTGCTTTTGGAGTTGTATGGCAGCCACCCGAACCGGTGCAGCTATCTAATTAAAATTTTTAGAGCATATGTGAAATATAATTGGACACATGTATACAAAATTCTATATTTGTACCTTTATTAGTTTTTGAAATAATTAAAATAAACTCTTTGAGTTGTATGGCAGCTACCCGAACCCGTTGTCCGAATTTGTCCAATAACAATAGGGTTCGTCCTTGGCACAAAAGAAACAACTTGTGAAAGTTTGGTGTCGATTGCATTATTCGTTTTTGAGTTATCGTGCGATCGGAAGGACGGACGGACGGACGGACGGACGGACGGACTGACGGACATGTCTAAATCAACGCAGAATTTTACGCTGAGCAAGAATATATATATATGTCCATACCGCAGATGACTCCTTCAAGTAGTTACAAACTCCATACCAAAGTTAATATACCCTTCACGAAGTGCAGGGTATAAAAATTAGACAATGTTATAGCAACAACATACATTAATAACATTAATAACATTAACAGCAGCAGTTATAAAAAATATGAACAAAAGTTAGAGTAAAGTTATACCTGACAGACACTTTGTATATTCATTTTATATAGACTCGTATATGTTACCCTGCATTATCGTTTATACATATAGATACGCACATTGCCATACAAGTATACCTATAAATCTATATAATATACGTCAGGATAATAGCATAGGACAGGTATTATTATTCATATCCTCTTCCTCTAACTTATACCAGACCATATGGTGATTATATTTTTTGTTTTAAGTTTTCTTTTACTTTTTAATGTTGTCGCTATTTTTTTTTTTTTGCTGTTTCTATTTTTTCTGTGATCCTTTCTTAAAAAAATGTATTACTTTCTATATAAGTGTAAAACTATAATATGCATGTATGTGTATTTGTGTGTATATATGAAAGAGATATCATAAATTTTCATGGAAAATCCTTTCCTCAAGCTGTTACAAAAAAAAAAACAAAGAGAGAGAGAGAAAAAAAAACTGGTTCGCGTTTATTCGCTAAATATTTTATAAAGTAAATTGAAGCGGCACAAAAAAGCAAAAAAACAAGTAGAAGAACAAAAATCAGGATAATAACATAGTAATTTTCTATTTTTTTCTATATTTTTTTTTAAAGTCAGTTTCTAAGTAGGTACACATAGAGACGATGTGCAAGTATAATTTTAGCAGAATAAAAAATTCATGAAAAACTTTACGTGTTTTTTTTTTTTCCTATTTTTTTGTGATTATTTTACTTTTTCTACTTCCATACCTAGCCTTTACGTTTTCCATTTTTTCTATGCGGCCATTATAGAATTTTTTTTTTTTGTTATTTCTTTTGACTTACTTAAATGATTTTCTCAGGATTTTCATATTTTCCTCAACTTATTTTTTGTTTTTGTTTTTTTTTTTTTTTGGTTCCGTGTTACTTATACAAAAGATTAAGTCACATTTTTTTTTTTTTTTTCAATTTTAACATCATTTTTTTTTTTTAGCGTCTACGATGAAACGTTCTTCTTATATAGTTAAGCTTAACATGACTAGCGCTATTATTTTTGTTTTCTATTACTACTGTGTATATTACACCATGGCTGAGTTGAGAAATCCTTCAAAAAAAAAAAAAAAAAAAAAACACAAAGACAAATAAAAATTTTTGTATGTGTGTTTTTATTACAAAAAAAAATTTCTTTGGTTTACACAACCAACCTACCATCATTCATAAATTTTGTTTTTTTTTAGTTCATTGTAAAAAAAATGAAAAAAAAAATGAATTTATTTTGCGAGAAAACTTCCGGTTTTGACCATCATCGTTCTTAAAATTATATAAAATGTAATGTACATGTATGTGTGGATGTTTTTTTTTTGTACATATTAGTATGAAAGTTATGAAAAATAGTAAAAAAAAAAATTTTGTATGAGAATTTTGAAAAAAAAAAAAAGAGTTGCTCAATAAAATCTTAGGAAATTAAGAAGGGAAAAATTTTCCACAGTATTTTTTAATAATTTTTGTTTAGAATTTTAGATTGTCATGCGACCAGCACAGTCATTTATCACTTATCACTTATTAAAGCCTTCCTATCAATCTATGATGCCCTGCATTTAAAAATTATCAAGAAAATGCCTGGAGATAATAAATGTTTGCCAAAAAAAATTGGATGTGAGACCTGTAATACTGAGAAATTCCTCTCCAAAAAAAAATATTTATAATAGTCAGATTTACCCATTTTATGTAAATGGGCAATTTCAATTGAATGGGCATGTTATTAAAAACATTAACCCGATTTCGATCGATTTTCAGCAGCGTCGAAGAAGATTGCTTTGAGTATGATAAAAGAAAAAATTTTGTATGATAATATATTTTCATAGCCTCACAAAATGAAGGGTATGACCCCCTCAATTCCAATTGTAGAATGAACGGCGGGAGCGTCATATCTTATTTGATTGATTCGTTTAAGCGAACAGTACTACCTCGACTGGACGGCGTCCTAATTAAAACAAATGTATCGTTTTATCATACTACCACACTAACACGGGTGTTATATGTGTTCATTACAGACTATGCTAAAAATACCATTGATCTATACCTGACACTATTGTCAAAAATAATATCAACTACAATCATATAATCGCCCCGTCGAATGAGAACAATTTTGTTATTTGCATAGCCTGGTACTGTTAGAAGTATTTAAAAAAATTTTGGTTTTCATTAGCCTCCCGAGTATAAGCACTAATCCATTTTGTAATGTTCCACATAAAATCTCACCATTGAGCAGCAATAAATAAAAAATAAATAGCATTTGTTATTTTATTTCTGCTGTATTTAATCCACATGTTCTTTGCTGTCCCGCATGTGATCAACTTTTTACACTTGCGCTTGACAAACAATAGATGACTATTATAAACGAATCAGCTTTTACCGTGTTAATGGGAGCCTCAAAACCGATACATTTTATAAAAATAACATTAAGGAATTAAAATCATCTTTATGATACCAACCAAAAGACAATACCAAAAGAAAAAAAAATTCTTGTGTCCCCAAGAGAAGACTATGAGAATTTTATTTTGAAAAGATTTTTTTTTTCCTTCACTCTTTTTTTTTCTCAATATGTTAGTTCAACTTAGAATTATATGGAAGTTAAATATTCCCAGGACACAAAAAAATAGAAAAATATAGGAAAAGAGGTTTATTTTTACTAACCTTTAAAATGTGTTGCTAAAACCCTTCTGGATCAAATAAAATAGCAAACTCCTTGTATAGAACTAAAATAAGAAGAACAGCATAAAAATTGTTGAGGTATAGCATAACGGAATAAAAGATTATTATGAGTTATCAAAAACAGTTTATTCAAGTTATATAATACAGGAGTTTTCTTTTTATAATATAAAAATGCATCATTATTATGTTCATGTTAGGCATAATCCATAACTTTTTCTATTTAATGGTTTAAAAGTTAAAGCATAGTTATATCATAGCTTAAAGGATAATTTTTATAACTATATGAATATATTAAAAAAAAAAAGTTTTTTTTTTTCATCTATATTTTGCAAGTTGTTATACGCTTACAATACTGTACGAATTATTCCTAACCTATATGAACTTTTACTTATGTTACCATATTATTTTGATTGTACTCCGATAGCTTTTTATGCTATAAATTAAATATAGGTCTCGAAATAATATTTTGTATATTAAGTATAATAGTTATAAAATTAGGGGGTAAAATAAAAGTTTTGTAATATACACGTGCTATATAGGTATACTTTTGAACTTCAAAATTATTTTGTGTTAACCCACTTGTATCTGACCGTCAAATTTTTCGTCAAATATGAAAGAATTCAATTTGATGTGAGAGAATGTTCTCTGAGTTCTTGTGTACGTGAGCATGATATATATGTTCTAAGGCAAGTGTCACGGAATACAATTCAAATCAAAGGATTTGGCAATCAGAAATACAAGAGCCCGTAAAAGGCAACTTCTTTTTAATAAAGTTGGGTCAAACCAATGGTTTGTATTGTAGCACTTTTCCCTTCAGCAAGTGAAAATTCTGCTTTTAAATACAGTCTATGTATACCTATCAAACTATTAAAATTATTTTCATTCATATACAAAACTATTTCTAGAATTGCATATATTTAGGATGACGCATATATGCAGTGTTTGAAATAAAGCAAAAATTAATATAAAAAGGGGTTAACATAATGCTCGATTTTAAGGTTTAATTATGTGAGTTAACAAAAATAATTATATTTTTTAATTTCATGGAATTTACCGTTAGCTTTTTATGTTTATAGAAATTTGAAAAAGCTTGCGGTTTCGGAAATATAAGGTGTCAAAAATTCAAATTTTACAAATTTCAAGAGGCCATAACTTGAGAGGGGAAGGAGATGGAAAAAAATTTTCTTCTAACGAAATGAACTATTTGTTAATGTCTAAAAGCCCATAAAATTTCAAGCTTCTACAGGCTGGGGTCTAGAAAATAAACGACATCAAAAATTTGGAAAAAACGGACTTTAGATAACGGTAAATTTGAGCGGCCATTTTGTTTTTCTAAAGTTAACCTTTAGTATACCCCGCTAGGGGAAGTAAGCCACTGCCTTTCTGCGTTTGCAAAATTTGAAAAATCCTTATGGTTTCATTGCACTAAATAGTTAAAGAATGGCATTTTTAGGGTTTTGGGGGGGTATAACTTCTAAAGGGGGGGAGATAGGTAAAAATTTTGTTCCACGAAAATAAGTTTCTAGTAAAAATCTATGTACGTACAAAATTTCAGCTTTCTATCTTCAAGGGTGTAGAAGTTTTGTAAACAGACACACGGACGGACGGACGGACGGACGGACGGACGGACGGACGGACGGACGGACAGAGTGAAACTAATAAGCACTTTTTTTTCAAAAATTTTTTGGAAAAGTGCTAAAAAGTACAAATTTTAAATTTAAAAGGGTACAAGCTATTAGAATTAAGTTTGGAGTACTCTCGCAGGTATCAAAGAAATATGAGTTTAAAGAAAATGAGTTTAAATAATATGAGTTTTAGTAAAATTATAACTTAAAACAACTTTGGCCGTGAAATATTCAAAATTTAATAGATATACTCAATAGCTTAAAATCTAAAAGAACACTAACGGAGAAATGAAGAAAAAATAATTTCTTATTTGAACCGTACAATAGTTAAATGACGAAAACAATGTGAGATGTAAGCGATTATGCCAATTGGAGAGGAATGCGTATCTTTTTCTCGGTTGTATCCTTTGATGGGGTTGCAGTAGAATTGCCAACCGTCCCGTTTTCGTTGGCGCAGACCCTAAAACTGGTCTGTTAAATGTTTTATGGTATCCCGTTTTGTAAATCTTAAAAGGTGACAAGTCTAGGCGGTGAGCATAATATTTTGATTGATTAACATAAAATTTGTCTCTTTAATGGAGAGTTTTTTCATTTCAAGGATTTTGAAGGAGAAACAAAAAAATTCAAAACAAAATTTTCATAATGGATAGTGCTCTTGTGCCCTAAAGAGTTAAACCGAGAATATACTTCTTTTTTCCTTAAATACAAATTTTCAATGTTAGTAAAAGTTTTAAAATTATTTTTATATTATTCTATTTCTATATAAAAAATTAATACATTATCATTGAATTTTATGCAATAATTAAAGTTAGTACGGAACTTTTACTTTATTGAAATGCTAACTAAAGCAGTTTTGAGAAAAATTTACAAAAATTTTTATAATATGAATTTAAATTAAATTACCTTACCTTTATTTCGATTTTAAATTCAGAATTTTTCAAATATTTTTAAATCATCTATGTACTCTCCTTTGTATTTTCAACATTTTGTGCAAGGAAAATTCTTCCGGAGGTGTAGCAATAGCAACAAATCAAAATTATATAAAATATTTTGAACCTGAACTTGATTTAACATAAATCGAGCACTGTCGTACGACCACTTTTCTAAAACTCTAAATGAATTGAGTTTAATAAAAGCTACCATCTTTCTCATTTCAATTTGTTCAAATTAAATAATAAAAGAATTCAGGGAAGCGTTTTCTCTTTCATGTTTCTCGAAAACATATGTTTTTTTTACTCAAACATTTCAGAGAACATTTAAGAAAGTTGTTCAAATAATAAATTAAATAAATAAGTGCTATGTGTATATGATTAAATTTTGGAGTCGAACCAACTGTTATGATTGCTAAAATAACAACTGAAAAAATTTATTTTGTTTGATTGTGTACTAAAAAAAAATTAAGTAAATTTTAATGTAAATTGTAAGAAAGTGCAAATAATGAGAGCACTACTGAATAATAATTATTTGGAATGTTATTGAAGACTCTATTCGACAAACATGTAAAAAATTTAATATAAAAGTAAATTAAGTTCTTTTTTTAGAATATTATTTTTTATAATTTTTGTCTAGAGTGGAACAAAAGGTTCTAGATCCAAAGAAATTTAAATTATTGTAGCCCTCATGTCATTAGTAAATTTCGGATTTGAACATTATCCGGCTCATAGGTTTACATGTTGTTCCCAATATATGAAATCCTTAAAATTTCTGTGGCGGTATACCTTTGATTTTTTTTAATATAAGCTATTTGAAAATCTTTCTTTTAGAAGCATAAAGGTTAAAATTTAATAAATTTCCTTGATTCTACAAAACTAACAAGTTTAAGAGCTTTAAGAGGTTTAATAAAGTTTTTAGTTTCTAAAGTTTAGAGCCCCTAAATGAAATTTTCTGATTAAATTTTATTTTGGTTATAGTTATCATTTGCAAAATAATTTAGGTACAATATGATTCAGAAATCTTCAATAATATTCACAGTTTATTTATTAAATAAATAAATTAATTTACGAAAATAAAAATGCACCCGAAATACACACAACAAGCACTAAATGAATTTCAACACATGCCCAACCAATCCAATACCTAACACAACCACATGAAATTTCAAAAAACCAAGCACTTAAAAAATAAAACAATAAAAAAAATATGCTATTTATGGTCAATAACAATTGCTTCAACAGTATCACCAAACATCATGCTATTTTTTTCAAGTATGAAGAGAATAAATAAAACTGCACTAGTGCACACGCTCATCTTATAACACACATTGAACAAATAAAAAAACAAGAGAAATTCAAATATTTAATTTGTTAAATCAATTAAAGAAGAGTAAATTTTTTGTTAATGTCCCGTTGTATAAAAGGTGTTAACATTCAATCGCCTTAATATGTTAATCGGTTTAACATCGAAGTCAGCGAGTCATAATTAAAAACAGTGTATTCAAGATGAAATTTTTTGCAATACTATTCGTTTTAGGTAAAATAAAAGAAAATACTAAGAAATATTAAATTTGTAAATGTAGTTCTACAAAAATTAAAAAAAAAAATTTTTTTTTTTGTGCATTACAGGTCTAATTTGTTTGGAAAATTGTATTGCAAGACCAGATTGTTGGTTTGGTGGTGGTAGTTTTGATAGTGGAAGTTTTATTGATTGGAGCCGTCATGATAGTAGTTCTTCCGAAGAAAATTCATTTCCATGTCCAGCATTAGATCAATTTTGGAATAATCAATTTGATGCCTTTTTAATTCCAGCTTCATTTAAAACAATAAAACCATAATTTTTTTGAAATTGAAATTTGATTTTTTTTTTAAATGGTTTTGTATTTGAACATGAATTTTTGAGTTTCGCATATTCATACTTTTCATAAAATTGCTACTTCATTACAATTTTATAAAATAAAATTGTAAAAATAATGGTAAAAGTTATAGTGAAGTGACACAAAATTATTAAAAGAATTGAACATTTAATTTTTAATTACAAGATTAATATTAGTTTGTTGTTCTTAATGTAAAAATAAAAATTTATATGATAAATTTCAATAGGAGCCACAGGAGTAATGTCCGACAGTTAGGCAGCAATAAGTGCTCTACATTCTTATTAGATTTTTTCTCGGGTAGTACGAAACTATTCCGGCAAGCTCGATTGGTTGGGTCGAGAAAAAAATGTCATTTTATACTGGATGCCAGGGCACCTTAATGTAAGAGAAAACAAAAAAAATGCATATGTTTGTGAGGCGTTCTATTTCCTTTTACGGAATTGGACCAAACAAAATACATGAGGTGCTAAGAAGCGAAGTATAGTGGAAAAGACTGGTGCTATAAAGGACACATCCAGGACTCCAGCATATAAAAGAACATTTGGACAGCTACAATTGACAGCAAACAATAGATATTTTAGGTCACGGTGCACTGTCGTCCTAATCTAACAATCTGCTTTCCAAAATCTAATGGCTTAAGTAATAATTTTAGCTTAAAAATCATAAGAATATTGAAATTAATATTATTCAAATTCTCATATAATAATAATTATATTATTCATAATAATTCCAGCGACTTAATAATGTAGATGAAATGACAACCGGGGTTTTCATTTTCTATCTACTTTATATTATATAAAATATTTTAATTTCTGTGCCAAAAAAGAGTGTACCAGGCATATTCTTGGCAAAAAAAAAAAAAAAAAAAACAAGTTATTAAAAGAATTTAATAAAGTTTTAATGTATTCCGAAATGGAATATTTTAATGTTATATACATAAAACTGTTATACAAATTTTATAATATAATGCCGTACAAGTTTATCTTTATATAAAATTATTTTATGTTAAAATTATCTTCTTCAGTTTTTAGCTTTTAAATTATCTCATTTCAACTTTAAAAGTTTTAAATTTTATTAAAAAGTTTCCTCTTTTTTTTTTTAATGTATGTCTCTAAAGAATAAATTTTAAAATAAGGAAGAGAACGAAAGAGAAATCAAGTGCAAAAATAGCTAGAACAACTTAAAATCGGTCAAAAAGAAAAAAAAAATTTTTTTTAACAAAGTTAATTTTTAAATGATCCCAGAAATTAGCATTTTTGGCTTTAAGTTTTCTTTTTTTTCCCCCTGGCACCACCCCTGCTTTTTTTGTTGTGTTTATATTTGGGAATTTTTACGAATTAATTACAAATTTTTTTAAAGAATTAAAAATAATTTTAAAAAATTCAAAAATAATCAGAAACTTTTTAAAGATATCGCGAACTTTTTCATAAATATTTTTGGTTAACTATTTAAGGTACATGAATGTTACACACTTTAAGACATGGATGGCATAGATATGGAAAAATTAGAGAAAGGTGCAATTATTAGAAATGTAAAAATTTAAAAATTTAAAAATTTTTCAACATTATTTAATCATTCAATTCCGAAAATTGGTATATTTGGTGTATATATTCGCATGATATAAAGCCTTTTCTTCTTAAATTTTATTCTTGGGCCTCCTGGGACTCCTAGAGCATATCTGTTTCGAAAATTTAAAAATTACAATTGAATAGAATTATAATTGAAGCGGTAAGTAGACAAAGGTGTTAATTTATATTTGCATTCTGACACTTTTTTTCATTAGCAAATTGTAAAAATATTAATTTTTTTGTTACTTAACTCCTATGTGCACTTTCAATCTCGTCTTCTATTAAGTTTATAGCTATTAGAGTAATCACAGTTCAAAATATATAAAATTTAATGATGTTCTATCCGAGCAACGCAATTTTCGTCAAAATGTTAGTTAACCCCTTTGTCCATTTACCTCCTTAATTATTAAATCACATCTTACGAATACCATTGAACTATTTCTTACTAACTTATTGTCCTATTTCTACACTAGTTCTGAATTCAAAATAATTACAAAAAAATTTAAATAAATTTAACTAACTATTTGTATGGTAGATTCCCATTTACCTTTTGCGGGTATTAAAAACAGAAAATGCCCTCACGAATTTGTACAATTTTCTTCTTAAATATTTTAATTTTCTTATTTTTGTTTTTTTTTTGGCTATCATCTTAATATATTTTATTTCACCCATATATCCTTATAATTACTAAAGTTTTCATTTTCACTGTGTTTGGAGGAAAACTAAAAATTATGATATTACCGTAAATCTCTTAGATTAAATGAAAGATTTTACAAATTTTCGAAAGCATTAACAAGAAATAAATATTTCTTTTTCTTTCATTTTCCTCTTTTTTCATGCAGACTATCTTAATTATACATACACATATATGCGATGATATAAAAAGGAAGAGGAAGGAAAAAAGCAAAAAACAAGGAAAGTTTTAAATAATTTAATATAAAAATTAATTTGACATTAAAAAATTTTTTTGTATATTAATTGTATACTCGTATAAGTACTTTCAGTAAGTAAAAAAATTTATTTGCAAATTGGTCGCACTCTGTTCGTCCGTGAACAGGCTTACATTACTTCTACAACCTTGATGGTAGAAAACTGAAATTTCATATTTACATGGAACTCTACTAAAAAATTATTTTCGAAGAAGAAAATTTTTACTTATTTCCCCCCCCCCCCCCCCCCCCCCTCCCCCCTTCTAGAAGCTATAGCTCTTCAAAACTCTAAAAACGCCATATTTTTTAACTATTTATTGCAGCGAAAACATTAGCATTTTTCAAATTTTACGAACGCAGAAAAAAAGTGGATGCCTTCTTCTACTACGGCATAATGGCCTTGAAATTTAAAAAAACAAAATGGCAGTTAAAATTTACCGTTATCTGAAATCCATTTTTGCTTAATTTTTGATTCTCGTTTTTCTTCTAAACCGTAGGTTGTTGAAATTAGGGGTTGAATGTAGGGGTTGAAATTTTAGCAGCTTTTCGATACTAATAAAATTAGTTAGTAGAAAAATTCTTTCCACCTCGACTGCCTCCTGAGTGTCCGTCTCCCGAAATTTGAAAAATTTGAATTTTTGCCACTTTATATTTCCGGAACTGCAAGCTTTTCGAAATTCCTATAAATGTAGAGAACCAACAGTAAATGCTATGCCATTTACAAAATATATAAATATTTTTTCAACTCACGCAGTTAACCCTTGAATTCGAGCATTATGTTAACGTTTCCTTAAATTTTTGTAATCCTAAATTAACGTTTCCTAAATGTATGCAATCCTGGAAGTAGTTTCGTATATGAATGAAGGTAATTTTAATTATGTAGTACATACATAAATTATTTTTAAACGCAGTCTTTTCACTTGTTGAAGGGAAATGAGCTACTTTACAAACCATTGGTTTGACCCAACTTTATTATAGATAGTATATGTTTACGTAAAAAATTTTGTTTGTGGACAGAAGTATTTTTTTTCAAAATGAACTTGGAAAAGTTTTCGCAGTTCTTTATTAATTATTATACTTACAAATTTTTGTAAGTTTTATACCAAAATATTTATAAGATCCTTGAAAAAATTTATGGTCTAAACAAAATATGTACCTATACTCTTGTTAAAATGTAAAAAGAAATTTTTTTACTATAGAAAACTTTTTAGTTTACTTTTTTTTTTAAGTTTATTCTAAGAAAATATTATAAGAGGGTCATTTGATGTAGAAAATTATTATTAAATTCTGTATAACATTAAATTGATAGCACATCTTTTAAAATGTTTGAATAATGTAAAAAAATAAAATAAGTTTTTTTTTTTTATTTTCAGTTGAGTCTCTCATGTTTTATGCAATAATATTTTAAGTGATATTAAACATAAGAACTTAAATTGGTCATAAGTTAATTTAAAGAATATTATTTACATAATACTTTGAAAAGTTTTATGTCATCTGGTGTGTTTCGTATTACATTTGGAAATATTAAGAACATTTCTAGTTTAATTAATTTAATTAAAATTTTGAATATAATTAACGGAAACTATCAGTTTAGTTGCTGCCCAAGTAAATGGCATATATTAAATATGCATAATTGAAATTATAAATTTGATTTCCAAGAAATTCACTTAATTTGTCTGGAAGTTCCTTAGATATGCTCTCAAATATTAAATCAATATTCTTGAAAAAATTTGTTAATTTATTGTTATTGCAATCATAGTTATGAAATATTGAATTTTAACGAGATCTGTTTGGTTATTTTTACAAATTTTATTGAAAATTTACATGCAAGCAAAACCATTTTAACAAAATTTAACACGATTAATATTGAGACTGCTATACTACCAGTCTCAACAGAAAAAAAATATTATTAAAATTTTCTTTTTCAGTTTAATTTTTGCCTGATCTGAATAATTGAAAATTTAGTGAAAAAAACAAAAAATTGCATATCTTAAGGCGAATACCTTTTGTTCTGATTAAATACCTTTAATGCTAAAGAATTTTTTAAATACACCGTTAAAATTTGAGTTTTTAGAAAAAGTAATAAGACGGCTTTTTTATTAGTATTTGAAAAATCGCGATATCGTAATTATATTAAATTGACATAATTAGATTGACATATTAGAATATCCCAAATATCACGATATCGTAAATAATATTATGATATCGTAATTATATAATAACACTGAGATAATTATTTCATTAAAATATTTCAAAAATTACAATATCGTAAATAATATTATGATATCGTAAATTCGATATCGTAAATTATTTAGGCTAAAATTGGCTTAAATACAAGTTTAACATTATAAATCTTTAAAAAATTTAAATATTAAAACAATTTTGTATTAGTGATGTTATCGTATAAATTAATTTAATAATTTTTAAATATTCACATGTACTGGGTAAAAGTAAATTTAAGAGCAATATTATCGTAGATTATTTCAAAAAATTTTGTATTTAATAACGTTCTTAATTAGTATCTTATTGGATATTGGTTAGTCAATATTATTTCTTATTGTTAATGCGACCTGTACTAATCAATATTGTATAGATTTGTTGATTTAAAAATTATTATTATCAAACTAAAATTCAAAATTTATTGGAATTACAATTTTTTATTAGAATTTCAGAATAAAAATAGAGAAATTTAATATGAATATTTTAAAAAATACTTAAAAATTTTTAAGAATACTTGAAAAATTAATTTTACAAGATAATTTAAAAAGTTTTTCGTATACAGAAATTATTTACTTATATACAAATATTTATTATTATTGAAAATTATTCTTACTTAATAAGTTCAACATTCATTCAACAGTTTGTAAAACTTCTTGTAAAAGTCCATAATAAATATAGAAAATTTTCATGAAATAAAATTTATGTATGTACATGTAATGTGTATTGCATTTTCTCTATTTAAAATTCAAGAAGTTCCAATTTATTAAATTGAAATTCAAGCATGCATATACGTACGTATAATAACTGTTATATTATATAGTTTAATATTACTATCCATTCCAAAGAGTTGCATTCATTTAATGATTTATTAGTAATATTTCAAATGAATTCGAGATGAGTTAGGAATGATCAAATGGAAAATGTTTTTGACTTGATTATAATAATCATAATACTGGACATACATAATGTATGTAGTAGTAGTACTTAGATTATGTACACTTCCTTTGTACTGAATAAATTTTATTATTATGGAGTTTGTTGTTAAAATTATTAAAAATTTTCTAACTATATTAGATACTTTGTTTTTTGTTTGTCTAATTTAGTTAGGGTTTAAATTATAATTGATTCGAATAAATTTGAATTTCTTTTTTTTGAAATAAAAGAGAAATAAGAAATTTTTCATTTAATTTGAATATGGAAATATTTGTTTGTTTGTTTATAACAGCTTTAAGTTGACATTACCAGTGTCTAGTACAGATGGATTAGAACATTCCTGAGATGAGATAAAAACAAAATTTGGAAAATTATAACAAAATTTTTCGAGCCCTCTTCAGTTATATTATAGATTTCGTTTAAGTGATATTTGGTGATTTTTAATCGATTTAAAAAAAAATTAATCTATAAGATCAAGAGACCGTTTGTCATTATGGGCAAGGTCTTAAATTCTTCAATATAAATAAAATTTTATTCAAATTTTTTACATATTAAGAAAAAAATCTCCATAAATTTTAGAAGTTCATTAATGTAATTGCAAATCCTTTATTTTGGAATAAATTCATAGTATTCAGTAGTTTGTCTACGGCTTAGAATTCTGAGATTCGCCTCAAAAATTTATCCGTATTCTTTCTTAATCAATTCTTTAAGTGAATAAAGGACATGACTTTTGTTTCTTATTCATTTTATTTAAATTGTAATTTTTTATTCAATTTCAAATTGACTCAAAGGTCCTTCAAAATATTAAAATATAGTTCATGGTCTTTAATCTAACGAATCCTATGTAGTAACACTTCGACTGTGTGTACATAAACCCATTACTTAACTATGCGTTTAAATTTACATGTATAATAAAATGATGTAGATGCATTATAAAAGTCTATTTTTGTGTTATACCACAATGTATAGATTTTATCTTTATATATACACATATTATAAGTATGTGTATATGTATATGAATAACGTAAATCTGCATATCAAACATAATAATTCCTTTTAATAAAAAAAATTTTTTTTTTACTCTATTCACTATTTTTTTTAATCTATATTCAGATCTAAATTGAAAATTTCCTTTCTAAAATTCAATTTTTCAATACAGACATATACATACAATGTTCATATACATACATACCAACAAAAATAATATGTAATAGAGGAATATTAAAAATGTATTAGGAAATTTAAAAAGAGTATATTATAAAAAAAAAAAAAAATTGCTACTACTGAAAAGGATAAAGGATAATATGAAATTGTTGAAATATTTTTGATTTGAATTTATTCAAAAAATAAGAAAAATATGAAAAATTGTTTTTCCTATTTGCTATTTTTACAATATATTTTGAGATATTTTTTTGATAAACATGCATGTATTTGTGAATATGTGGAAATAGTCTAAAATAACTTTAAGAATAACGATTATAAAATTTTATTTTTATGCAATTTTAAATGGCTCAAATGAACATACATACATCTATAGAGACTTAGTCATTTAAAAGTGGATATGAATATGAAAACCAAAAAAAATATATAAATAAAATCTCATATTTTTCAATTAAATTTTGGAATTTCAATAAAAAAAAAAATATGAAAAAAAAAAAAAATTCTTCTAAATATTATTTTGAATTTACAATTTTATTGCAATAACAATATTATATTATTCGTTTATATTATTTATAGAATTTTAAAAAATATAAAAATATTCAATTTATTTAATAGATTTTTATGATTAAAAGAAAAATATTTGATTATAAACAGGATTTACGATCGATTGTATTCTTGTATAATGATTGTATTCTTGTAAAAGTGAGTATCAACCCATTTGACCAATGGATTTAAATTCTGCCGGGGGAAAGCTATCAGAAACGAACTCTCCTCTATAGTTTGAATTTTGTATCCTTCTGGATTACTGAAGTCCTGCTCTGGCTTCAAGGGGGAAATGAAGTATCATCTGCTGATAGTGTTGTTAATAGGTATTGATGTTAATAGGCAGTCAGACCGCGATAAACATTTTAGATTCTGAGATATCTAGATCAAGAACAATCCTAGTCAGCGAATTGTAGTAGAATCCAAATGGGAAAATGGAACAATATGTAATGCGACAAGAATGTTGTAACTAAAACTAAACTTGCTACTGAAAACTAATGTGTAACGGGTGTGAATGTGATATCCAACGGGATTATGTTCTAATTGACGAACATATACCAAGACGATTGGCTTTCCCATAAACGATTTCTGTAGAAACTGTTATGACGAATAGGAGGAGGAGGGAACGACGACCTACTTTGCTCGTATCAGTCGGTGACATATTTCAGGCAGAGATATTTCGGGTCTTTCTTTAGATGGAAGTTCATTTGTGTAATTGAAAGATCCAAATATTTAAGAAGAGGATTCAAGAGAAAGAGTTGAGTAGTATGGAAGAATCGCCTTAAGTAGTGGTACTATGGACAATCTTTCAGGTGTGGACTGTGTCCAGTATGGACAAGAACTTATAATAATGTTCTAACATATAATAACCAGAACATGATATGTTCTTATACAGATGAATTTGTTCTATGAGATGAATATATTCCATCTAACTGGATAAGAACATATCACTTATGTTCTGAATAAACATTGTCGATTTTCGAGGCAGCCGAGTAATTTGAGCCTGAAAGACTACGGGCATCTGCATCTCTAGGGGGACTGAAGAGATATCAAAACTATTTGAATTACCTGTTTTCACTAGAATTGTTCTATAACTTTCATGATAACACTTTAATGAATAATATTTTCACTTAATTTCTTAAATTTTATAAATTCTATAAAAAGTTTAAGGTTCATTTTATAAATTTATTTAATAGCATATCGAATTTGTTATAATTCAAAGAAAATACAAATGACCTTCATTTATATAGAATTTTTCTTTTTCTTATAAAATATCAAATAATCAAAATTATATTATATAACAATTATTACATAAACATTTTACGATTATTATTACCTTTATATTTAAAAGTTATTATCATAATATTTATTTTATTACTGTTATTATTTTTATTATTAAGAATATCCTAATATTTTACGATTTTATAACTTGAAGAAAGGAAGCAAAAAAAGAATTCAATGTCCAAGAAGTGTGCTCATCAATTTGATAAAATCATTTATGCAAGCTTAAATCAAGAAAATAACATACAAGACCCACTTAAAGGCATAATTTTTCTAAATCTAGCATTTTATTATTAATGGGTTCTCAAAGCCTATTAATAATAAAATAAAAAAAGAAATGTATTGGAACATAGGCAGGTTTTTGTCATAAATAGTGTTCACATGCTTATAATATTCAGATATGTATATTGATTTCAACTGACTATTCTGAACTGGACCATGAAATGGAAAACTTTTAAATTTAGCTTGTAACTTACACTTTATCTAGGGATAAGTCCATTTGGTTTAGATTCGAAAAATATTTGTCACAGAAATTTCGAATTTTCTTTACTAATCCAAAGTGTGCCACGAAACAATTTTCCTCTTATCTAAGCAGGTACCACACAATTTTTCTCTTATCCATGGTTGTACCACACAATTTTCCTCTTATCCAAGGTTGTATCACACAATTTTCCTCCCATCCAAGATTGTAACAGAAAAATTTTCCGATTTTCGACAAAATTTTGGAAAATTGTATTTTGCTTCAAAAATTCTTGAAAGTTTTATTTACAATTCTCAGTCATTTAGGTTCAGTGGAATGCAAACGAACAATTTTCATTTATCAATTAGTGTTGATACACACATCAACTTGAAAAGTCAAACTATTTCCGTGATACATATCTATTTTCCGTGTTCATCAAATCCGAAAGAAGTAAAGAGATGAAATGTTATTGAAAGAACTCTCCCGAATTAGAAATAATTGATGATCTGACGGGACATAACAAAAGATTTTCATAAAACTTTTAAATATCAAATTTTGATTATTATGTATTTATGATCCGTGCAAGAATTTCATATATTTTCATGCAACTCACCCTTATACAACAAAACACATAGCTATATAAAATTTCTTATCTCTTCCATTTAATACAAGTAATAGTGTGTGAGTGAGTATTTTCTATTTTTATAAAGAAAATCTATTATACAGACCATTTCTTTATCCCACCGCCCAATAATTTTAAAAGTTTTCCATTTTGATTGTTTTCTTTATAGTTAAACGCCTTGTACAGAAACGACTACCTTATATAGCTATGGTGTTTTTGTTTATTTTCTCTATCTACTATTCTCGTTTATTATTCTAAATGTCGTTTTCTTATAAGTGACACATTAAATATCATATCAGTGTAAGGATATAATGTGTAAGCTTCAAGCAGAAAATCCATTTAGCGAACTTTAATTTTAGAGGCACTCATCCTTTTTGCTTTTGCTGTTATTCTTATTACTGCTATTGTCCATTCAAAGTTTGTTTTTATTCCTTGTCATTTTAATGTTTTTTTTTTTGATTTTGAGATTGTTTCTGTTGTCATTTTCTTCTTGTATTTTTTGTTTTGGTTTAGCTTTGTAGTAATAAAATTGTATATTTGTGGGTTCAATGAAGTTTATGTGAATAACGTTTTATGTGAGTATTTTTATCCTCAAATATTTTTATTTTTGTCTTCTCTTTTTTATCGGTATAACACATTTTTTTTTCCTATAACAGAGAAACGTATGAATGGTTTGATTTCAAATGTTTGAAACAAGAGAAGAAATAAGAATTTTTAAGAAAATAATAGTGTATCGGAGAGTCCAAATAAAAGCAGTAATTGAGAATGGCTTATTACAAAAAAAGGTTTTCTCAATGACTCTATTGATTTGAGCTTGTATTATGAAACCAATTTCCTGCAACTTTTAGTATTAACATAACACAATAATAGATTCAAGGCAGTTCCGGTGTTTTGTCATCCCAATACACAATCTATTTGCATACAATTTGTATTTTAAATTAATATAGTACAAATTATCTAATCGATTAATCATTAATAAATCTGTCTTCAACATCGTTATAATTCAAAATTGCTCCAAATGGTTATTACGGTGAATTATTCCAATTCTCGATTATTGTCCCGCGGATCAAGGTTTTGATCTTGATTTTCTGTTTTATATCTGTATATATTAGCTCAAGTACTGGCAAGAATTCATAATAAAAATATTCATTTAGAAGGAACGCAAAAACTCTACAACTCTACAATTGTAGAGATGAAGTCTACAATTTAAATAAAAATAAAAAAAAATTAAATGAATCCTATACCTTTGAAATATCACGATTCACTTAAAAATTTTCCAACTATTCCAATAATATTCATGAATTCTTTTCGACTGTTATAAAATATAACTGTATACAATCATATACAACTTTCATATATATTTTTGTTGTTATTCCCCAATATAGGTACCCTAAATAACAACGGTTAAACTAAAAAATAAATTCTGTGTAATACCGTAGAGTAATTTGAGTTTAGTATAGACAAAGACGATTCAGACTCAGACAAATATTTATAGCAAAAAAAAAACTTAAAATTGTTTTTCTTTTATATTTTTTGTTTTATTTGAATTTTGGTTTCTTTGATATTCTATTTTTTTTTTTTGTTTTTGTATAAAGATGGTCAGGACATTTGACACATTTTATTTGTTATAAAGGGGCCAATCCTTTCAATTTGCAATAAAAATAAACGAACTTGAAATAACTGTATGATTTATATTATTGTTACATATATGTATATACATATGAATGTATTAAATCAGTATTCATAACAATATTACTGTTCTTATATACATACATACATTATATGAAAATAGTTAGTATTTATGTAGTAAAATCCTTTTTTTTTTATGTCCTTTTTCATTATTTTTTTGATTTTATTTTATTTTCAATTTCAATGAATTTTTTAATATAGCATAAGTTTATGCATATACTATACGTATGCATACTATTAATGATGATCGGAATATTATGTTGAGAACAGCGCCCTATACAATACCCTTTTATATCGTAAATATATTAATATGAACGTATACATTATTGTAGGGAGCATAAAAGAAAATAAAAGAAATAAGTTTTTGACAATTTGATTCAGCATATTAAACTAAAAAAATGCCTTCAAATTTCTTCTCTCCTCTCAAATTTGCCTTTTCTCTCATAAATATCTACTACTCTCTCTCTTGCATAAAATTCAAAATATTTTCTCTGTATATACAATTTAACATTCAACACAACAAATAAGAAGAGTTCATATAGGTACACTAGCATGTGAATGAACATTCTTTTTTATTAAAATTTATAATATTGAATGAAGTTAAATTGAAAAGGGAATTGAAAACGTAAAACAGAAAGAGAAGAGAACAAAAAACAAGAAAAGAAAACCAAAAAAAAAAAAAAATATTAGAAAGTATCCCTAATCAATAAAATTATTGGAATGTTAATAATGCATGAAGGATTGGCACAATCAATATTTTTGTGTTTTTTTTGTTTTTTTATTATTTTTGGAATAAGATAGTAACATGGCAGTAACAATAAAAGGGCAACAAGAAGAATAATGACAATTCGAATCGAAAAAAAATAAATAAAGTTTTCTTTTTACTCTTTTTTTTACTGTTATGTTATTCATGTGTTGTTTGCTATTCGTGTGTTGTTGTTATTCGTGTGTTGTTGTTATTCGTGTGTTGTTGTTATTCGTTGCTGTTGTTGCTCTTGCTACTATATTTTGTTATTGTTACTGTTGTCCGTTGGAGAATAGAAGACGACAATATTTTTGAATATTATTATTATTTTCAGTTCTCTTCTTCATCTTATTTTTATTATCCCTTTTTTTTTTATATACGTGAATTTTCTCTATACTCTATAGTCTATAGCCATGTGTGTTGTATTGAATTCATATTGATATTGAAAATTATTGTTAAAAAAATAAACAACAAAAAAAATTATGAACTTGAATGAGAGATGAATGGTAATTTTATAAAAGATTTAAGCAAAAAAAAAACAAAATAAAAATAAAAGGACATCAAAATATATTAAATATTTGATGGTCGGTTGATTTAAAAGCAATTTTATAGCACATGATTATATAATTCATAAATAAATGTCATATATATATATAGAACACTTATCATCATATATACCCCTGTATATAGGTGTAGATAAGAGTATTTTATTATTATTTAGAGTGGATATTATGTAGGTACATTTAGATTTTTATCAATACAAAAAAAAATTTTATAATAAAATAGGAAATTGGAAATTAAAATTTATGAGGGCAACAATTTTTTATTTTATACACACATGTACATATACGTATATACTCATGATATACAATATATGTATACCTACGCATATTTAAGTATGTGTATGACATTTTTTGATTAGCTTAAGTATATTATTATTCATTTCTCAAATTAAAAACGATAAAACAAAAAAAAAAAAACAAAAATTGATAAAATAAATAAAAGAACGAACAAAAAGAAAAAATATGATGGTAAATATTTATATGTCAAAAGTCAAAAACAACAAAAGTCATAACAGAATCTTTAATGTTTGTTTATCTGTATGTCGGCACACAATAAGAAAATGTTATGAATAATATTAAAAAAATAAAAATAAATAATTTTTTTTTTGTTATTTCAACAAAAAAATATTAAATTTGCTTATATTTTTATATTTATACTGTATAGGTACGTAAGTATGTGTACGTGACATTTTAAATAATTGAAATTATAAAAATTATTAAATATAAGTTTAATAATACAAAAAAGTTAAATATTTGTCGCTAAAATATGTTATACAAAGTATAATTTCTAAAATTTGAATTTCCTGGTTTGTGAGAATTCTAGTTGGGGTGATGAAGTGTGGGTATGGTCAAATAATTTGAGCTATTTTTAAAGTTCAAAAATTCCCTATTATATAACAAACACATGCCTATGCATTTAACATACAATTTTGTTCTAAAATTCGTTATTAACACGTTAATCGCCACAATGTTATCAGCAAAATTTTCACATGGGCTATGGTAACTTTATTAAATAATTTAGTAAAAAATGTATCAAGGAAACTTAATGTATTACAGAAAAATTTTTTTTTGCCGAAATTCCCGGAAAAACACTATTTTTTATGTCACACATATCTGACTGACATGGTGTTATATTAGAACTTTTTTTCTCGATATGTAATGCCAGTCGCTTATATGCCAGACGCATCCAAACAAGATAATACAAGAAACATAATACAAATGTATCGTTTGCGTCGGACGTCTGTGAGTGACGTAGCCTTCTACCAAATCGCGTACGTCAGATATATTTGTCTGACATGAATTATGTAGAACTTCTTACCTTCAGACACATACGAAAAATTCAAAATACAGGAATTATCGCCGTAACACTTCGGTAGTATTAGAAGACAAATATTATATTAATTTCTCTTAATATGCTAATTTATATTAGTAGATTGCAGATTTATGTAAACCAATATAGAGATAGAAACAACTTCCCTTTTGATTTCCACAACTAATCATAGCCGTCACATTTACTTCATTTATGTTTTATAGGTCTCAATTACGCTCATATATTAATTTTAGAGAAAACGGCGTCGTAAATTGACATGCTTCTATACTAATTTAGTCTACCTTTACAGAATCTGTACAAAGAGCAAAAGAAATGTTTAAAAATTGTTCAGATTATGTTTAAATTGTAAAAATATATATTTTTTCGAAGAATAATGATCAGAATAAAGTGAAAATTATTTTTCACATATACAAGAGAATAATCAAGTTTTTAATTGTAGAATAATTTTTATTGAGAAAAGTTTAGTAAATAAACTAATTAAGTTTTTTGATAACCTTGTCTAAATTCAATTATAAATTTTATTATCTTATTAGATAATGCTACAGTATAAATATTTTATGTGAGATAAAAAGAAATTCGCTTTTCATATAAAATGCAATTTAAAGTTCATATTTTGATTTTGATAAGTTTCTAAACTTAATAAAATTAAATAATAATTATAATGAAAGAAAACTAAGATGTTGTTTCTGTAATCTATAAGAAATTTCTATAAAACAATGCTTTCACTTAGAGTTTTTATAATATTTTGAAGGTATTTTCCTTTTAAAGGTTTCGACAAAACATCTAGCAATAACTATGTATACCTAACCTTGCATGCTATGAATGATTAGAAATTATTAGCCGCATAATTAAGCACCAAAATGGCTCACTCAGTACTGATGAGAGCTAATCTTCTAAAGCCGTTAGTTCGTCTTGTAAGTGATCTGCCTCTATTTCTTCGATCTTGTCTGAGACGTCACTCGTTTAGTCCGTTTGTTGTCTGCCACATGTTCTGTCCGTCTCCATTTTCCTTATTTTGATTATGATGTCTGTAAGCTTTGCTCTTCTTCTGACGACGGTATTTGGCACCCAGTCAGTCTGCTAAGGTTTAGCATTGCACGTTCCACTGTCCTTACTATACTAATATCACATTTTGTATAGAGCTTCTGGTTAATGTTTCAGCACTATATGTTATCATTGGAAATATGCATTGATCAAATGCTTTCTTTTTTAGGATTGTCGGTATATTAGTTCTAAAAATGTTGTGCAGTTTACCAAATGCAGCTTGGCCCTAACTTATTCTGCGACTTATTTCATATGTTTGATTGTGTCTACCAATTCCAATCTCATGATCTAAATACTTGTAGTCGTAAACCAACCTTGAACCAAATTTGTCATAAATTTCGTTTTTTCAAAGTTTATTCGAAGCTCGTCTCTACGTTTATTCAAATCCTATTATAGGCATTCTAAGTGATATTGACCTACATAACACCTACTTAAATTTATAGAATCGCATTCTATGGCTCTAACTTAAAAATTTTTATGATTTAAATGATGCAATTTTGCATTTTCTGTAGATAAGATGCACTTTTTTTTGATATTTACTTCGAAAAGATAACAAAAAAATTGCAAGTTTAATTATGATGAAAATTTTTTATCAGAGTTTAGAAACAATTACGTGTTATCTGTACTTTTATTTATTTTACATCAAGTGTCAAATTAGAATTAAAGCTGTAAAATTTTATAGAATTTTAAAGAACTTTTTAGTTAGAAAAACTGGAAGATAAAACTAAACAAATATTATGGAAAAAAAATCAGTTTACTTGCATTTTGTTGTTTTTTTTTTGCAAACTTATTTTAGTATAAAATAGAAGCTTAGTTTGAGAAAAATCGCTTTAAATCGATCGTAGCTTTTTAAATTCAGTTTGAAAAAAAATTTAAATCGCGCTATGTCAAAATTATGTATCGTATTTTCTGCCATTTTGTTCTTAATTGTAGTAAGTGTTCAAAAATACGAAATTTTCTAAAAATATAGTTTTTGGGCCAAAATATAATCTTTTGTGTTAAAAAACTAATCATTTAAAACAAAAAAAAAAAAAATAAGTGGAAAGCGTTTTTAAAAAATAATTTAGCATTCGTGAAAGAATGAAAAAGTCAAGTTCTATTCAAACGATAAGACCTTAGCAAACCGTTATGAATCAGTGGAGGTCCAGCTGTGAAAATTTAGAGTTTTTTGTGAACAATTATAAAGGAATTGCTGTCTGTAGAGACGGATATTATTGTAGATTTTTCAGATTTGTACAAGGGGGGGGGGGGGGGGGCAACAGTGCACCACAACCACCTATAAGGATCTATTGTGCGGCCCCCCTTTGAGTGCGGGGCAACTTGTGAGGACCGGAAGACCGTAACTCCGCCGCCGTTAGAGCAAAGCCCCCCCAGCACCTCTCCCCTCCTATAAGCAAGAGCATTACACTCCCCCAGAAGATGTACCGAGGTCTCCCTATCCTCCCCACAGAATCTACAAGTATCCTCATTTTCCAGGCCAGCCGACTGAGGTGTCCCCTAAGTCTGCAGTAACTCGTCAAAATGTCGGTGAGGATTCGCACCTGATTCTTGCCCATCGCTATAATTTTCTTAAATCGCCTCTGGTCATAATCTCCCAGGAGCTCCTTGGCTTGCCGCAGCCTTCGTTCTCCGAAGACGCACATTGTTAGAATCATGATATTTTTAAAACCACCTGCATAATTTTCACGAAAAAACGAAAAACATTTAAAGTGCAAGCTTAAATGAAATAAATAAAATCCTTTCACACGTATTAACTTGTTATCTTAGAAACTATAAATATTATTAACAAAACTATAATTTTAAGTAAACATTTTTTATCTGCATTACAGACCAGCAATGGCGTATATTCAATTGAAAATCAAATTGCCGTTCGGGCTGATACAACTGCATTAGGTCCAGTTATAGAATCAATTTTAGATCCAATTTTAAAAGCAGTCAGCCGTATATCACTTACAATTAATGAACTTGTTAATAACACTTTGAATATATTATTACAAACTTTACCAAATATTCTTAATGGACTAGTTGAAGCACTATCACAAGCTGTTCAAAATGCAACTGGAGCAGTTCAAGAAATTTTACAAACAATTTTAATTTTAGTTCAAGAAGAAGTTCAAAATATATTAAAATTGATTGATGAATTAGTTGATCGTCAAAATGCTATACAGAAAATTTTACAAGATATTGAAAATGCTGTTCTAGATATTGTTGATCAATTACGTGCATTCTTAGAAAATTGTTTAAATAAAATACCAATTCAAGCTATAAGAATTGTAAGACAATTAATTAGTAGTGTTGCAAGATGTGCTGGCCGTACAATTGGATTAATTGCAAAAGAATTAGGAAATGTTAAAGGATTAGTTGAAAAAGTCACTGGATTAGTTGATCAACTTTTAGGACAAATCGAAGGTTGTTTAGAAAATGATGAAGAAACTGCTGTTAAATGTTTAGAAGGAATTCGTGATAGTATTGGTGAATCATTAGCTGAAATTCAAGATGCTCTGAAACTTAATAGTACAGTTAATGATGCTCTTAATACTGTACAACAATGTGTCCAAGATGTATTGAGTATAACCAATACTACTCTCGTTTGCTAAATTAATATAACATGCTATATATATATATATGAAATATTCGATTTTGAAATCTTCCGTGAAACTTAAATAGCTTGCGAAAAAAAAAAAAATTAAGAAATCTACTAAAAATTATTAATTTTGTTATTCTTCCATGTTGTAATATGAATTTTGTTAATTTAATTTTATGGCTCATGGGGTTTATTATTATTATTATTATAAGCTAATCATATGTATACATTGTTTATAAGTACCACTGTTTTCTGATATAGTTCCCAATAAAAAATAGTTCCAATAAAATCTTAGTTCTTTCCATAGTTTTTTCTTTCTAAATTTGCTTTGGGTCAGACGTCAATACATACTCTGGGTTTGTTACAATCTGCCGAAATAATGTTTTCTAATGGAGATTGTAACCAGTTGAAGGGGTTGTCGAATAATGTAATCGACAACAATTTTTTTAACACTTATCATAAATCCGCATTAATGGTGTTTTGTCTAGCAAAGTGCGTACAATCATACCAAAACCTACATACTCCACACAAAACTTTCTGAGATTGACATCGTTATATGCTGAGAATATACTTCCTAATTTACTTCTAATCTCCTATCTTCGCATTAGCGAGTTGTCGGTTTTTTATGTTGACTTCAATTTTTCAATTACTGATAATGGCAAGGAGAGGTATTAGAGCCAATATCATTTGGTTTGTGGGAACTGTTTCACAAGATATAGTGGAATAGAATCCCGTATAGTAATCAAATACATATATATTTTCAGAAAATTAAAATTTAATACTTTCCTCGTTCCTCACAGGAAATGTAAAACATATTATGAATAAACAAATATTTAATACTTTTATTAAACAATAATATACAAACTTGACCAGTCTAGTGAACAACTTCAAAATCCCACTTGTTACTTATAAATATTTACAAACTTATAATGTACATTACTTCATTAAATATTATTTTATTCTATACTACAAAAATCTTATCATCACTAATTTACAATTAACTTTAATTTTTTTTATACATATTATTATATGAAATTCACATATGAAGCACCTTGAATTGCTCTTCTTATTTTATCCATATAGGAATCACTATATACTATATCATAGGTTCGTATTTGGAAACTTCATTTAAAATGTGTGTATATCATATACGAGTATATATTTACCGTTATGTGATTTCATATTATACGTATGTGTACACACATGTGGCTTTCAGATTATAATTCCAACAGATGTTAAATATTTGTCTAGATAAATTTACTCTGATAATTTTCTATAAACAAAACTGAATTTTATCCTGGATATATGCAATCCTATATTACTTACAACTGTACCCTCATCATTAAAATATATACTTATATTTTATGTTCAATTTACGTACATATATAAAGTTAAAATTTTTGTGTTAGTACTTTAATATTATTATGTGATAAGAATAAATATATAGAAATTTATTTTTTTTTTACAAGAACGCTTTGTTCTGTTAGTAGGTCTTCTTAGAATATGTAATTTTTCATTTTCTATATGGTCTACAGAAAAACCATAATAAAAAGCAAAATCATAGTGTAGAAATTAAATTAGATGCAAATATTTTGTTTTTGTTTTTTTTTCATTAAATTTGCATAAAAAATTTGCATTTAAAAATAATAATAATAAAAATAATAATATTATAAAAAAACCATAAGGATCGTCGTTTTAATTGTCAGTAAAATGAATAAATAAATATACTGAGGGGAAACGGAAATATTATAAAAGCATACCTCAATATGAGTACCTCAAATGAATGTCTTATAGCTTTTAAAATTTGAATGAAAGACTTTTTGGAGCTCTATACAACACTGCCATATCGGACGGCTGTTTATCAGTCTATAGTTTATCACATCAGTCCGAATTATGGTAGTTCTTGGATAACATTTTTGTAAGGTGATATGACGGGACCCGACGTGACGTGACGTGTAGTCAAGGGACATAATGTGAGATGACGTGATGTGATGTGACGTGACGTGTAATTACGAAACGTGAAGTGATATGACGTGACGTGATATTACGTAACGTGAAATGACGTGACGTGGCGTGACGTGACACGACGTGACGTGACGTGACGTGATGCGACGTGACGTAAAGTAATGTAATGGACGTGATGAGACATGATGTTACATGACGGGGCGAATATTTTACACTTATGACCAGTAATGAGATATGATGAGTTTTACAAAAATTGAAATTGGAATTAAATAAATGAGTGTACACTTGGTTACTCTCGATTTATTTTCATGGGAGGATTTGTTACACTGATGGTCAAAGTCAAAACAGGACTTTGGAAGTTGTACAATATTCGTTTGACCTCTTGCAAAGTAATTTGAAACAAACGCAAGAAAACACAAGTGAAAACTTCTGTTGTACAGGATACTAAGTACAACCGTACGAGTAACTCTTAAGAATACATAAGACTTTCTGTTCCATTAAAGGGAATTTAATATTTCGAGCATATTATAATACACACTACTTCTATATAATACCAGCTTACGAGTATATAAAGCAGTGATCGAAAGAGGTTGCTTTGGATTTTTATATAAATAACAATATTATGAAATTCTTAAATTATGTCAATATAACGTAATTTGGAGCATTCCTTCGAAATTCAGCTATAAAAAAATTAATTATCCAAAATAATTAAATCGAAATATTTGTTTTTTAACAAGAGCACGTAAATTCATTGAAAATTATCTCATTGATATTGGGCAAACCTAAAATTTAAATATGCTAATGGTACAACATAACTTTGATATTTGTGAGAATAATCATTAATCATATGAAAAAGGAATCTGCCAAATATTATTCAGACCAGCAGAGTATCTTGTAAACTTGATTGGCATTCACATATTGCAAGCTATATAGAGTCATATCAGAAATCATCTTCCATTGAAAATTCAAACAAACAAACATAATTATTCTAGTAATTAGAATTGATTGAATTTAAATTGTGAATTCTTTTTGCTAGATAAATTATCACTGTGCTAAAAGGCAATTACAATTAAGAATAAAGTGAATAAATTTTTGAAAATAATGAAGTCATACAGCAGAATTATGTAAATTATAATTTTAATTATAATTGACTATCAATTTCAAATTCAAAATATTGGCTAGAGAAATTTTCGATAAATTTCCATGTAATCAAAAAAATACTATACATATATACTAAGAAATCCTTGATTAATTAGAAGAACAAATATGACGAATGGACGGAATTAATTAAAAAAGTCAACAAATTGCATTTTCCAAAAATTTTATTACAGAAAAAAAAATCAAAATGTAAATGTAAGTTTTTCCTTTTAACAAACTATATCTAATTGGGTAATGGTCTTCTTCAACAAAAAAATTTGATATGCACACAAATATGCAATTAAGTATACTAAAACTGAACACATGCAAACATATATATACGGAAAATCTAATATGTAATAAGGACACGTAAATTGTACGTAAATGTGTTTCTCAATGTTTGTATGAAAATGTAATGTTATAGAATAAAAAATATTGCGGAAGGATAATTCTCGTCCAAGGATGTTTTTATTTGCATCAACATAAATGCATATGTTTGGCATTTAAATGGACTTAAATATTAGGTTTATCCTTTTTATTTTTTACATTTATTAAGGATATGTAGGTACCTAGGATACGAAATGATCTGTATATAGGTGCTTTGTTTATCACTACCATATAATATATAGTTTAAAATTTCAAATAGAATAATAATTGTATATAGCGAATAATATATTTTATCTAAATTTCCTGGGCTATGTATAATTTTAGAAGGATGTGTGCAACCACTCTAAATATATTGTAATATAATAAGAAAATAAACGTGAAAGGATAGTTAAAGATGAGGTTTACATATAGTTGTAATTTTAATTTCGGGAATGATGAAGGATAATTTTGGTTTTATTTGCATTTATCATTTGTTTTTTTTTTGTTTTCAAAGAAGAATAAAAATATACGGAAAAAATTAGAGTTTACTTTTGTTATATAAATATGTAAAATACTTAATTATTAATAAATGCAAACAGGTACAGAATGCTCCTGTTAAGAAAAATATTGTATAGAATATTGAGTTTTTTCACAGTGTAGAAAATTCAGAGGGAAGTTAAAGTGCTAATCCTGGTTATTATCAATACTGAATTCAAAATTTATCTAGTACAATATAAAAATTATAATATGCATCAATGCCTGGGTTTTCTAGAAAATTAAGCGTGGATAGCATATTAGAAAATATTTCAACAGAATTCCGTAAGTATTAATGTTGATATTTAATATTAATTTTGTTGTTCCAATTATTTACAATGTGATAATCGAATTAGTGATATAAAATTATCAGGAGTCACCCACCCGTTACGCTTTTTATTCATTTGAGTAACTTTTGATATTACAATATTTTGGAATAGTCAGGAAGTGGCTATATTGGTTGACTTTTTTAAACTGTGATTCAAAAAGCTTTGGAAGTAAGAATAATGTCCTTCCATTTTCAGTTGTTGCGTATGCAGTTATATTCGGAAATATGGAAACAAATATCCTCATTAAGAAGGAGATAACCTCAGAAAGGAGGGAGCCCGAAAACCATCGGAATAAAGTTCTTGTATGAACTTTCAATATGCTATGAAAGACGCCTTTGGACAACACATAGCCGTCGCATAGAAGAGAAATTTTGGGGCAGGCAGTGGAGAATGAGGAAAGATGATAAGAATGAGAGAAGATGATAATCTTCATCTACAGTTCATTTTAAAAAAAGGACGGCGGATATCTTTAATTTCAGCAGAAGAAATATACAGATGTCAGTTCGTTTTTCCAAGAGCCAATGTAAATTAAATTACCATAGAAAATTAAGAGACGGCAGAGCTTATCCTGTAGAACTATGAAGTGCATACAAAAAATTTTAACATGTTCTAAATCCGGAACTAGTATCTATTTCAGTTTAGAAATGGAAAATTTACATATTCGAATTATGCATTTATATTTTGCATTTTTATTAAATTTAAAAAATTACAAATGGATTTTATACTCACTAATGCATTCTAATAAGAGGGTCTTATATGGTGGGTAAAAAATGGAATTGTGGTATTAGATTTTGTTTCAAACCTTTTACTTTTTTTCAAAAAATACTGCAAAAAAATGAAATTAAATATTGAATATACTTTTTTTTTATTTTCAAAAGTATCTCGTATTTAAGAAAGAAAAAGAAAATATTTAAAGGATTTCCTTTTTGGTTTTACTCAGATTTTTTGTGTAAGCATACGTTTAACATATAAAAATTGTTTTCATAAGAAAATTTAGATGCACAAAGTTATGGTTATTTTTGATATTTTTTATTTTAAGCTAGATTTAAGATGAAATCAGTAATATAAATGGTTTTTTTTTAATTTCAGTAAAATCATGGTATTTATTTCAATTAAAAAGTAACTACCAGGGAAAAATTCAAAGGTTTTTTGGATTAAACACAAAAAAGCAGAAATTCGGAATATACAAATATTGCGATGTTCCATTTCGGGTCTTTAAAATAATCGTGTTGAATTCTGAATAAAATTATCTAAAGGAAATGATTATTAATACAGTGGCAGTTCAGTGGCAATCTTTGTACAATTCTCAGAATAATTGTTATAAAACATAACATAATCATTTTGTTCTGCATCTGAAATGAAATTAAAACGAGAAAAAGTAGAGTTGTCAACTCTGTTATACGCGATTTCAGTATTGTGTTTTCTAGGATATGGTCAAACTACTATTGAAGTTGTATGGCGAGCCAAGCAGAAAGAGCCAAGCAATTTCAACGAATTATATCAAACACATTGACCCTACTAATATATTCGAGTTTGTGTGAAATTTCAATATCACAATTTTTATAGTTTGTGGGATATAGTCAAGTAAATTTTGAAGTTGTATGGTAGCTACCCGAACCAGTACCTCAATCATATCTAATTTAAATTTAGTTCTGGCATTTACTATAATAAATAATTTGTGAAAATTTGGGAAACTTAGCTCAATTAGTTTTTGAGTTATCGTTGGCACGGACGGACGGACAGAGAAAGCTAAATCGACTCGGTTTTCGACGCTGATCAAAAATATACACTGAATCCATATCTAAGACAATTATTTCTTAACGTTACAAACGGTAAGGCAAATTTAGTATACCCTTCGAAAATACGTTCGTACGGGTATAGATATTATCATAGGGTAATGCAGTAATTCACGGCTTACTGGTAAATTATTCTGGAATTAGTTGTTCCAATTAAACTATTATAATAGATTTTACTATAAGTATACGATTGTAATATGTTAATAGTACAAAATAATAAATTAGTAATGATAGAAAGAAACTTGCACGAATGAGTGTTCTAGTAGCATTATAAACTTACCATTTGACATTAATTGTATAGTGCTTTGGAAGGAAGACAGAAACATGTTATGAACCACAAGTTAATTATGTTATGACTACCATATGTTCATCCGTCGTTTTGTTCCAATTTAAAAATTTTTCATACAGCATTTAAGGCACCAGTTCTATTTGATATGATTTCCATCGAAGAAGCTGTGTTCATTACAATGAAGTTTTTCTCAATTTAATCGGGAAACTACATTGAATATTTTAGATTCGGAATTGTGCTCCAGTTCTGTCTTAAATTTTAGGATTTTTGTGAAGGATTAACTAAAATTTTGAAAAATTCTCTTACATTTCATTTTTAATGTAAAAAACCTAGATGATTGATTAAACTTTAATGTAAACCTTGACTAAATTACACAACAATTGTCGCTTTTTTCACTGAAACAAAATATTTTTAAGAAAGAGCCTTTGCTCTTATTAAATAAAATATAAAAATTTGTAAATATTTATTTTTCAAATTAAAAGATTTCAAAAATTTCCTCGAAATTCTTTGCCTTTTTTCTGTTTTTTCTTCTTTTATTTTCTCTATTTTATTTACATAATTCATTAGCCACCAAGGCTAAATGTTTCAGTGAACACCAGCATCTGGATTTATTTAAAAAAAAAAAAAGATATTGAAAATTTTTTTTCTTCTTCTCTTTGCGTTTTTTTGTTTTTGAAATTTAACCCCATTATAGAAAATATTTTGTTATTAAAAATAACATTTAATATTTATTTAAAATTCAATTCTTCCTGCATTTTTACTCAACCAAAGACTAACAGTCACCATAAAAAAAATTCTACGCTTTTCTTTCCTTTTAGATAAATCTAAATTCCTATTAAAAATCATAAAAACCAGGTGACTCTTCCCACATCACGCAAGATTTGTACAAACAAAACCCGACAAAAATGCCGTTTAATGAATTTCTATTAAAAAAAAAAAATTTAATAGTGCACTACAATAAGGCATAGCGATAGAAAAACAATAAGAAGGAATGAAAAAAAAAAAATTAAGGGAAGTCAACCAAAGGACATTTACAGGATTTAGATAATCAGTAAGGTTGTACAAGTTTTTATGTTTTTTTGTTTTTTTTTTTTTTCGTTTTGATGATTACTCAAAGACCCTTGATGGTATTTTCTTGTTAATATCAAGCAAAAAAAAAAAAAAAAATTTTTTTAACATAACAGACATGAATTGCTACTCTAAAACTTGTGTTTTAGGTAGGTAAGTTAAAATGAAAATATTTAGAGAAAACCAAGCCTATTACAAGAAGTTTGAATTTTATTTTAAATTTTACTTTTTTGATATTTTTGTGCAGTGCAAAATCCTTGCTAGTTTGTATATCGTAGATGATTAAAAAATCGAGATTTTTATAATATTCGAAATGTTATCCTTATATTGCTACGTCTGGTAAAATAATAATGGAATGTTTTTTTTTAAATTTCTGCAGCTTTAAATTGAAAAGTGCGGCTAAAAAGCCAATTTTAGTAAAAATGCTTCTGTTTGTTTAAGACTTGATATTAGTTCCGGGTATATTAAAACAGCCGTCTCATTGATCATCTCAACGTCGGAATCTAATGTGTCAAAGGTTGCTCTTTTGTCATTTAATTAAAAAGCAATGGCCTTTGAGTAACGGCACAGGAAATAATTGAGACGAGATCAAAATCGCATAGTCTGAAAAATTCAGTTGCTTGGCTCACTTCTTGTAGTCAACTTATCTTTAAATTTTGATTTCTAAGAAAATTTGAGAAATTTGGGAGTATTCGTAAAGAGTAAGTCAATTCATTAATAATGATTTTCCAGATCAAATAAATGAATTCAGAAAACTTGATGTAATATACAATCCTAATTCAAATTTTAGATTATATCCGCCCAGCTTATACGTTTTGTTTTAGATAAATACACTATTAGAGCCCTATTAGAACCTAAAAATACACTATTTTTTTCTCAATATATTATCAACTTTTATTCGTGTGACTGCTTCAGCAATTAGTTGTTCTTAAATAGCCCAACAATTAAAAAAAAAATGAGAAATCCTGCTCAATATTACAATTCCAATTTTAATGAATTTCACTGTTGTGTCTTATATAATCTAATCAACAGATTGAACAATATTTTAGTATATCGGAAATCGTATCGGATAAATCTAGATTACAATGAAATCATTAGGCGAATAACAGGCCATATTTGTTTTTTAACTTTTTAAAAATTGTTTATGTAATTCAGCAGCAGTTTAAAATCGGTTTTCTGTCATAAATAACCTAAAAATTTAATGTTGACGCTTTACTAAATATAAAAATATCCAAATACAAAAAAAAAATCACCCTTTATATTCATTAGTCGTTTAACACACAATCCATATAACATTATGTTACAGCAATACTTACACATTGAAAAAATAACATAATATAGCTGACTTGTTATATTAAAATGCATGAGAATTGTAACAGCTGACAGTGTTAACCGTGACGAAAGAATTTTTAGTTTTACTTACAAAAAATTTTAAATTCTTCTAATAAGAATGGAAAATAAGAGAAATTGCAACTAAAATGGTATTTTTTCTTTTGATTTTTCCGGTTTACTTTCATGTCAAACATGTTGAAATACCATTTTGAAAACCAAACAACAAAAAAAAAAAAAAAGAGTAGGGAAGAGTAATCTTTAAACACATACACATGAATAATAATATACCATAATAAGAGTATGGTTTAGGTCTAGTATTAAAAATCTTATATTTTGATGAGGGGTCGTTACTTGTCGTTCTTGTCGTTATTGTCGTTAATGTCGTCATCGGTCCGATTCAATTTCTAAAATTTTAATATAATCATAATATAATCTTAATGATCATCATTATTGATTGTTGATATGGTAAAAAAATAAAAAAAAAAAAAAACACTTGATGCTATAAAATGTTCAACAACTTTATAAATTCTTTTCATTTACAAATCTACAATGAAACTACATAGTAAAAGCATTTTATATTTATTATTTGAGATGTAAGCGAAAAGATATTGGCGAAAACAGGAAAAAAAAAAGAATAATAAAAAATAGGACTTTGAAATGCCATAAAGGCAGTAAGAAATTGACATGTTTAATGACAGGGGGGAATTAAATAATTTTCGATATTTTTGTAATTTTTTTTTTTTTTTTTGAGTTTAAGATTTGTCACGTAAAATTTTTGATATTATAGATTTGTAAAAATTTTTGATAGGAAGGAAATATTTTTTTTTGATATCATAATTATTTGACATTCTTAAATTTATTATACAATTTAAATGAAATTTTTTTTAATACGCATTCGGTACGTGCCAATAGATGGCATAAACAGACTTTTGTTTACAAAATTTCTTATTAGTAATTGTTACCGTCGCTATATTATAGTCTTTTTAATGAATTCAAAAATGTAGAATTCGAATTTAAATTTGGAATTGATAATTTTTTGAAAATGACGCCCGAACATAAATTTTCCGATTTGTTACGAATATTAATTGCTTTAACTTTTGATACGAGTGATGATATTAAAAGATAGTGGAGTGTTGACGGAGCTGTTTCACAAATGAATAATTCAGTGTATTCGATTTGAATGCGCTCTTTCTTGTTAATCGAACTATTTGTAAACAGTAAGTATATCCCAGAGTCAGTTTACAATCTGGTAGGTTTCTTATTCGAGTCTTTTCATAAGACACCCTATATTTTGTTAATACACATTACATAAATCTATTTTTATTAATTCATTTAAAATATTTACATATATACATAATATGTATATGAATAATTTATGATATGATATTGAAAAATTAACTTCATTATTAAATTATGTGAATGTAACAAGTGCGCTTTATCTTAAATACTATTATACATATATCATATATTATATAAGTTATGAATGAAAGATTTAAATGATCCTTTTTTATTTTTTTTTGAATAAGGGGTAATCTTATTATTAAAAACGCTCTATATATTATAAAACATACTGATATACAAACTGTTATACAAATAATGAATAAATATTTTATAGGTCTTTATTATGTAAGGTTTTGTATATTTTATTTTTATAATAAAAAAATTTTGAATTGTTTGAGTTCTGTAATTAAATATGTTGAATGTAGGCAAAATTTTTATAAAAAATAAAAATACGAGTATTAATAGTTCTTTTGTGATTAATGATTTAAAGGTAAATGAGTGAGTTTTAAAAGTAAGGTGTATGAAGGCAAATTTATTTTGTGTAAGTGCTCAGTTCTATAAAATTTTTTGTTTCCCGTTATAATATAAAGGGTGCTTTAATAATCTCATATATAAAAATCTGTTATATAGTATAAGAGTTTATCTTTAAATTTGTGTGCTCAATAATAATATAGAACTAAGTTTTCATATTAATTTTGCTCACATTTACTGCCAAATTCCATAATTTTTAAAAGTAGAGAGCAATCATCTCAATTTAAAAGCTTATGTATTTGACGTGCATTTAGAAATTTTTTTAAATTTTGTATGCATTGTAATTTTGTTTATGATGAAATCAAAAGCATATCTATAATGCTAATAAAACCATAATATCATAAGGATTGAAAAAAAAACTTTAATATTAAAAATCCCTTCCAAAAAACAAAATTTAGGTATATGAATGAGCGAAAAATCAAAGTAAGCCCTACCACAGATTGCAATGAAATTAAGAAATAAAAAAAAAATCGATTTTCACCATTGGCCACCATACAATGCCACTGTACCAAAATATGTGGAAAACATATTTACAAACAAAATATACAAAAATTGAAAAACAAAAACAAAATACGGGTTCAACCACGCATTAAAAGGATAAAAACCAAAAAACGAAGGGTAACCGAATTAATTTTTTGGTTTTAACAATTTAAAAGGGATGACAACGAGTCTTTTTTTCTTGTTTTGTTGTTTTATTTACAGCTTAAATACTCTACATACTCTGCTATACATTTTATTTTTTTTTTTATATACAATAAATTTTGTTTTTGCAGTGCATTAAAATGAATCACAAGTGCTTTTGCTCGGATTCTTGTACACTTGTTTTTAAACATGTGCTGCTATTCACACACCATATTGTAATGGTCACGGTTTAATATCTTGTCTTCTCTAATTTGAAATTATTATTTTAGCAATTATTGGTGGTATATTGGATTTAAAACACAGATGAATTTGTTATTTTATTAAAATAAATTTGTAAGAAGGGAGAATTTTGGTTTTTTTTTTTTTTTTTAATTTTTTTTCGTAATTAAATAATAATTCAATAACTATATCGTATTATTTTATTAACACATACACATACATATTCTAAATATGTAAATAATAATTCATAATTTTGTAATTTCTAATAAAAAAAAATTTTTGTAACATATTGAAAATTAATTTAAAATTTTGAAGGGGGAGGAGGGAGGGATGGGGAAGAACAAACAAACAAATAAAAATTTAATAATTAATACACATAACCACCGCTAGGTGGTGCAGGTGCACCACCACCTTTACCATCATCTGATCCATCACAACCACCACCAGCAGCTATTTTATCAATTAGTTCTTGTATTTCTTCTGGTACTGGCGGTGGTGTCGGTAAATGATCACCTTGTGGCCGAAAACCATTTTCATCAGCAACATAATTAACTGATATTGCTTTACCTTCTGGACTTGTATATGAAAAAAATCCGGTTGCTGTTTTAACAGGATGTTCAGCACCTTCAATATCTTTAAAGAATGCAGATTCTTGTACATTGATTCCATTACCTGTTTCATATTCGTACTGAAAAGAAACAAAAGAAAAAATATTTTGTTTACACACATATGAAATTTAATTTTGTTTTGTAAATGAATAATAAAAATTTTGTTCCAATATAGGAACTGTTGTATGAAAATGCCCGGGTATTTTATTTAAAGCTAAAGCCACATTTTAGGTTGCGGAGCAAATATGCTTACATTTCGTAAAAAAAATTATGTTTGACAGGAATATGGAATAGAAGATTTTTCTCTTTATAGGTTTATCTACAAGGAATTGAATTGACTCTATAAGGAACACTTGATCTAGATATAAATTTTGAAAGTTCCTGCAATGATTTTCAATAATTTAAAGTTAGTTTTGAATTCTCATTTTAGATACTCGTATTAAGATGGGGCCGATTATCTCAAATCTCTCTTTTGTTATTATGAATAGTAATATTGGGATTTTGGATGACAAATTTTTTCCTACTATAATTTTGTACATGTGTAACTCAAACCTTTGTGGTTCCAATTCTATTTGATGACCTTATAAATTTTTTATTTTATTTATTAAATTTATAATTTAATTTTCGATAGCTATATATTACATACAATTTTTCATTCTAATTATTGTCCAATAAAATCCAATTATCTCTAATGGGACTTTAAGTAATATTTTTTAAAAATAGATGTAGTATGATGAGTTTTAAGATATTATGTGTTTACGATCAGTCTAACCATATATTACACACACACACACACACTTATCCTAGAAATAATTTTTTTTCTAATTTCTGTTTTAATTCCCTTTAGATTTTTTCAAAATTTTTAAAGCTTTTAACTTTTATTTCTCAATCAAAGTGATTTTTCATTTAATAGATAATATGTTTTTTTTTTTTTTTTTAAAAGATTTTATTTCTCTTTTAATTTTTAATTTTGTTTTGTTGTAGATTTTAACAAACAGAAGAGGATATATGTAGGGATTTATAAATGACTCCATTACATTTCAATTCAATTCTATATCATTTTTGATCCAATGAACTTGTAACAAATTTTTAACTGTGCAATCGATATTATTTTTTTTTTTATTTTTTGTCTTAATGTTTTCTGTAAAATATTTTATATTAATTTTCTGAAAAATCAAAATGATGTATGTCCAAAAAGGTAGATTTTTTAGTTGTATAAATTGGAAATATTTAAAAAAATATTGTAAAAATTAATGAAGTTGAACAATATTTTAGGGAAATATTTGCCGAAATGAGAGAAATAAAAAAAAAATTATTATTTCTCTAAGACAAGAATTAATATGCCATATTATATGTAAGTTGAACATCTTTAAGACTTTAAGACCCGATTAACTGTATAATTTCAAAGTTTTACATAAAAATTTGAAGATAAATGGATCGTGTCTTTGCTATAAAATAATTAATTCTTTTAAGACATGCAGCAGATTCATGTGTTTTTGTGTATGTACCTATACAATATAAAGTTAACCAGTATTTTGATCTTAGGCAATTTCTGATTCATTTAATTTTCGAAAATTCTAAGCTCTGACCCCACAAATATTACTCCCGTTATAAGTGACACCACAAATTACTTCTGTAAGTACATAGTTTAAAAAAATATTTTTAGTCTAGACACAAACCAATTAATGGCCACAATACAATTTTTTTCTTAATATAAATTTCTACAATAAATTACGTTTTCGATCATTTCATGTGCTTGAATCCATTGAATGTTCCGAAATTTCGTTGAAACACCAGATAAATCGAAAATCACATTTTTCTATATTAATATTAATATGTAAATTAACAATTTTACGCTTTATAGCAACCGTCGGCCAAATTTTTGTGGGTTATGGGTAAATAACTCACGTATTATGTGAGTATAAATATGGGAAGCCCTAGTTGCTTACATTACCTACTTCCACAAAGAAATGTAATTTTCAACTAAATTATTTGATTATTTTGTGTTGACAAAATAATAAATTTGAATATATTGCAAACAGAATGATGCCACATTTTGAATGGATCGTATGCTTCCTACGGGTTGTACTTTGCCGATAGCTTATAGCCTGTAGAACGTCAAATATTTCAATTATACCAGTAGATATCCGTAATAAAATCAATATTGTTATTCTCATTTTTTTGAATAAATTGAGTTATTCATTATTTCAAATTGAGTAAAAATTGTTATAATTTTTCATTTTCTATTTTATTCTCTTCTATATCTCTTTTAATTTATATTTATTTTTATTCTATTTTATTTATCTATTTTTTTTTTTTTTGTTCAGCTATTAAGAAAATAAAAAATATATAGAGAAAAACATTGGTAACATTTCAGAGTAACGAAAAAAAAAAAAAAGGACCAAATCATTCTTTAGAGAATTTGATCCCTTTTGATTTCAAAAACAAAAAACAAAAAGAAAATGAAACCAAAGAGCAAAAAAAAAAATATTTTATAAAAATTTTTTTTTTATTTTTGTAATTTTCATTCATTTTAAAAAGGAAAAAATAAGTTGTAACATTTTTATTTCAATTTTTTTTTATATTCATTTTATAAAAACAAAAACCATATATACCTACTCTACCCCATTATTTTTCCGATTTGGTTAGTATTCGTTGCTTGGAAAATTGTAAAAATTGTAAAATACAAAAATACCAACAAGAAAAAAAGGAAGAGAAAAGATAGAGAAAACTTTTATTCTGGTGGTACTTCATTTGGGTTTACGGTATCGTAATTAAATAAAAAGAGAAATTGTGAACAATTAACACGTAATAAATTCAATTAGTATTTATGGTATCGCCTTCAATTGACCGAAAATAACCATGAATTGCTTTGTAAAAAAAATTTTTTTTTTCCCAATAATTTATCAAAGCTAAACCAGAAGAAAAAAAAAAAATTAAAATAAATAGAAACATATAATATGGAAGAGTGCCCTTCTTTGTGCCCTCAAAAAGTTCTTTTGTGTATAATCATATAGTGTATATAGTTTTCGATTTCCGAATGTAAAGGTCAATTTTAACAAAATTTATATTATAAATTTTAATATATGTATATTATATTTTATATTTTATGTCATGAAATAAATTTTAATTAAATTTAATTTCATTATTAAAACCAACCACAATATAATTGGTTTTATCGTAATTGTTGTAATATTATATAAGAGGATGAGTTTTGTGTGTTGTCTTTTAAATAAAACAAAAAGTTTAATTATATAACAGAAAAAAAATTTGTTATATAATATGATTAAAATTTTTTTTTTTCAATTGAAATTTGAAATTTATTTAAAATAATGTCAATTTTATTATGCATATATAAGGGATGGGCTATAAATAACAGAACGTTTACATATTTTGATAATTTTTGAATTTTTTAACATAATTTGAGAGATTGATGATAGTTCAGTTATTATTCCGTAAGAGGGAATAACTGTTATATAAAGAGAAGAGCAAAATTGAATAATATTGTAACATAAAGAGAATTTTAGAAAATTTTTTAACATACATATAGGTCTTCAATTAAGTTTCTACCTACAAGATTAATCACAATTGAAAATATATGAACTATAATGATGTTCTATCCAAGCTACGAGATTTTCGTCAAAATGTTAGTTAACCCCTTTGTCCACTTGCCGCTTCAATTGTACTATCACCAAACTTTATTTTTTGAATATATTTAAGAATAATTGAGTGCACGACGATCAACTCAAAAACAACACAATAAATAATATTAATTAAAATAATAGAACAGCTGTTTTAGCTGAATTTATCTATTAAGTTGTGTAAGAGGTAAAGGTTTTCGAGATGGCCTGCGGCAGATATCCGTAGAAGGCGTTATTTTTAATTTTAAATGAAATTTTATTTTACAAATAAATTAATGTATATTAATTCTATTCGACGCGGATTTCGAATAGTATAATTAGCACAATATGTTTGACATGTCGGATCTATTATCTGTTATATAAGACAAACTATCTGTGATGATAAAAAAATCGTATTAAAATGTAGTGTGCCGAATCATGCCAGTACGAAATGATAAAGAGCCAAATACAATGCTATATTTTACTTTTAAGAATGTTTGAACTTTACTGGTATATATGTATAACAGCCGGGCCGAAAGGTTTAAAGAAGTATATTATATATAAAATAAAATTTTTAGGTACTTATGGTCAATATTATAATATTTGTGTATATGTAATTGTGGTTTCATGGATTATAATTATAATATTATGTTATGTAACTATTTTAACAAGCAAGTGTATATTTACAGTTAAAAGTATTAAAATAAATTATTGATAATTTTTCGAACTTGATAATATTTCAATATAATAGATTGGTTAGAAAGTATATAGAGTTGAAAATTAATTATTAATGTCATTGATTTTTGTAATTTCTGTATTAGAATAATGTATTCCTTGCAACTGTTAAATTGAAATGTAATATTAATGCGGCTTAAGTTGGTTTAATTAAATAAATATTACCAAAAAAATTAAAACTAGCCTATTGACCACATTACTGAAAAAATTTCAGTTTTAATTAATTTTATTAAGTATATTGAAGGTTTAATATCAAAGAGAATTATATAAAATAAAAATAATTAAATAAAATAAAAAAAATTGTTTAATAATTAAAATAGTATATTCGAAAAAAGCTTCAATGCTAGCTATATTTGAAGAAGAATTTTATAAAGCTTACAGAAAAACACAGATATTCATTTTCAAGCTAATTGGTGGCTCTATTGTACGATCTAGTAATAGTATTTGATATCGAAAGAGACATAATTTCTATATTGAACAAAATTTTTTACGGAATAATTTATGGTGGCACTATTCTGTTCATAAACCTAATAACGTAATTTGTATAATCATTACACATCTAGTACTACAACCCAATCAATATTATGTAACCAAAAATAATGTAGTCTTTTAATTATCAAATTACATTCAGGAATTAAAATATACCCAACATTCATAAATATTTCGCCCTTACACAAATTCAACAATATTATCTAAACTTCAAAACGCTCATATATTATTAATTTTCGAAATTAATTTTAAGTATTCTCCATTTTAAGAGCAATTTACGATATAACAACTTTAATATTTTTAACTTCGATCATCGCAATTGAATATTATAATTTAAAAACTAGTTTTAATTTAAAACAAAAAATATCTTCAAATTTTAAATACACACAAACAAAAATTTTTTACAACCAATATAATTTTTTCAAAAAAAAAAAAAAAAAAAATAATATCGTTTTTCCTTTTCAATTTGTGGTCATACATTATTCAATGTTTGATCAAAATCTTAATAGCAGATATAAGGATAACAAGGACGAAAGGAAAAAAGAGAAAAAGAAAATTTGAAAACTCATGAAAAATTCAATTTATTTTCTATCATTTAAGGTGAAGTTATGTAAGATATACATACGTATACATATTTGTATATATATACAAACAACATTTAGCAAATCAATAAGTTTTTCTAATAATCAAAAATAGTTCTAAATTTTTTAAGATTTCCACAATTTACCAAAAGTAAAAAAAACTTTTTCTTTTAAAAATTATTTTTCAAATATAAATTTTATTCTTTTTCTTCTCTTTTCTCTTTTAACTTTTTTAATAGAAAATATACACACTAACTTACATACATATACAAATAAAAAAAAAAATATAAAAATACTCACATTATATGAACCATCAAGATTAAGTTTTGCCATCATTCTAATAATTGGTATTGGCGGACCAGATGGCATAAAATCATCACCGCCACCTACTCCTCCACCGCCAGTATCTCCTGGTGGTAAATAACCATTATTTGTTGGATTTCCCCTATCAGGATATCCTATTCCCAGTACATTACTTGTACAAATACTTACAATCAACAAGGATATCTAAAAAAAAAATTTAAACTGTTTCAATTTGATTTTTATTTAAAAAGTAGGAAGTTTGTTTTTTTTTTTTTTGCATTTTTTTTTTTATTTACCAATAACATTTTGTGTTTTTCTTCTTTTTTTTTATATTTGTAACTTTCTTTTTCTAACTTTTATTTATTTTTTTTTTTATTTTATTCCTTATATTACTTTCTCTATATTTTATTTTATTGGTGTTTTTCCAGAAACTTTGTTGGTAGCTATGTGCCCTATTTAATGCTGTTGGAGCACAAAACAAAATAACACACAAAAAAAAAAAAAAATAAAAAAGTAAAATACAATATAAAAGAACCGTTAGAATCGAATAAAAAAGAGAGAAGAGTAAAACAACGAATTAAACTGGATCGTAAATTCAATTCGAACCTAAATTTATAGACGCAAAAAAGAAAAAGTACAATAAAGATTATTTTTGGAGTAAATTAACGCGCAACACCGTCATCGACATCGTAATACGCGGTAGAGATTTTTTTTCTCTTTTTTTTTTCTCATTTTTAACTTGAAATTATGTAATTTTTGTTAGAAATTGTTACAAAATTGAAAAAAATAAGAGAAATGAAAAGAAAAAAAAAAAATTAAAATTTGTGTTAAAATAAGTAATTTGTAATATGCAAATGATTTTTAAGCACATTTCTATTGAATACTCTCGTGTAACGTTCTCATAACGCTCGAGATCTCTCCTCTTTATTATTGAGAAAAATTTCTTTGGAATATTTAATCCTTTAGTATTGTTCTTCTTATGTTAAAATCAATTACACACTTTCATAGAGTCTGTTCATTGAAGTCTCCCCACTCCCCCAAAATTTACAAGTTATTGCCATTACCAGTTAGGCTGCCTTCTAAGGTATTATATAGTATATGAACACTATCACATTGCGCTGAGTGCCTGGACATGTGGATGTGGAAAAAAATGAAATAAAAAGGAAAACAAACGGGTGGAGTTTGGAGCGATGAAGGGGTTTTCCGATATTTTAAGTGGCTAGAAAACTTTTGCGACAATACTAATAGAGAAGCTTCAGGAAGATTGGGCAGAAACTAAGTGATAATTGTCAACGGTATCTTGACAGAGCATTACAGGTTTCTGATTCAACTTAAGAGGCTGGATCCAGAAAATGAGGGTACTTGCGAAATTTTGACCTTAGCACAATTTCTGGGAAATTTTGACTGGAGAAGGGAAAGCTTTCAATTTATTCGGGTATTGAGACCACAAGAGGGTATTGTGGGGAAATGAGCGGTGCACTACCACACCACTCTCGATAATCTACAAGGTATTATGAGGTTATAAAAGTATTCACAGTCAATTCTTTCCTGTTACTCCCATTTACCACACTGGAGGACTCTCAAAATTAATTTTATAATATTATTTAGGAATTCTCTAGAAGAGTTACCAATTCAGTGTTGTAAAACCAAAAATAAATTATTCTCTCTATTTGAATTACATTCAAATAATTTGTATGTTTTCCGAAATTTAAGATTACAAAAGTTCGAAGTTCGAAGTTATATAAAAGTTCGAAGTGAATTATACGACAGATAAACTAAAATTTGCAAGAAGTAACAAAATTAAAATTCTATTTGCAAATTTTTTTTTATTGAAATTTATATGTTGAAATGTGGTTAAATATATAGAAGAGATAGAAGAAGAAAAAGAAAAAAAAATTATTTTCTATTGAAGAGGAAGTTTATTTGTACATATGTTAGAGTTGTATAGAAGATTATAAATTCAAAATTGAAAGATATAAAAGACGATTGCTTTTAATTTGACATTAATATTTGTTGTTGTTATTACTGTTGTTGTTGTTGTTGTTGTATTTCTGTTATATTGTTCATTTTAATGCTATTATTAAGTTTACATCACGGAAAATTAAAGATTTTAATACGAGTATTACAATTTTTCTTTAAGTTTTAATTAATTTTTGCACAATTCTTTGTTTTTTATTTTTTCATTTGGACGTGAATATAGACGCGTATATAATGAGAAAAAATATTATGAATTTTGTATGTGTGTAGCAATTCCATTTATTATTTAATTAATTATCATAATAATTGAATTTATTAAATGAAATTTCAATTAATTTAATTGTGATTAAGATCGTGATAATGGCCAATAATTTTTAAATCATGCATTTTAAGGGAATCTTGAATATTAAATGAAAATGAGGCAGCCTAATCTATATGAATTTCACCATGAATTTCAATTATTTCCTTTATTAAATTTTCAATAAGTTTCTATAATGTCTTCAAAATAATTTATATTTATCTTGAGTAATAGCTTATTATTTAATTATTTTGAAATCCCGGGGCCTAATACCACTAATCATGTATGAAAGAATATTTCCTTATAATTCGCCCTATTCAAGTTTGAGAAATGATTCTTCGAAAGTAAAATCTTTGATGAATTCTCGAATAATTAGTAGGATTTCCAAATAAATTTATTGAAAGTTTTATAGTAATTTTTCTTAGAATTCAATACTCAAAAAATATTTTATATTATTCTTTGAATATCAATTTTAAATTTTAAGGAAAAACAAAATGGTGCAACATTTTTCTTTTAAAAATGAATAAATTTTTTGCGAAACGCCCGTAATTCATATAGAAAAATTCATGGAAATTATTAAAATTTAAATGAAATTAATATGAAAAATATTTCTAAAATAAACAGCGCTTCTCTAACTTTTCGTTACCATGTTTGTAGAACGATTTATCTTTTCCTTCAAAATATGCTTCAGCTTCGGCGAAAATTTCCTCATTCGATTCAAATCTCTTTCCCATGAGATGCTCCAGCATCTTTTTGCGATCTGAGAACAGCTAATAATCGCTGGGGGCTAAATCAGGCGAATGTATGGCGATTATGGCAGCAATTTGAAATTCAACTCATTCATTTTTACCATCGTTTGCATTGACTTCTGACATGGTGCGTTGTCTTGATAAAAGAGAAGTTTTTTTTTCTTCGTGTACGCTCGCTTTTCGTCAATTACAACTTTCAATTCTTCAAATAATGCCATGTAATATTCGCTGTTAATAATTTTACCTTTCTCAAGATAATCAATGAACAATATATAATGGCTATCCCAAAATACGGAGGCCATAACCTTGCCAGCAGAGGTTTGAGTCTTTGGACGGCTTTCATCCGCTGATGTCCATTCAGCCAACTGTCGATTTGATTTAGAAGTGAAATGGTGAATTCATGTTTTATCCATTGTGACGTAGCTATTTAAAAAATTCGTTTTATTACGGTGAAATAAGGCCAGACATGCCTCAGAAATAATTATATAATTAAAGTTTTCTAAAAATTTTATTTCACGTCGTCTTCTCTATAGGAAATAGTAAAATTTTATGTGAAAATTCACGAAAAACAGCCTTAATAAATTGGATTGTAAATTTATTTTCAAATTCAATTGTTTCCGAACAAAATTCAAAGTATACATATGTGTGTATTTAAATTTTAGCTTTTAATTAAAAGATTCAATAATCAAGATTATTTTATTAATAAATTAAATCGTAAAATACTTCAAAATACACGAATGAATAATATTTTTGTAATAATGATTAAGATCTTAAAAAGTATGTATATATACAGCAATATGTAAAAATAAGATCCTTTAGCAGATTTTAACGATATTTTGAAATCCAAAAATGTAAAAAGAAATTTTCGCATATTTTATTGTGGTACTCTTTGAAACAAAATGTTAGAAACGGTATGAAAAAAATTGTTTTTATTTTTCTTACTCTTTTTTTTTTTTTTTTTTTTTTTTTTTATTGTAATATAATTTGTATATTAAAATGTTATCCTGAATGTATTTTTTCCTATTATCCTTAAAACATAAAGAATAAAACAAATTTTTTTATTATTTTTTTTGCCTTCTATTTTTATATGCGTTTTTCCTGTTAGACCGCAACAAAACGATAAGTTTTAGGTCTATGAGATTTTTTGCACTTGTTGGTTAATTTTTTTTTTGTTGTACTTTTTTGATTTTTTTTTTTTGTGATTATGTTTTCATTTTGTTATAGTTTTTATATTGTAGTTCTTTATTTTCCTTGTTTATTGTTAATATTCTCGTTCGCTCTCTCTATGTTGTATAACTTTACTTAAACTGTTTCTAATAGCATCATCAGCATAACAAAAAAAAAGGATATAATGTAAATGATGTATGTATGTATGTATATGTAATATATATATGCATATTTTGTGTGTATATATATTATATTTTTTAGTACAAATAATATGATTTGCAGCTTACTTTGTGTTAGGAAATAAAACCATAAGAACTTACCTCGTTTCTGGTGCTCGTGTGTGGTTGTCTTCATAATTGAAATTGTGCGAGAAAAATTTCAAATATTCTAATATAAAAATCTATTTTATACATCGACGGCTTATAGGACTAAAACCCTCTATCCAACATAAGAAAAATTTTGGGATAAAAATTTATACGAGTACCAAATTCATATTATCAGTAATTGAGCTGCAGTAATTCTTACAATCACAACATATTTGTTCAGAATAGCAGTGAAGGATTATTTTGATATTATTTCTAAATTATTCCAAAATTTTTAAAATATGGAATAGAAGTTTTCCCATAACCCATAAGCCCTCGTTAACATTTAAAAATTTTACATAACAAAGAAATATATACATTTTAAAGTGCGGAGATTTGTATATACAGTATTAAACCATGAACAATAAATAAGATAGTACTCCATAAATAAAGATTCTATATTGACAAAAAAAAAAGTAATTATTATACCGAGGTTTGTTCCGGGTCATTCAGCAGTTATGTTACAAAATTTTTCAGGCTCAAATTCGTTACAAATGAACAAAACCATACGATATTCTAAAACATGATAATTAAGGAGCTTAAAATTTTCGCGTAAATTCGTGAAAATCTTTACAAATTTTCACTAAATACAATTTGTCCTAATATTCTTTAGGTTTTATTTCAATACACCTTCAATAATAGTACAAAAATTTTTTCGAACAAAATTTTACCCCCTTAAAAATTGTGTTTTTTTTTTTTGTGATATTAAGGCAATATGATTTTTATAATCACTGCAAAGATGTTTTTATTCTGTGTTAAAAAATTAGGGTCACCGATTATTTATAAAATTCCTATTGCCAATCTGTGACATCTCATATCTGTATGTATATATATATATAAAAACAAGAATAAAATTAGAAAAACAAAAATGAAAGGGAAAATAACAACAACAACAACAAGAGGAATAGAACATTTGCGATTTAATATTATGATTCTAATGAAATGTTTTGCGATATAAAATAAATTTTACCACTAAATTTGATTGCATATTCCAATTAGATCGCAAGGACTAAACATCCTTTTTTTTTTTTCAAAAAAAATATTCTTATTAAAATTTTTTTTATTTAAATTTTTTCTTTTCCGATTATTTCTAATTTAATTTAATTTCATAACAATTTTTTATTTTCCAATTTAAAAAAAAATTTAAATAATGTTACCAATAATGTCAAAACATTTTATAAATTCATCATCAAGAAATGGTCATATTGATGTACCAATAACAGCAACAGATACAAAAACAACAACAATAACAACAAATTCAAATGATAAAGATAATTTATTTAAAATTGAAAATATTTTAAATAGAACAAATTTAGATTTAAATAGAATTAATAAAAAACAACAACAGCAGCAGCAACAACAAAAAGAAAAATTTAATTATGGTGTTTTTAGTGTTGAAAATATTAAAAAAGATTCAATTACATGTAATATTAATAGTGATGAATTAAATCGTAATTGTAATAATCGTAAAATAAAAGTTAAAATATCAAATAGTGATGGTTATATAAGATCAATATCATTTAAAAGTGATTCCAGTTGGATTAAATGTATACAATTAGCAAAAGATGTCCATAGTAATAATGTTATTATTGAATTAATTAATAATAATCAAATAAGATTAAGAACAATTAGAGAAATTAATGAGAATGAAGAATTATTTTTATGGTTTACAGAAGATATTTCAATTAAAATGAATATACCATTTTTAACACCAATAAATATAAGAGGTATTATAAGTGAATAAATTTTTGAATTTGATTTTTAAATGACAGAGTGACTAAGAAATAATGTAGAAATTTTTTTAATATTCAAAAATGTATGAGTGTCAGAAAGTGTAATAGAATCTGAATTACTTAAAATAATATTTTGATTTAAGGCCGTTTTTAAATTGAAAATTTTTAATACATGATACTTGTATATAAGAGTTTCTTATTTTTCACGGTTTATAGCTGTTCTCGGGATTAATTTAAGAAGTTCTTATTCATTTCTGTTCATTCTTGCATTATTATTTAAAATTGTTTTTAAGCTAAAAACGGTCGCATTAGGGCATATTCATAAACTCTCCAAAATATTAAATATAATTCAATTCGATGTGGAAGCAAGACATAGTCCGAAAACTCCACTTTAAAGCAATTATACTCAACAATATAAATTAACTGTAAACTGTTCATTGTTATTGTCAAAAAAATCCGGTGGGCTTTACTATTTCTTTTCCTGTTTATAATTTTCTCTTACTATTAATATTTCCTATTCTTATTTATAGAATAAAATGAAATAAGCGCCTATAAGTATTCAATACTTCAAAATTTCCAAATTTCTTTACTTGAATACTGTAATTTTTGATTTGTCGGTTTTTAGTCAAATTACTGAATCTAATACATCTGTACCTTTCTTCTTTCAATCAATTCCTATTTTTCAACCAATTGGTGTGCCTAGGAATAAATTTAATTGAAATAATTGGAATTTGTGGAAAAATAGCGTCCTGTTTTAAAAATAATTCAGTTTAATCATAATGATACCATTTCTATAAAAAATACTATAAAAAATAAATGCTATGACTGTATTTTACTGTGAAAAATTAATCCTACATTTTGCATCTTTATTTTTTTTTACAGGAAATAACTGTTATATTTGTCACAATTGCAAAGCATCATTTGAATATCCAAATCCTTTAAAAATTCATTTAGCAACATCATGTTCTAATGAATCACCAGATATATTATGGAAAAATTTAATAAATTCAATAAAAAAGAATGTTTCATCTGATTTACTATCGGAAAGTATAAATAATATAAAGCCACAAATGCTACTGCCTTCATCACAAGAATCAATAAATGCATCTATAGCAACAACATTACTATTTACTAGTCATAATCATGTTTTAATGAAATCACAACCAACTTTATATCAATATGATCATCAATCAGCATTTAAGAGAGTTACTCCTCCACCATTATCACAACCACCACCACCACCACCAACATCGCAAGTACCATTATCTTTAGCATCACAATTACAACAAAAACCACAACAGTTACCACAAGTGTCTGCGGTTAACCATATTCCTTCACATACTCCATTATTATTACATCATCAGTATTCAACTTGCAATTATCAACATTTACCATTAGTACGTAAATCATCACCATTGCATAGAACATTATTTAATTCTTCTTCATCATCTTCATCACCACCATCATCTACTTCATTATCTATATATTCAAGTTCTACATCTGTACCGAATACATTAGTTACAACATCACTATCACCATCATTATCAAATTCAACATTATCTTCATCATTGCATTCACATCTACAACATAATAATCATCATCATCATCAGATTACACCAACATCAGCATCAGCAGTAGCTGCAGCAGCAGCATTAAATGCAGCAGCACAAATAGAAACAATTGTTAGTAATATGGGAGCATCAAAACAAGGTCATTTATGTATATATTGCGGAAAATTATATAGTAGAAAATATGGCCTTAAAATTCATATACGAACACATACTGGTTTTAAACCATTAAAATGTAAATATTGTTTTCGACCTTTTGGTGATCCCAGTAATCTTAACAAACACGTACGTCTTCATATGCAAAGTGGTAATCTTAGTTTTCGTTGCCATTTATGTAATAAAACATTAGCAAGAAGAAGAGATTTACAGAGGCATATTGAAACCAGACATTGTACTACTGGTACTGTTGATGATGATACCAGTATACAATTTACAACTATATCATAGATTTTTATTTTTATTATATTATTTATATACAATATAGCTATTGAATTTTAAAGGGTAAATGGAGAAAAAATTGCGAAACTGAATCAATATAGATTTAAGTTTTTAAATAGTTGTAAGGAGATTATTTTTAGATTTTATGGAAGGCAATAGACCTATAAGCTATTGATTTAGGAAAATTGAAAAATTTTACATAATGTAGACTATGTATGTATATTTTTTTATATCTATAAAAATTTTTTATATTTGTATGTTGAATTTTTTTTCCTATTAATTTTAGAATATTGTTGAATAAGAAAATGGAATTGTAGAAAAATTATTAAATTATAAAGGATTTATATTTTATGATTTTTGATGGGGTTTTATTTTATTGCAATCTAATTCAAATGCAAATTAGTTATATTAAGGATTTCGTTTCGGAATAAAAAAGATTCATGAACTATTCAAGTTGATAGAATTTTTCCTGCTGATTAATATTGTTGTGTATACATGTTGGCTATGAATATTTAAAGCTATATAACCGGGATGTTCTCAGTTGTAATTGTGAATTAAAATTTTGTTGGCATAAAAATTGATTCATATTCTGTTTGAGTATTCGATTTTGTTTATTTTACTTGGAATATTGACAACATGTTTGAGTTTTGTAATATAAAAATGCCTTCTACGAAATTGGAGTACCTACCTATGAAGATCATACCAGAGTTTTCGTGTAGAAAATATCATTGAATATATAAAAGCAAGTATTGACAGTGAACTGATTTTCAGAATTTTTATTTCTCTCAATTTAAACCATTTAATCTCACGTTTTCCGAAAAACTATAAATATAACAATGGTCAATTAATGCTCAAATATATACTGAAAAGTTTAATAAACTAGATTCGATTAGATAATGTTCTGGCAGTTCCGCTTTATTCATAATTCTTATGATGAATGCTATGTTAAGCGCGGATTTCGATTCTTGTTTCTGTAGTTCAAATATCTCCGTCTATGTGCTAAAAAATAGGAGTTTGTCGAGTATATGATGCGAAACTTCAGTCAATATCTAATTCGTAAAATTGCCTACTTGCTTATGTGTTAACGGCCGAACAGTGACGAAATTGATATACTGCTGTTGCTTTTTCTACTAGAACGAAGCAATTTTTGCATGAGACGTTATTTCTGATGCAATCGCATGCATCCCAATTAGGTAATTTCCGGCTGTAATAATACGATTCACAATGTTAATTGTTAATCATCTCCTCTATGGTGAAATAACATACTAAACTATAGAGCTATTCAATGTGGAAATATGTAAAAATCTCATGTTAATTCATAAATGACGTAATCGCATAATTTTAATAGTCGCAATACAATGTTTTTACGCATTACAACAAAATTATTGACTAGCCCAAATAAATTTTGTAATTTAATTGCATTCGATTTCGTATATTTATCATCAATATTCTATACTAACTTTCCAATTACAATATTTACAAACAATAGAAATTTATGTTTGTTGGGCCACTATCAAATTTATTAAATAAGTTCTAATTCTTAACATAAACAAAGGCTACATTACATTCTAAGACCTATACAAATATAATACTGACAAGAATCTTTAAAAAATTTTACTTTACTTATAGGTGCAATTTACTTTTAGGTGATAAACCAATAGTCAATTGCTATGAATCACAAAATTATATTTAACGCGCGTGTTCATATGATTTGGATATAAAAGTATGAGCATATTTATACGGATAATATGTAAGGTAAAGAAAAGTAGTTTGATAATCTTTTGACCATAATAACAAAAATATGTATTTTTTTTTTTATTTTTTAAACGAAACTATTTGAGAATTCATGGGAATTTAATATGGGTTTTCTTATCAAGTTATGAGACATAACATTATATGAGTTGTTGCTATTGCAGTACAAAATATTTTATTTTTTGAGTGCATTATTAAAAATTTAACTGCCTAAAAGCATTTTGCATAGTGGATGTAGCGAGCCGACTTAACATTTTTGTTTCATATTATTTGTGGTTCGTTTCGCAATTCAATTTAATTTTTGTTCAATTTTTATGATCATATTTTTTTATTTTATTGCGATCCTCGGAGTTGAAAAATTTTTTATTTACTCTTATTTATTTATTGTTAGTTTCAAAAACAGAAACAATAAAATTAAAACCAATCCGATTAAATCACGTTCGTGATACTCATGTCAACTATATTAAACGACGACGACGAGAGTAGTATGTGAAGCGCGTGATGATGAAAAGAAAATTGAAAGTATATAAAAAAAATTTGGTGTGGTCAGCATATAACCGACCGCAATGTGTATTGAAGTGTTAAGTGAAAGTGTTATAGAATATTATAAAAATGTCTGTTTAATACTTCTTTCCATTTTTTGGGACATTGGTAAGCTTCTAGTTAACATACCTCGAAAAATGTAAACTTGGCTCTTAGTATAGTTTCGTTTTGTGCTACCCGAATTCCCTAAAATGCTCGCCAGTAAGTTTCGGTAACAACCAGAACTCAAATATCAAATTTCAAGAAATTCCATCAATTCTTTCGGTAGATATGGTAAAAAATGTAAAATCGGCCCCCAGATCAGTTTCCGAACCATGATCTTTCCAGAAACTTTATGTGTTCATTGTTTCAACATAAAGAATTTAAATATTAAATTTCAATTAAATCGATTGATTATTTCTCTTTATATACGTGAAAGCGTATATTTGGAACCGTAGTAAACCACCAGTTGTTGACACCTGATTCCTTTTAAAAGTTAGGAGGTTCCGTGGACGGTCGAATTGAGCTTATACATGAGATTTCAAGTAAATCTGTTGAATATTTTCTTCATAATGATCAAAAATATAAAGCAGGCCCGCTAAAAAGTGCAGTTCCCGAGGCTTGATATATCCCAAAAGTTGATCAATCCCAGTCGTAGTCGAAATAAACTTATATATAAAATTTCATCAAAATCAGTTTAGCCGAACTTGAGATACACTCGTCCACACATAAACAGACAGACCGGCAAGTTACTAAAAATATTTTATTTACACTTCCCTACCATGGAGAAGTACGTTCCCACTGAAAATTCGATTTCCAAAATTTGGTGCCATCACATAACCTACCTATTGTATACACAATGTGGTCGGTAAAAATAAGAGCATAGAAAGCAAAAATTTATTCGTAAATACAAAAAATCGAAATGGAAAATTACAAAATGCGTAAAATATATTTAAAAGTGTTCCAAAAGACAAAAAAAAAAGAAAAATAAAAAAAAATTGTAATGGAAAATTGCTTTTTTTATCAGTTTACTTTTTTCTTAATTTCGTAACTGGACGCTTGTATTTATTATGGATTTTTTGCTTACAAAGTAAGGCAACTATTTTTCATATTAATTTTAATAATAATTGGAATTTACACAATTTCTTCTTTTAGACTTCCTTGTAGAAATCATTTAATCTCTTTCAAACATATTTTGAGGCTCGTATATTGTACATAACATACGAGCAAGCGTTATCTGTCTGATTTGAGTAATATTCTGTTTCGGAATTAAGAAACAATAAGCTTTTCTCTTCTCATATGTTATTATGGAGATTACAAATTAATAACCATAAAAATAGATTAATAATAAAATATTTACTAATTGAAAAGATCAAAGTATTGAATTGAAAAGTTATAATTTTTCCTGAAACAAGGGAAAATACGGTTTTTAAAACAATCTACTACGTCACCTAAAATTTTTTTATTCATGCATCAAAATATATTGATTTATTGCATACCTTATGGATGAGGGAAAGAAAAAAATTCAAAGAGCATAGTTTTAAGCGGTTTTTAAAGGATACGGCTGGTTAACGTGATGGTGCGGATATGGAGAGCCGGTGGTATCACAACGAACGTACCCGATCTGAGTGAACCTTCTGATAGGCGAATCAACCTCACCGGAACTAACCTGACATAATGAATTGAATGATTAAGTGCGTGAGTTGACAACAATAATCATATTTTTTGATCACACGGCATTTTTCGTTAGCTTTCTGATCTTATAGAAATTTGAAAAAGTTTGCAGTTTAAAAACTGCTAGAATTTCAGATTTCTTCTGCTTACCGTCTAGAAAAAAAACGATATGAAAAATTAAAAAAAAAGTTGTTTTACATAAGGGTTAATAGTTTCAGTGGTAATTTTATAATTTCTATACTTAACAATGCTGTGACTCCTTAGAACACCGGTAACCGGCACACACTGCAGTATGTGCTGCCATATAGTGCACTATTTTCTTTTATACAGAGTTATTAAAATATTACCACCTTTCACACAAGCAAAGCAAACATTTAAAAATTTAGAATGGAAAAAATCTGATGTGATCAGCACATAACCGACCGCATTGTGTATTGTCTAGTTAAATGAAAGTGTTACAGAATATTATAAAAATGTCTGTTTAATACTTCTTTCCAATTTTGGGATATTAGTAAGCTTATAGTTAACATACTTAGAAAAATGTAAATTTAGCTCTTAGTAGAGTTTCGCTTTGTGCTACCCGAATTCCCTGAAATGCTCGCCAGTTAGTTTCGGTAACAACCAGAACTCAAATATCAAATTTCAAGAAATTCCATCAATTTGTTCTGTGGATATGGTGAAAAATGTAAAATCGGCCCGCAAATCAGTTCTCGAGCCCTGATCTTTCCAAAAAAGTTATATGTTCATTGTTTTAATACGAGGAGTTCATATATTAAATTTCAATGAAATCGGTTGATTATTTCTCTTTATATACACAAAAATGTATATTTGGCCCGTAGTAAACGTCTAGTTGCCGATGCCTGATTTCTTCCAAAACATACGAATTTTTGCGGACGGTCGAGCTGAGCTTATATATAAAATTTCAAGTAAATCGGTTGAATATTTTCTTCAAAATGTTCAAAAATGTAAAACAGGCCCGCTAAAAAGTGCAGTTCCCGAGGCCTGATATATACCAAAAGTTGATCGATCCGTGCCATGGTGGAAACAATCTTACATATAAAATTTCATCAAAATCGGTTCAGCCGAACTTGAGATACACGCGTGCACACATAGACCGACAGACCGACAGGCCGACAGACCGACAGACGGACAGACCGACAGACCGACAGGTTGCTAAAAATAGTTTATTTACACTTCCCTACTATGGAGAAGTACGTTCCCACCGAAAACTCGATATGCAAAATTTGTTGCCATCACATAACCTACCTATTGTTTACACAATACGGTCGGTAAAAATATTCACAGTAGTTCTTAGAAATAACAGTATTTTTTGAATTTTTGGTCAATTTGCTATTATATTTAAAAATTAGAAGTTCTTCACTTTAATTTTATCACATTTCGTATTTGTATTTTCTAACATTAACAATAATTATCTGCCATATTTAGAGTTAATTGAATTTCATACGACTTACTAAAAATAAATCATTCTATTCATTCACCATTATAACAAATTTCACACACTTTTCAATTCATATTCTCGAAACACGTAAAATTCTTTATTAGTGATATAAATACATTTGTATGTACATATATGTAAATACATGTCGTAACAATGAGAGTGTTAAAATTATAAGAGCATTGTTTCAATATTAGGAATATTAGAATTGGCTATTCTTAATGGAAATTTTATTCAATTTAAAATTTCTCTATAAAAATATCCTAGTTATTTGTTTTGGTCTGTTATTCGCCTGTTATAGTTATTTTTCGGTTCAACAAAACTATTGTATAACAAGATCTCGTATATAAATATAAGAAAATCTATTTTAGATAATTTTTATTATTATTTTTCATTGGTTTGATTTTATAGTTCTGCTATATTTTCATTTCTGACCTTTTTTTTATGGGTTGAGATATTTGGGAGTAAAATTATATTTTTTCTATTTTTGATTGGATACCAAAGTATTTATGAGTTAAATCGAGAATTTAATTTAAAATCCTATAAAATAGAATAGAGTGATTTTTAAAATTGAAACCACGGTCATATGAACATAAAATGTTTAATTTAAATTAATGGAATAAGGTCTGAGAGCTCTGATCGCTATTCCACTATCTGCAAATATAGCTTAATCGCACCCCATTTGTGGCCTGGCTGCAACCGATCCCGTATCTATAAGGACCGTGGAAAAAATCTAAATATATATAAAAATTTTGGGTAGGATAAGAATAGGAAAATAGAGTGAAAGTTGTTAGCTGTATGTCATTTTTATATGTAAGTGAATTGTACATAGTCAGATATCATTCCAAAGTACAGCTAAGAAAACATAGGGTGTTGGAAATAGAATATCGGATATCATCAGTAAATTCCAGCTGAGAGGTTGGTCAACTATACTATGCGCAAATTCATTGCATACATATTTTACGTATAAGTTGAACAAGGGCTACTTGCTAAACACAGATGGAGAAAGTTTGATTAATCACCTATAAGTTAGTATTTTATTATTACTTTTTCAATATTGTAAAGTAATTATCATTTTAAGTTTAAGGAGAACAACTAAAAAAATCACATTAGTCAAGCACATCTCACCAAAGTACAAATCTAACGTCGACTCGACTTAGTCAGCTAAGTTAAGAAGTTTCCTGGTAGGCGATGGAGAAGTATCCTGGTAGTCAATTAATTGGTTGTACGGATGTGTTCTAAGAACTATTCTCCCGCACAAGGCGGTGGTCTGGTGTCAAGCAACGCCACGGGCTAGGGAGCTGGAGAAGTTGGAGAGGGTACATCGAGTTGCATGCGTGGGGGTAACTAAACACGATGGCTGCGAAGAGCACCTTGGGGCTACAAGCCATGAAGAATCCTTAAATTAGGGGCATATGTGCTAGGGGAGAAAGGTTTGATTTTATGATGTTGGGACAATATGTATCATTTAAGCTCCCTGATGGCTGGGGAGTTTCAAAGTAGAGATTTTAGTGGTCTTTATAGATACGGGATCGGTTGCAGCCAGGCCACCGATGGGGTGCGATTAAGCTATATTTAAGTATAGTGGAATAGCGATCAGAGCTCTCAGACCTTATTCCATTAATTTAATTTTGGTGTGATTGTATTGGGACGTGCTGACAATGCTTTACAATCTATGCAGGGCGTGGCACCCCCTCCTTATTTCTTTCTTTCTCTATTTGCATTAAGAACTACTCAGCCAATTAACTTTAGTTGCCGACTATGGTAGATCTCCTTTATCTGAAAACAATATTGAACAATTTTTCGATATTTTACTCTATTAAAAATTAAAGTAATAAAATTTAATCATTTTTAAATTCATTACAATTCATTTCAATTATTTTACACTTTCCAATTAATTTTTCACTATTTATCTGGAATATTGAATACACTTAGACCGAATTCAAATAATCAATCATATTTTTGAGAGCTCAATAATTTACTTACTAATACTTATGAAAAGTATATTGTTAAATTTCTTGATTAATATTCTCAATTATTTTTAATGCCTTTTGGAATGAATAGCATAATACAAGAAGCATTGTAAGTTCCGAAGAGGTGAAATCCATTTACAATATGAGCATTTATTATGAAAGAAAATGTGCTACTAGTAGGTATATAGGTACAGAGATATGTGTATAATTTTTTTTTAAATTATTTATTATAATAGTTATAGAGTTAAATATTGTTATACAGCATTTACATAACAAAAGAATATTATAGTGTGTGATTTAAAGAGAAAAAGGAGAAAAAGTCTCTTTTATATAGAAAAATTTTATTTATGGTCAAGGATGCTATAAAAGTTTTTTTTTTTTTATAGTTATACGAAAAAATCAAAGTCTTTTTTTTTTTATCGAACACTTTATAGGTTTCACAGCAATAAACTATTTTAAGTTAACAATAAGTATGTGAAGTAATTTAGAAAAAAGTTGTTGAGGGTCTTATCAATTTTTATCGTAATTTTTATAGTATTTTCTTATTTACTTCCAATATATTGTAATACCATTCATTCGCAAATATTTATAAGATTATTGAAGATTAGGTGGGGGGATAGTAAAATTCGGTTAACTAAAATAATCCTCACTTAATTTTGATCTTGAAGATAAATATGATTTCTTAGAATAACTTTTTCAATTGTGTTCCAGTACAAAAGAACTCTTAAATTTTTCGAAAATTTTAAATGTGTTTTCTGGCCTGTCTATATCCCAGATATAGGCATATGCAGTAAGTTTTGAAGCGAATTTTTAAAGGTTTCTTAAATTAGAATGCAAGTGTACATAATACGTGCTTATAATTATTTACATGACCATTCTACTGCATATTGTATAGTAAAGAATTGACTAAAAAAAACGAAAACCTTAACTTAAATTTTTACTGCAAAATATGCAAAATAAGAGCAATCAGAATGGTATTTAACAGTAGAAGTGAACTATTGTATTTAACAGACCCCCCTAAAACTATAAATCAAAAATGTCATTCTATTGAATGCATTTTTGAAATTATGGAAAAATCGTAGGTACGAGTATAAGGATAAAAAGAGATTTAAAATATGCATTGGGATTTTTTCATCAAAACTCTTTATCTTTGTCGTGCACAGTAGTACAAAAAGTTATCCAGTTCTAAATTTTAAGTGGTTTATAGTAACAGCTCAAAGTGCAAAGCTCGATAAAAGAAATAAGAGAGAAGAATTTACTATAGAAGAACAATTAATTTTTGTCAGAAGTAGGTGCTTATGAAAAATACTACGAATTTAATAATAACGCAAAAAAAACTAATCTTAAGCTTAAAACTGTCATTAGCGGTACACAAACGGTGATGGGAAAATCTAAATTGAATAGTTAAAGAATTCAATTAGTTTTTGACCAGAAATAAGAAGTTCTAAAGCAGTAAATAAAATTTTTCATTCAACTTTTCAATAATTCGTAATTAATTCGCAAGAATTGTTAACAAATAATTTTACTATCCCCACATTTTTAAAAGATTATTGCCATCCTATTGTCAATTTATATTTCAAAAAATTTCCTTTAATATTTTACATTTAAAATAATTTCATTTATAGTAGCTTAACTATTAAACTCATACACATTCGTTTACACATTCTCATTAATACTTCATATACGAATGTTATTCTTTAAATTCTACCACTCACAGTAAAAATGGTAATCAGATTAAAGGAATTTTATGATTATTTCTAAAAACTCATGGAATAGAAATAGTACCTACATTATTATTATGTATAGGTATGTGTAGGTACGTGTTTAAAGTAAAAACGATTTTATGAATTAAAAATTGAAAATGAAAAGTAATTTCATATTTATTTTAACTAACATTTTCTTTGTCCAATGCACGTGTAAATTGGAAAAAAAACGAACAGCAAGCGATTTATATACCTATACTTATTAAAAATGTTAGTACATATTCGGATTTCTACATTTCAATGGAGGCTGTTCAATTATGAATTTTTTTTAATGATGATGGCTATAACGATACACATTATGGTCTACCATAAAGATTATTGATTCTCTGAAATATTACAATAATACAAATTGTATACTTACATTGAATAGAGTGAATGATTTGAGTAATATCTGAATATCTCCCACTAATGCAAATGTATTTTGAATTAAATTTTCGTTCGAGGAGTTTGTTCTAGATCAAGAATCGTCTATTAACTACAAGCAAGGGTGTTTAAACGCTCATATTATGAGTGAATGCTTACAGTGAGGTAGTTTTGTGTGGACGTGAATGGTTTTCTGTAAAAGCTATCTGATAACAAGTAAAATGTTCAAATGGTAACTGGGTTAAAAGGGTGGTAAAGGTGATTTTTTGATTTTAAGGGCCACCTGAGCATTAAGCAAAACGCTACCTTTAGGCCTTGGTTCAAGGATTAAAAAACAGTGAGGTTGTAAATTGTAGATTTTCCTGAAGATGAATTGCAAACAAAGGCGGCTAAAAGCTCGGTTTCGGAGTAGTAGCTCAAAACGAATGGAAGTTGAGCCAGATTTGCTCAAAACTAATGATGGTATGATACAAATGTGTAAACATCATAAGGGATGTCAGACGCTACCTATAAATATTGATCATCAATTACTAGCAGAGATATACACTATTATCCACTTAGTGCTCATTAGCGTATCGGAATAAGCTGCAATAGTAATTTTATGCATCCTATGATATATATCAGTATACTAGAACAGTGCTGTTCTTTGTGTTCTCTTGTGCACGAAATAGATCAGTGGATCCATAGATATGTGCTGGAGCCATGCTTTGGGTTGTCTAGCGAAATGGTTTTGCGCATTATTAACGAAACGGCGGGGAGAACAGGAAGCTCAAAATTCGGGAACTGTCTACACTATGTTGTTCTAACTTGAATCTATTAGGTTTCTTGATAATATTTTTTCTAAATGGTTTCGCGATAATATCGGGAAAAACAACTTAGTTTGCCGACTTTTTATGGGAAAAGTTGAGATGAAAATACATCTATTGTGCGAATGTGAGGCTGTAACTTCGAATTTTAATATTATGCTCTAAAACTTAACTTTTGTATGAAAAATCAAAATGAGGCACCCATAAGTATAAATACTATTCATATAATATATTTGTAATTGAATTTTACTAATAGTACAAGAGTATGCATACTATGTCTACGTCTATGATTTTTAGTGCTTCTTTGTTAAACCAAAATTGTTTTCTTTTATTATTTGACTTCGTACATAATATTCAATAGTAAAAATTATGAATAGAAATTTTAACTGAACGCATTTATGGTTTAGTCAACTTATTATTGATTTCAATGAATTTTTTTTTTTTATTTTCTTTAAATTGTCCATAATGGTTGCTATTTATTATTTTCGTACCACCTATATTTTTAAATTAAATATTATTATATATTCATGTGTAGAAGTTTGAATGAATACAAAAAAAGTTTTAAGGCCTGACATTAAAAATGTTTTTATTGTTAAAAAGGAAACTATTCATTTTATAATTATTGGCTGCTGTTACTCTATTTAAAAGAGAGAACATTAATCATAGCATGCATGAAGGTGATCGAAATTTTTTACCAAAAGCTAAAAACAATGATTATCACGTTTTTCTTCTTAAAACAAACTGTGTGTACATATATAATATCGTAATATTACATGAGATGAAAAGTCGAAGTGTGAAAATATATGGAATCATGGATTCTAGTGTAATTGAATTGAACAATAATAATTTTTTGCTTAAGAGATTTATATAGATAATTGTATTTACAAATACCGTCTTCATTTTCCTTCTCTTGTATTAGACGGCTTGCCTGTTTTAAACATTATTTACAGCTCTGTTTTTTATTGGTCTTGTGAGGTTGAGACCCACCATTCGTTCCACCAAACGTGACCACCAAACGGTTTGCTGGTCACGGCAATTTTTGCAAGTCGGTTGTCATCCATTCTTTTGACGTGATTCCTCCAATGTCGCCGTCTGTATCGGTACTGCGTTTTTTGTCTCTTGGTGTGTACCCACATATCCATCAGATTTTGATTCGACGGCATATGTCATTATAGGATGTTACGACGGCATGTTTTGTAGATACATATTTTGTTTTCCAGTAACATGTACCTATTACTCTATATTACATCACGTAAGTATCTCGATATTGCAGCGCCCTTTCCGGCTTGTACCTTCACTTGCCTATTTGAATCCCGGTTATTCGTTACTTCAACTCCCAAATAATTGAATCTTATTATCTGTTCAATTGTAGTGCCGTCTATCACCAACTTACAACTGAGTGAATCTTTCGAGAGAAGATATGAGAGAAGAGAGAAAATTACAAATATCTTTTAAATAAATATTTAAATAATGATTTTATTGATGTCATTATATTGATGATGCTGAATTGTACCATAGCGGTCCTGTAATGCTGTTTTGTTAAAAATTTTGTTATTAAGATTAAATTTATTGAAAAAAACAACAGTCTATAACCAATAAATTTTCTTTTGTTTACTATATATGAATGTGAACTTTTCTAAGATTGGAACATTTTTTCAGAATGGCTTATGGAATTTTGCATACTTTTAGGAGTAAACGTGTTTCAAGGTAAGTAGCTTAAATTATGAACTTTATTTTTCTTTAATACCTTTTTATTATATTATTCTTTTAGTAATTATCTTTAAAATTTAATATCTTCTCTCGAAAATATTTCGTTTTAAAAATACAAAAGGAAATTTTTTTAACATAGGAAATTTTTAAAAAACTACTCTGTGTATACCTAACGTAAACAATACTGAACAAAATGTACATGACTGTATTGTAAATAGTAGATTTCTAAGGAAACCGAGTGGGGTAGGATTATCCTCCGGACATGACTGTATAAGTGAGCCTTTATTTTAATTAACTTAATACTTGTGGTTTTTAAGAGATTTTATAGCAACTTTTACATTATTAGCCCCCTCAAATACGACAATATGCAGAAAAATATGTAGCTATATGTGTTTCATTTACATACACAACTTGTTATATTATATGCAAACTCATGTGAGTGATTTATTTTTAGAGAGACTATAGAGAGTCATCATTTTTATAGAAAAACAGAAAAAAAAAATTGTTTAACATGTGACATTCTTATTACGTAAATTGCAAGCGGTGTAAAACAAAAACTTTCTCTCGTATATTTTTCGCTCTTTTTTTTTTTGTCTTTGTCTGCAATATTTATAACAGTTATAAAGAGACAGAAACTAAAAACTTATTTCATATTATATGCATGTACTTTTTACCCAAAAAAAAAATAAAATTAGGAAAAAAAGATACAAAATTTTGAGGGGGGGGGGGGGCGAAACAAAGAAATTGAAACAAAATATAAAAAAAAAAGTCTTTACATATTTTGTCAAACTTTTTCGAAAAGTTGTAGTTGAAACTGTATTTTTAGGGCCACAAAATGGCTTTTGAAAAATAAAAACAAAAAAAGACTGCAATACATAAGAACAACTAAAACGGATAAAATAAAATAAAAAATTTTTTTGAAGCATTAGATTTGCATGATCAAAACTTTTTCGTGTTCGTACCGAGAAATTTGAAGAAAAAAAAAATAAAACGAAAATGAACTCCAACTTTCTTTGAAAGCTAAAAAAACACAATTTTGTTTTTTTTTTTCAAATTTTCCCTCTTTTTTTTTTGTTGAGTCTTAAGTGGTTTTTACAACAAAATTTTTGTTCTTTAGTTTTTTACACACGTATTCAATTTGACAACTACTACAAAAATTTATTGCAAGCTATACGAGCGAGTACTTGTTGTTCTTCCATTTCATATTTTTATAACCCGCCACAAACAACAAAAAAAAAAAAGAGAAGAAAAAAACTGAAATAGAACAGAAAATTGAAAGTTTTTCTTATGCCCGAGATTTTCAACTGAATAAATCATAAAAATAAAAAAAAGTAAAAAACCAAAAAAAAAATAATATTTTTCATTACTTCTAATATCCTTTAGAGGAACGTTTATTAAAAGCTTTACATATCAAAAAAGAAAAACCTTAAAATTTTCAACCATATATTTTTTGTTCCTTTGGTATCTTATCTTTAAAAATAGAAAAGTATTTCAAGGATTCATGCTATATAATTCCAAACCATGTGCGTATTAGTGTGCACCATTTTTAATTTATTTTATTAAGCAACAAATTGAAAGGGTTTTTGGAGCTGGTAAAGAGCAAAAGAAATGCAGTCATAAACTGTGCTTTCAATTTAAAGCAATGTAAATTTTATAACAAAGTAAAATTTAAAATTCGATAAGGGCCGCAGATCAAATGATTAATTTATAAAATCATGTGAGTAAATCAATAACCCCACAAAAAATGATGACGAAATGTGAACAACTCCCAAAAAGGTCGATTTATGGACTGCCAACAAGCAAAGAAAATCAGTTTCTGTACTATTTTTGAGTAGAAGAAAAGAGAACCAGAACAGACAAAATATTACGGAAGTAACAGTAGAACCTACAATATCAAAAAGCATACGGAAATTATGTGAGAAAACGAGGGTCAAACAACAAATGGAATATGACAACAAAGTACAATAAAGAGAGATGTTACAAATATCTTAAAAAAAAAACAAAAAAACGGAAATGGAACGATACAAAATACAAACTAGATTAGATTAAATCATGCCTAAAGTACTCTCTCGAAACCTATGCATTTGATAAATTCAAATAAGTCGAGGGGATCGATTTCTCACAACTTTTTTCCTGCGAGAACGTAAACACCTAGAAACTTGTTTTTTTTTTTTTTTTTGTAGATCAACACTTTATATTTACTGGGAAGGTGCTTTGAAGTAAATTCGATTTCCCCATAGAACGTGCCCTCGCCTTCTAACCCCAATCCCTTCAGCTCAACCTAAAGCAATGCGTTTTCAGTTGAGTTTAGTTGAACAAACGTCCTGATAACAAACGGTTTACATGGAATTTGGCAGCATTGCGCCAAATTTTTTAATCAATTAAATTAATGATATCGTTTAAGAACATCTTTCTTTTATCGTAAATAAATTAATATTTTAAATTTACCAACATTTTTCTTTAAAGTCCGAGCTATACAAAGAAAATTTATATTCAAAACTATAATAATATAATAGACCATCTAAAATTACTATAAAAATTTTCTGATCATTAATCTTGATAATCGAGATAATCAGAATAAAAGAAAGCAGATTATTATCTATCTAAAGACTAAAATGACAATATTATGAGCAAGTTAAAATCTTTATATACTCATTTTCTATACCTTTCATCATCATTTCATAAGATTTCAAATCTCAAAAGTCACGAATTCGTAATTATTATCTTTAATACTTCAAAATTTAATATGAAATTTGACAAATATACTTATAACGTATATAGTGTTGAACAGTTATAATCGTGCAAGTACTAAAGAAATTTTATAGTTTGTGTATGTATGAGTGTTTTATGTGAATACCATTATCTACTCCTTATTGATCCTTTTCGTTATAATGCTCCATTTAGAAGACAAGTTCCTTATTTCTTTTTCATAATCCATTTTATATGAAGAGAAAGAAAAAAGGTAGATAAGTTATAAAATTAAATAAAAAATTGAGAAAAAAGAAAAAACGAATCTCAAAGTTAAGACATCAAAGTGCAACCGGAATAGAAAAATAAAAAAAAATTATTTTTTCTTCAATTTTTTTTTGTTGCCTTAAGCATAGTTATTTTCTGCAGTGTGTCGTAGCCTTAATAACGTTTATGATGCTCTTTTGAGTCATTGTTAGAAACCGTAATAAAAGTAATTAAAGAGAGTATAATTATTTCACAGTTTTCTAAAGCTCTATTGCTAAATATAACTCTAATTCTATCAGCTTTGCTCATGTACGCTCAGCAACACCATAAGGAATAAAGGAAGAGTAAAATACAGCCGCGCAAACCAATGTTGCTAGACTTCCTAGCTGCAAACTCTTCGTTATTTAAGCGTCTTCTCGCTAAGTTATCTAATATTTCTTAGTGAATTGAACTTTACGGATCGCTCTTATTCGGACTCTGTTGGCGTTTATCGAACCATGTCGCTCATTTTGATTCCGAAATTTAAATTGACAATTTAACTTTGATGGGAATCATTCTTTACTAGTTTTCGAAGAAAATTAATTTTACAGTTACGTTTTTTAGTACTTATTCGAGCAAGACTTTTCTTTTTGCATTACAATAAACATACAAACAACAGTTATTTGTCGAAATTACCTTATAGTTTGTTCAATTATAAAAATACTCACTCTTTTCTCTTATAATTTTCTTTTTGATAACGCTTAAAAGAACATTTTTGCCACTTCAAATGCTAAATTGTTAAACTTTTTCAATAATCTTCGTCCGCATATCTAAAGATTCTGAGTTGCAAAAAAAAACTACTGGGGGAGCAAAAAAAAAAAAATAAACTTTCATTTCTCTTTTTTTTTTTTCTTTATAAAAAAAAAATCTTTCCCTTCATATTTTTTTTTTTTACATGAAATAAAAGAAACCGAAAATAATGTGAGAAAGAAAGGAATGAAAATCTAAACAAAAAAAAAAAAAAAATAGTTTCTCATAACATTCGATTTAAAAGTGTATTTAAAGTAAAGTGAAGTAAAGTATATGAAAGAGAAATAATAATAATGAGAGGGGTGAGAGAGAGAACTTTTAAATGATATTAAAATTAAGTTTGAAAAGAAAATTAATGGGTACGCTTAACTGAAAAGTCCGAACGACGGTAAATGGTGAATGGGTCATTTTTATTATTAAGTTTTCTTCTTATAGAACAAAAAAAAAAAGTAAAATAATTTTTTTTTTGTTTTTAATACAGTTAATCATAGTGATGGGCTTAAAGCAATTTTAAAATAATTATATGGTGCCAAAGAAATGATTTGTTGAAGGAAATGATTCAGAATTTTTTTTTCTTTGTATTTTATTTCCCTCGCTTGTTAAATTTTCATTTATTCCCTTTAAATCCAATAAGACAAATTTGACGAAGATGTGACGTAAAATAGGGTTGGAGATAGAATCAGAAAAAAAATATTTTAAAACAATAAAATTAGAAATTGAATTTAAATAAGATAAATTTTAAAAATTTTTAATTGCATAGCAATGATGCACATAATTTACGTATCGATATGAGTCCTTCATATATCTCGGTATAAACCCCTTCTAAAAGCTATGCAAACATTTATCGAAAACTGTTACCGAATCTTAAAAATTTCTATGAACATCACTTTATTACAATAATATTTACCCTTGTGCTGTAATTGGACTTTATATTATTAGACAATAAAAGTTATTAGAACAATTCACCACTTTTCACCTCTTAATTTTCGAAATTCACCTCGTTTTGTATTTTATCGCAAAATACTTTTAGTATTTATTTGATTTTAAATAATATTGTTTATTATCATATTAATTGAAAATTTAGTTGCCAAATAGGTACATTAAAAGTGCAACATAATTTAAATTTTACAACATTGTTACAATATGTGTGGTGAATAAAACTAATATTGCTTAATATAAGTATCATAGAAATGTTCTAATTCAGAAATCTATAAATTCTGAATACATGATAACATTACTTATTGTAACGATTATTGAACTTTAGGTAAAGATTGAGGTTTGTGCCTGGAAGAGGACGAAACGATGGAGCACTTATTGTGTGAATTGAAGGCGGTTGCTCGCCTGCGTAAGGTATGATCTGGTGAGAGGGGCTTTGTAACCAGCGGGATGATCTCGCTGCCTGATGTGCCTGCTATACTGCGGTTTGTCAGGGGCCTGGATATAGGACTTATGTAGGTGGGAACGGGATTCACAAAAAAGGGTCGACGTAAGAGTGGTTTAAGGGCTTCGGTTCCCAGAGGAAAAAAAAACCTATAGATAGTAAGAATTAAACCACAATAGCGACTTAAGCTGTAAGTTTAATTTTTAATTGCCGTTGTTCTCAGTTGTTTCTTAGCGTCATTGTTTAATGTATTGTATTTGATAACGAATCTTCTCTTCTCAGGTTGTGAGAGTTCATTTTCAATTAATTTGAGTAGCAAAAATTTGGCCTATCTTTGTCTACCTATATATTAGCTACAATAAGATGTGAATTTTAAGGTTTTTAAAAAAAAAAATAATATTAAACTCACATCAGCGAAAATTTCATTTTAAATATATTTGCGTGTTAATAATGGTTTTTAATTTCATTTATTTTGAACCTTTCTTTAATCTTTGTTTTGTTTCCTTATATACCTTTTTGTATTATTATCTGAATTATTGGGTATGGTATATAAAAACTATTAAAAAACATAATATATTAAGTAATTTTCGTTTCTTACTTATAATCTGACCTTTATTATCAAAAAAAAAACTTTATAAGAAACAAACAAATTCGAAGAAAAAAAAATTTTTTTCTACTACTGCTTGAGCGTATCAATTTGTTGTTCTTGTTGATGGTACTGCTGCGCTGTTGTAAGAAGCAAGAAGCTCTTACAATGAAAATGTCTAGATAATTGCTTGTTGATTTTTTGCTCAGTTAATATTTAAGATGATTACCTTCTTAAAACAGAACAAAAACAAATAATGTTTAATTTAAACCATATTTTTAACTGCCTGACTTTTTTTTCTCGTTTTACTCTTTCATCATATAAACCATAGTTATACTCTATACTTACATAGTTAAGCAATTATGTTGCTCTGAACATGATTTATGTGTTGATTCACTATTATTTGTTTTTGGATTTTTTCGTTTTGTCTCAAATATAAACAAGCAAACATGAAATTCATGAAATTTTCCCCCCATATTTTTTTTTTTTTCTTTAATATTTATTTTAGTTAAGAATAAACAACAATAATAAATAATATGAATGAAAATATTTAACTAAAAAAAAAACAATTAAAGAATTTTAATTATTTACTTAAAATTCAAGAAAAATTTGATGAAAGCTTCATATTTTGTTTCTTAAAAAATAGAATTATATTGGGTTTTGATGCTTGAATTCCGAGACGGAATTTTTCAAAAGAAAGTCGAATTACTTATATTTGAGTTTGAGTTTTAGTGTAGTTTAGATTAAAATATGATTTGTTTGTATTTTATAATGTTCGCGGTTGTAAAATATTTTCCAAAAATTTCGGTCACATGCAACAAAACCTGATGATTTTGGTTATTAATTAAGTAAACTTTCAAGTTTTAAATTTTTTTAACAAAATAATTTGTATTTAGTTGTGAAGCAAATATGAAAAATTAAATGATATCACACTCCTAATATCACTGGAAGAATTGACGTGATATAACTATCCAGAGTATTCTGAGCACAATAAATAAAGTATTGTCCTTCATGGTCCTGTCGAAAATCGAACACAATTTAGATAGGGAACTTTACGAGGAGAAGGCTGGTTTTCGCAAAGAGTATGCATTGACCACTCGAATACATTGAAAATTAATTGTGGAGCAATTGGTTGAATGGAACTCGAAATTATATATCACATTTGTTGACTTCGAAGCGGCCTTTGCGGCGGAATACGGAAAGGATATTTGAAGCATGATAAAGACTATATGACAACAACATGACTAGGATTGTTCAAAATAGAAAATTTGAATCACATAACAAATGTAACAACTGGTTTAAGAGAAGGATGCCTTCTATCTCTGGTACTGTTCAACGTAGCGAGCAACATGGCGAAGAACAATAGAAAAAGAAACCATAAGATCATAAGTTTAGACCTAAAAATATATTTTTGAGCTTTAAGCAAATACAATTAAATTTGTCAGAGAAAAAAGGCTTTACATAATTAATGCCACAATTACTGTGCGTTGCGTTGCTTTGTTCCACACAAATTTATTTGAGATAAGATCAAATTATGCGAATTCATTTCATTATTAATACAAAAAATAATTTATTAATGAATACTCTATTATTCTCTACACCTACAATAATGAATTTTCTATTTGAAAATTAATATTAAGAATTTTCAATAATTGAATATTGCATATTGAAAAAAATCACATTTAAATGAAGCGATAATCATTCAAAATTATTTTATTTCTATTCATCCTTTTATATTCGGATCTTGCATCCTTTTATAATTTTGTTTTTAGATTATAAAGGCTAAAAAGAAAAGTTATTATTCCAGTCTAGTAGCTTTTTTCAGAAAATTTTTATAAGATGATCTTTTTTTTTTTATCCTGAAGTTTCACGTTTTCCTTTTCTATTTTTTTTGTGCATATTTCAATAATTCTCTATTGCAACACACAAATGAATAATAATAATGTCATCGTGGTGTTAAATGTCATCTGTAGATAAAGAAATTTAAAAAATAAAAAAAAAAAAATTAAAATTAATTGATTTTATTATTATTGGAATTGCACAAGAGCAAAAAAAGGCAATTTTCCACTGATAAATTTCAAAAAAAAAATTAATTTTTATAGAATCTCTAGAATTAAGTTTGAATACAAATCAATTGCCAATTAAAAAAGTTTTTTAATTATGTGAATAAAAAGTACAAAAAAGACTACACAAAGAATAAGGTGATAAAATTTTTTTTACACCCACCGTTTATTCAACTTTCCGCATTAAGTTGCAATGAACTTGCAATGAACAAAGAAATGAAAATTAATAATTATAAAGGATCTTTTCAATTTTTTTTTTATCTAATTAACAGTCGAACTCTACCACTATAGGTAAAAGACATCGTTTGACTCTAAATTATTTTAACTAAAAAGAAATAGTCTTAATTAATTTATTGAATATTAGGTTATTAAAATGAGAGAGTAAAGTCTGTGAAACAATTTTCAAAAAAGATAATAATGAGCACAAATTTAGTTAAAGATTAGGACCTTCTTTGAAAATTTAACTACTCTTTTTATCACAATTTATGAGTATAATTAGACTTTCTGAACTCAGAATGCTTGAGGAGTTGTGGTCTAATGTAATGATTTGTTTTTTTGGAGATAATACTTAAAACAACGACAATATTGCTTAGTACGCACAAGTTATCAATCTGTTCTTGGTGGACGAACAAATACACACAAACTTCTATATTTCTATAGAATTAAACTTTTCCATATTTCTATAGAATAAAACTTTAGCTGCCTTTCGGAATATAGAGGGGACCTTCTATGACGTCAATTCGCGGTAGGTCAGTGCGGCACTGACGAGTGTGTCAACTCATTAATCCCTGGCCAGCTTGATAAAACACATGTTATTGACTAACACATACTATCTACGCGCATTTTGGGGGTTTGTGTATCGAACGGTCTACCATGAGAGGCCCCGAAAGGGGCATGCTCTGGCATTTTCTTTGCGCAACGCGGCAATTGAGTAAGCCTATTGAAGATGTCTAAGCGGAACAACATGAAAGTCGACTAACAACAATAACCAAGGCTAGATCTGCATCGCAACAGGGATCTGTTGTTTCTCCACCGCAGACATATTGACGAACATGACAGGATGATGGAAAGACATGCGAACGATCTCTGTAGACGCTGCTATGAAAAGAAGGATGAGACGTTGTTTCATTCTCCTTTGCTCACATTCAGCTTTGGCAAGGAACAGATTTAAATGGCTTATTTCATTAATTTTTTAACGGATTACAGTCCTGGAGAATGGTAATGCCAGAGACCTTAGTCGGTTTCTGAAAAGTTTCCATACCCTATTTTATGCACAATATAATATTTAGATAATTTTTTAATTAAAATCACTTTTAAAATTTGATCAAGCGTTAAAAACGAAAAATTAATTTATTTTATATATTATGTAAGTATAAACCAATAAAATTAATATTAAAATAAATTTTGAGGTTGATGTAATCAATATTCATTATGATAATTATAAGTTTTGAGTTCTAAAAGCAAAGCTCTGAACATAAATTATGAATTTATAAATTGGAAAACAAATAATAATTTTATAAAAAAAATAAAATTAGAATTTTAAATTTAAAACAATGAAATAGGCTCCCACCATATACGGCTGCTATATTGAGGTACCGCGTATACAATTATTCGGTCTAGTTGTTCTCATATACAGAGTACTAAAGTATAGGTGTACACAGACTAAGTTGAATAATTAATTTTTGGTTTTTAATAAAATTTTGTTTATATTTTTTTCCTTGTATATAATTAAAAAATACTACCTACATATTGATGTTATTTTATACTCGTATGACCCAATATTTTATTCAATCGTATTGTTTACAATAAGATATATTATGTGATGGTAAAAAATTTCGGTGGGAAAGCACTTCCCCATAGAAGAGAAGCGTAAATAAACTACTTTTAGAGAGATGTCGGTCTGTTGGTCTGTATGTGCACGCGTGTTTCTCAAGTTTGGCTGAACCAACTTTGATCAACTTTTATATGTGAGTCGGTTATATCACGAATTGATCAAATTTTGGGATATATCATACTTCAGGAACTGGTCCTTTCGATTTTACATTTTTTACTATATCTACAGAACTACTTGGTTGAATTTCTTAAAATTTGATATTTGTATTCCTGATAAAACCGAAACTAACTGGTGAACTTCTCAGGATATTCGGATGGCACAAAGAGAACTTTTTCTGAGAGCCAAATTAACACTTTTCTTGGTATGTTAGTTAAAAGCTTGCTAACTTCTTTAAAATTGAAATAAAGTGTTCAAAATGCATTTTCAATCTTCTGTTACACTTTAACTATACTAGGTAAAATACATTGCGGTCGATAATATGCTGACCACTTCAAATTTTTTTTAGGACTAACTACTTGTATGTATAATACAAAAAATGATCAAAATTAAAATTTTATATTGCCCAATATTTTGCATCGCTGGATTTATTGTTGGTTGGACAAAAACTATAGACCTATTCCTACCTAAACAATAAAAAGTAAAAGCGTAAATTAACGAATAAAAATTTTATATTACGATTTTAGAGGTGTTGAGAGCAATAATTACTAAAATAAATTATTTATTTTAACTTTTAACATTTAAAATGAATTTTTGTTTTACTATTCCTTTTTATTTTGGGGTTATTTTAATTTTTAAATGGTCTTTTTTTTTACTATTTTATTTTTAATATTGTATTCAATATTGGATTATAGTCTAAAATATGTAAAATAAAACGAAATAAGTTCAATTCAATAATAACCTATTTTGAAAATATTAAAACAAATATATTGGGGTGGGAAAGGGTTAAAATCTTTGTTTTTGTCCTCAATACCATTTAATATGGCATTTTGGTAGAGTAATAACAGTTAAATAAATTTGGTTCAACTTGAGTCAGTTTATAAAGAAGTAATTCTCTCTTGAACAAGTAAAAGATCTTTGAAAAACATGAAATTGGCCTTAATACACCTTAGTGAAGGGGAATATTAACTTTTGCATAGAGCGTATACTAACTTTGTCACGAGTCAAGGGCGCCGTGTATAGTATGAAAATATTTTATAATATACTGGCAGTGTTTGTATGTTCCCATTAATCATAAATACCACTTAGAATCCCTCTATCTTTTCTAGTTTAGCCAAAAAACGCGTTTAAAGTTTTGTAAAAGATTTTTTTAAATACCTCCAAAAATATTTTTGCTACAGCCTATTATCATATATTGGCAGAATCTGTGGATGCCCAGTGATCTTAAAAAACACTTAAAATCGCTCTATCTCTTCTAGTTTAGCCAGAAAACGCCTTAAAATTTTGCAAAAGTTTTTTTAAAATATCTGCAAAAATATTTTTGCTACAGCCTATTATCATATATTGGCAGAATCTGTGGATGCCCAGTGATCTTAAAAAACACTTAAAATCGCTTTATTTCTTCTAGTTTAGCCAGAAAACGCGTTTAAAGTTTTGCAAAAGATTTTTTTTAAATATCTCCAAAAATATTTTTGCTACAGTATATTATCATATATTGGCAGAATCTGTGGACTCCCAGTGATCACAAAAAAACACTTAAAATCGTTCTATCTCTTCTAGTTTAGCCAGAAAACGCGTTTAAAGTTTTGCAAAAGATTTTTTTTAAATATCTCCAAAAATATTTTTGCTACAGTCTATTATTATACTTTTCTTCCAAGGATGGCTCCCATTCATATTGAACACAAATAAAGTTAGTTGCATGAAATTTGGTTATCACCAGTGCGACTATGTGCGATTATATCTAAATCAAACTATTGAAATCGTTTTGAATAACAAATAAAAATAGTGTTATACATGCATATTTAATGTAAACCTTAAAAATACTTAATTGACTTCGCATTCAGAATTTCTGTAATTTTCCCATAGTGATTCTAGACCAATGAATTAAATTTTAGTTAATTCTAATGCAGATACTTAATTGGATTCTCTAATAATAGCTTAACAAAACATAAATTTTTTATCTATTAAAAAATTTTGGGACCATAGGGAGGAGGGAGGTGCATTCATTTATTTTTGAAATTTAATTATTTTGTAAATATTGTTGAAAATATTTTTTGTTACCCTTTATTTTTTCAAATATATTTGTTATAGGATTTTGTATTTAAAAGAAACAAAAAATATGACTGCATAAGTTTTATTAACTTTGGACTTGCGCTATACATGAATGTTTATAGCTAAAGTCATAGGTACCTGCATCCTTTACTATAGTATAGCTGATGTATGTACGTACCTATGACTTTAATATTCTGTACTCTTAACCTAAATAAAGGATTCCATTTTTGTTTTTATTTTATTATATCCTGATATTTTATTTATATTTATGCAAATTTAAAGGATAAGCGTATAAAAACAGAACAGAATAAAAAACAAAAATAGAAAATCAACAAGTTTTGCACTTTATATTTACAATAATTTCGTTTTCATTTTTATTTTGATGCATTGTACAAAATATAAAGTAGTATTCCTTATGGGTATAGCCAAAAAACAAGGAGAATATAATGTTATAGAAAATAAAGTTGGGTCAAACCAATGTTTTGTATTGTAGCACTTTTCCCTTCAACAATTAGTGAAAATACTTCTCTTAAATATAGTAGGATTGCATATATTTAGGATGAACAATTTATGCAGTCTTTGAAATAAAGCAAAAATTAACTTAAAGTGGGGTTAACATAATGCTCGATTTTAAAGGTTAATTGTCTGAGTTCAAAAAAATAATTATATTTTTTAATGTCATGGAATTCACAGTTAGTTTTTTACGTTTATAGAAATTTGAAAAAACTTGCTGGGTCGGAAATATAAGGCGCCAAAAATTCAAATTTTACAAATTTCAAAAGGCGATAACTTGAGAGGGGGTGGAGATGGAGACGGAGTTTAGATAACGGTAAATTTGAACGGCCATTTTGTTTTTTTAACTATTACTATTTTTCTGCTTTTCCAAAATTTTAAAAATGCTTATGGTTTCACTGCACTAAATTGTTAAAAAATGCCGTTCTTAGGGTTTTACGGAGGTAAAACTTGTAGAGGGAGGGAGGTAGGTAAAAATTTTCTTCCACGAAAATAAGTTTCTAGTAAAGTTCTATGTACGTATTAAATTTCAGCTTTCTGTCTTCAAGGGTGTAGACACACAGACAGATGGACGAAAGGACGGACAGAGTGAATCTAATAAGCACTTTTTTTCAAAAATTTTTTGGAAAAGTTCTAAAAAGAAAAAATCCATTTCTAGTCATTTAAAATTCAAATCTTCACCTGTATAAACAAAATTTATTGACCTCATTTGCAAGGAAATAAACAATTTCTTTTTTCTTGTTTTTGATAGCTAGTAAAACTCGTAATCAAATTTTCAAGTTAGAATTATAATTTGAAAACAAAAAAAAAAGAAGAAAATAGGTCAAAACAAATTTAGGGTCCGATTTTGTGATATTCTAAGTTTTATGCCTTAACATGTAAAAGCAATCGTTTCTTGAATGAAAAATGTATAAGATATGTGAAATCTCAGATTTGATAAATTTTTATTTATTTTACTCGAATTATTTTCAAGACAACATCAGCTAATGTAAACAAAATATTAGAAAGTTAATTAGAAAGTTTTAGTTGAAAAAATCGTACATTTTTTGTATTCGTGACATTTGTAATATATTTTATATTATATAGGGTGCTTGAGACTCGATCGTATTCCTGAAGCAAAGTGATAGAATACGTCCATATATATAAAAAATTATAGTTGATATTTTCCTTTTTTAGGTTCTTCTCTTTGGGATAATTTGGGTCTCAAAAGTGATTTTTGTTCTTGAGACGACTGCCGAGTTTAAGGTATCCTGCAATATTGTAGTTACATAGTATTATTTACCTTATTTTAGCAGATTGTTTACTAGTGTAGAAAAGTGACCTTTTCTAAAAATTTAATAAATCTCTAGTTGAAATAGTTGTATGTGCTGGAAGTGCTTGTGTTGCCCTTAGTAATATACGATTAGAACTTCAATTCTTATATCAAATTAAAACCAAATACATTATCATCAATTCGACAATGCTAGATTCCTTGGATGTCTGTTCGAATGCAGATACCACACATACCTTACAATTAAAGGAAATTTTACAAAGGATATCATGCAAAATAGAATAATGAGAAATATCGGAAACAGCGTTCATAAATTATTAGATCAAATTTGACAATTTTATCATTCAAATGTCAAATAATTTATTCGCGGAACACCTTCAGTTTTTTTCTCTATATTGTATTAAATGTTTGTTTTTTAAAGCATCAGAAGCACCTTCCCTTTTAATAATAGCTATTGTATTGCAAAAAAATCTACGAGTATATATAAAATTTAATTTTTCATTCAGAAATTAAATTTTTAATAAAAATTCACAACAATTATATTAAAAGAGCTGGATTTTTTGTTTAAATGCCTATGCAACATAATTTTTACGATTTCTTTTCAACCATTACTTAAAAATCACTTATTTTGTTTTCTGTACCTTGTAAAATTTTTACCTTAATTTTAACCATTATTAAAACATCATTGAGATCATTTAAAATTAATTTAATTCGGTCGGTCCATCGTCCTTTTTATTTAATTGTGAATTTAACCTTGTCACCTAATTAATGCATTCCAAAGCACAATAATTTCGTGGATACAAGAACGCAGAGGAAAAAAAAAAAATTTTTTTTTTGCCTTTCCTTGTTCTTGTGTCGGTAAAGACCTTCATTATGATAAAAACAAGAAATAATATTGAGGAAATATAATGAGATAAAAACCTGGTCTGGAATCTGGATATATAAATCAAGTAGTGAAATTTTATTCAAGTTTTTTACTTTTTAAACCTTTTCACATTTACACAAAAAAATTATAATTCATTGTAACCGCAGCTCATTAAAGTTCAACTTTAATAAATTGGGACTATAGTGGTTTTTTTTTTTTTGTATTTAAATTTTAGTGTTGATAATTTAAGATTTTTATATTTTGTAATAGGATGGATGACACAATAATATTCGTCGTCACGTAATTTTTTATCATATTGAAAATATTTAGGATGCACATGCAAACATTTGACTTTAACACTGTCATATAAAATTTCATTGATTTTAAAGTGACGGTATATATTAGGTGCGTTTGTAACACAGTGTCAATTATATAGTGCGGAGAAAAAGTAGTGCTTATTGTGAATAATATTCAAATAAGAAGAATTAATTAACAAGCTGTTTAATTTATATCATTAACTGCTGGTTTCAGATATCCGGATATAATGCTTCTTTAGCTGTTTACTTATCAAATTCGTAGAACGATGATCAGAACTCAAAGATGCTCATGTTGTTGCTTGTTCCTCTAATAACTTGTTCTGTTTATACAATGTTATCCTATTCAATTTGTCGTTTTATTCTTCCCAAAGGGTCTGTTAATAGTTTCAACAAAATAACTTGACTGCTATACCCGCAGTATGAAGTCCTTCCTCTTTCCTTATCAATGTCGTTAGAATCCTGTGGAAGCCCCAAAAAATATCGCCAATAAAAATGTTCTAAAGAAAGAATTAGAAGCCGAATTAAGGAAATATAATCCAAATCATATCGCCATTTTAAAAGTTATAGTAAAATATTAGTTATTATATTGGAAATTTTGAATCACAAACATTATACAAATACTTTTCACCGACGAAAGGCAAGATCTTACTCCATTTTGAATTTGATAACAATATTTGATATGTTTTATATTCAAATGTATATGTACAATACTTTTGTTCTCAAATTCACCCCAGATTTGGTAGTTTATAATTATTTTATCAAATTTAAAGAAGGAAGCTGTAAAATTCTTACCAGAAAATAGAATTAAAATTTAAAAAGTTTTCAGTAGAAATGGATTTTCCCATTTACATAACGTGCAATCATGATCATTTCACCGGAGGTTGAAAATTTATCTTTATTTTTAGCACTTTTATTAAGCTTCCACTTAAATTAATCGCGTTTGTACGCTTTCAGCATTTTATTTCCGCATATTCAATTACACATGTACGTATATAATATTACCTTACCTTGTGTGCTTATAGACATACATACCCGAATCAAGATACTCGTAGGTGCACATACTTTTATTTGTTGTCCGTGTACTTTCTTAATTTTATTATTGAAAATGTAAATTCTCTTTGTATAATGGTGTACAGATTTTTTTTGTATTATTAAATACTTGGTGTACGGCTTCATTATTTTAGCTTTCAATACCTTTAAAATCTTATATATACATATACGAATTAAGTAAATTTGGGAAAAAATTGGGAACGTTTTTAATTTTTATGCATTTTATCGTCTTTTAGCAATGTAAAAATAAAACTAATAAAAATTCGCGATTCCTTGAACAACACAACCTTAGGAACATATTAAAATAATATAATTTTTGATTTTCAATTGTTCAACCATGGCCTCAAGTCCAGAAGAATGGAAGAACGCCGCGTTGGCTGCACGACCAATGTAACGTAGCTTTATTGACCTTCCTTCCCCCCAGGCATATGAGTCATTGATTACTTGTAGGTTATCCCAAACAACGTTACGCTCAAATTATGAGCCTCTAAGTTTATTCCTGATAGCTCTGTTTGACAGCAAGGTTCCTATCAGAGGACTTAAAATCCTACGAAGTGAGATTCATCAGAGATGAAATCAGTGATCTCCAGCGATTTAACGTTATTGAAGGCGTCTTCAACATCCGGGACGGCAGTGGTGTACTCCTTTCAGTCTGCAGTTTTCTGTACCCTGTGTATAAGAAAGTGCCTTATACAGTGTATAAGAAAGGGCAGGATCGTTTTCGTTCACATATACTTTCCATACGGGTGTTGAGCCGGGGACATCAACCTTACATCTATCAACTTTTCCAATATTGTCAATAGAAATTATGTTAGACTGAAAGGTTTAAGATCTTTTTGGTAGCTAAAGAGTTTCTTCAATTGTTAGGAATGAAAAGGCATCTTGACAATATTTCATTGTTTCAGCTTTCGTGGAATATACGTTAAGTCTATACAGCACTTATCGACGATTCTCGTAGAGAATAGGGTGACCTCCATAATATATATTAATTTGGCTGGAGATGCGTTATCAGAACCGATCAATAGAGCTCATAGCTCCTACAAATTTGAACTACATTAGAAAGGCTTAAATATACGTTATGTACTTTGTTGTATTGTTGTATATAGTTATTTCGATCTACTAACTAGTTCATTAACTCTTTTATTCTCACGATTGCTTTAATGTGGGTAGTGAAAATCGCAAAATTTTTGACCTACATTGTACTGACATTGTAAACGAAGTAATAAAGTTTTTATTTAGCTATGCACATTATATTCAAAATGTCCATTGATCTTAATCCTTGTCGAATGGAAATTTTTATTTTAATGTGTCTTTGCATATAAGAACCCCAAACCGTATACACATATCTACATAAATATAAAGTAGTAAAAATTTATATCTACATAAATGAATTTCGTATATTGACCCAAATAGTTATTATTGAAATCTCTTCTGTATCACATATAAACTACCCTAAGGATTCTCAGAATTTAAGACCTTTAATAAAAATGTTAAAAAAAAACAGCATTTTTACATTAAAAATTCTTAACCTTTAATCGAAGTATTCGTTTCTTTTCATACATGTGCAACAACCATTTCTATCTCATATAAATTTAATGTGTGCATATTGTGTTGTGAGATATAGTGGGATTAAACAGAAAATGCATAATACTTGCACATAAATTTTTCCATACCCACACACACACACACTTACCTTAATTTATTATCCAGATTTAACTTATATTTATGCACTTTCGCATAAAATTTAACAACTTTAAGCAACTTTCTATAGAGTTGTTAAATTTCATGTTTGTAAAAATTTTTACACATTTTTTATTAATGCAGTAGATCCTTATACTTTTTTTTTACAAATTTGTTTTTGGTACTTCGACATATTGAATGCGTAAATCACAGAAGTCGTTATAATACAAAATGATTAATGCTCTACATTCACTCAAGCATCTAAATATAAAAGCAAAATAAAGAAAGATAAGTTGCAAATGTTCCTACATAAAATCAGGATTCTAGGATACATGCCTTATTTTAATTGCAATTGTAAAATGCGGTCAACACTTTTGATAATAATTAATCTTATTTATAGAGACGTATATCGGCCCATTTTTCATATTTTTTTTTTTTAAATGAGCGAAGTTTGTTTATGTTTAAAATGAACGATTTGTGAGCTATGTTAAAATTAATCGGGTGTACAGCTGTTCTTTGCTTTAATAGTACTGAAATTGTGTGTCAAAATGAGTTGCAAAAATCTTTTGTTTTATACTGCGTGTTTAAACACGATTTGTAGCTTGACTTACGAACAGGATTTCCGAAGTAATACAACGATATATCAGCTTAAAAGAACCGTAACCTTGTCAAAAAATTAAAAATGGAACAAAACTGCATATTTTTAGGCGTTAAAAACTTCAATTATATTTGACTTATTTCAATAACACTCAAATAGTGTCGAATATTCGGCTATTATCCGGATGGGCTTAATTATTGCATAAAGTTTATTCACTGATAAAAATTCAAATTCAAACAGATATTATAAAAAATTAATAAATCTGTGCCACTTTTCCAAGATAGTTTTGGACAAATTCATAGCAAAGCACAGTGGGAATATTGAACTAAAATTGAATCTAATTTAATGGATCGAATAATTTTCAAACGGCTAAACCCTTTCATATAAATCAACATACATTATATTAGTCTTAAATTGCTACTTCTCGATTTCTCTTGTTGATTTCTCTTGGTTTTTGACGAAAAAAACATATATTTTCTGAAAGATCTTTCTTTAATCAAATCTTTTTCGTACAGTTTCCGCCTATTAATATCCAAAACAGTAATCGTTTAATTTTTTCCCTGAAAATTTTAACGTCTTTTATTAAAATTATAATTTATATAGCATATACCCACAGGTATCCTTAATATTAATTCAATTTTTGGTTTCTTGTTTCTGTTATATTTTTCATCTTCCATTTAATTTTTGCTCTGTAATTTTAAAAAATAATTTTTATATATGTAAAAATCTTTATTTTTTGTTTATTTTGTATACTGCTCATTTTTTTAGCGCTCTTGAGCCGTGATTTCATATGTTTGAAATTGTATGGCGCTCTTGTTTGATAAACTGTGTGATTTTTAGAATAAAAAGAGCCAGAGTTGAAACAAAAAGGAAATTAAAATTCGAGTAAAAATTAAATTTTTTTTTTGAAGCCTCAAATTAATGATAATTGATTGGTATGTTCATATAATCGTGTTAAGTGGCTCTTCTTTAAAAAAAAAAAAAAACGAACCTTCAAAGCTTATTGAAAAATTTTTTTGATATTGTTTTTTTTTTGTTTTAATGAAAAAGGAAGAACTTTTGAATTTTATTTTTAAATTAATTTTATTTTTTTTTTTTTTTTATATAAGATACCTTTTACCTATTTAAATTTATTTTTTTTTTGCTTTAAGGATGCGCCAAAAGAGGGTCGTTCATATTATTATTATCATCATTATTATTGAGATCGATTAAAATGATTTTTGTTTATATATGCGAATCACGCGTTTATGGTTTAAATAATCAAAAATTTTGTACCACCGTCGCCCATCATATATCATTGGTGATGATGATAATAGCACATGGAAGCAATATAACAATAAAAGGAAAGCAACAATAACCACATATTATTATAAAAAAAAAACCCAAAACAAAAAAAAATAAATTAGGCTCATCCATAAATATTGATTTTTGAATTAATTTAGATTGGAATTTAGATTTAGGCACAAAAATTATATACAAACACACGGAATAGATATACACAGGTATAGATATTGGATATTATTATAAAAATGTTTAAAATATTTTGAAATGGGTCCAGATTATCATCATATAATGAAGCCGGAATCAACGACGACGTTAGTGATGATGTTTAAACAGAAATGGAAGGGGATCATAATAAAACAAAACAAAAAATTCAATAAAATATGGTGTTCCCAGTGAAATTTTTGGGACTTCATTTTATTGGCAATATCAAGATGAAAAAAAAAAATTTACGAAAAAAATGTAAAAAAAATTAGCCCTAAAATTTGCTTTGTATTTGATTTAAAGTCAATTTTTTTTTTGTTTTTTTGCTGGATGAGGGGATGGAGGGGGGAAACATGATGTTTAAATTTTGTTGGATAATTATATTAAATTTTGTTTCTAAGAATTTCCAAATTTTGTTTTTTTGAATTTGTGGTAAAACAAATACTTTGAATAATTTTTATTTAGAGAGTAACAAAATAATTATGGTAGAAATTTGTTAAATTTTTTTAATATTTTGACATATAGGAGGATAGGTTGAGGGAATTTTTTTTTTTTTTTTGCCCTCCATTATTATAAAGTGAATTGATAACATTAAGGTTATGATGTAGATGGAATTTCATAAGAGAATTTTTGTAAATATAGGAGTTAAAAAAATTAAATTAATTTTTTTATAAAAGAGTAAATGGGTTTAATTAATGGTTCGGAAATCAATTTTTAAAATATTGTTATTAAATTATAAATTGGAGCTTAAAATTAAAGTATATTATATTTTAAATCAACATTTCGTATTAAATCCGGGCAGACATATCATAGTTATCAAATGTACCAGAATTGATTTGTAGTTGTATCGCTCTTAAGTGAAGACAACATGTTTAAATTGTAAGGTAACAGTGAAGTATCGTGAATGATGCCATTGTATAATGAAATAATTTAAATTTTGTGAAAAGTGTTTGGTATTTAAACTTGAATATAGAGAAAATGTACAGCTTAATTGATGCAAGTAAATGAAAGGTATGTATTTGAGAAAGAAATTAATTCCAAGAACATTATTACCATATAATTTCAGGTATATTAAGGTGGCATAAAATTTCAGGTATGATTTTTTGATCAATTTCCAGCAAAAAACTCTATGAATGTAAAGTACCGCAACCAGAAAATATATAGATTTATTGTTGCCCCTCAACTAGGTGTGGAACAAAGTCGAACAACACTCCCTTGAGACCCATCCCCCCTTATGAACTTGAGCAACTTTGAAGGCTTGGTAGATGACAGTTCCGCCGAAGTGAAGTAGTGGTTTCCTAGTGCCTTCTTTCTCATGCGAGTGAGCGCAACGCATTCTCAAAAATTTTTGTTATTATTGTTTTTTTTTTTTTTTGATTTTTTTTCGATGGCTATTGTATATCACACGGTTCTGAAGTTATAAGCATTTATTTATATGAAGGAAGAATCTAGTACCTTTTCTTAATAGGCTGTAGTACGAGAACGAGTTTATCTGCGCCCCTCTTTTCACAAAATTTTTTGCTAATAATTGATCAAAGAAATATCCCTGAAATTATTTGCCACATTTGAAATTTTAATATTTTTTCACTGCTCTGTAATGAACCTTGTTTGTTAATTTTTCATAATAATTTTATTTTTGGAGTCTGTCTGGTTTCAAAATTTTCTTCCAGTATAAGTTTGGAGACATATCAAATATTAACTGCTCAGTGACGCTGAATTTTCTCATTCTTTATTTTTTTAAATTTTTTATTCCTCATATTTGATAATTAGTGCTCTGCCAATTTCAGTAATACCCAAAATTTGTAAATTCTATGTTGATTTAAAAAATATTTTTAAAATTCCTCTCTGTTTCCCGCATGTTTTTCTATAATAATATTAGTGGGATTTTACTTTATTTTTTAAAATTACTATACTTAATTTGATTTTTAAGATTTCATTAATATCATTTTTACCTATATACGTTTAAAGTAAAAATGCCCTGCAGAATATCACTCTTAATACAATATACACAGTATACAAACATATTAATGTACAATTATATTTATATATTACAAGAATGTTTATATATACGTTTGTATTCATACTAATTTATTTTAACATACGCTAAAAATCTAATTTGTTACGGCCTGTTTATAATTACTAATTACAAATTTTGTAAATGTAAAATTTTCACATGATTTGTTCCAAAAACTTGTTGTGTGTGTTAACATCAATTCTATATTTATTTATTCTATTTATAATAAAATTGTAGCTAAAGTAGTATAACACTATGAATTTGCTATATGGAACTTAACGGTACTAAATGCATGTATATATGTGCATTAATGTGGCTATATGTGTATGTATTAACAAAAATATTTTATTTATCTTTATATTACTTTACATTTTCTAAAACATATGCACAAATAAATTTTTTATCCAATTTGCATTTAACTAATTTTTAGATTTATTTCAAATTTTATGTCATTATTAGTTCATAATAATATTATTGTGTAAATGTGTATATGGTACATTACTGTATTACATATACATAAGTATTATTATGTTTATGTATATAGACAGAGTCAATATTGTAAAAGACTATGAATTTAATTGTAATTTATATTTTTAGATATCTAATTACTTCCATGAAAAGTAATAAATTTCATACAGAAAAATGTAATTAGTCATATTTATTGTGCGTTTGAGTATATGTAGTTGATATTTCGGTGTCATAAATATAATTGCATACATTTTGGAGTAAAATATGAATTCGAAATTAAAGTAATAATCAATTTTATTATATATATATATAATTGTTGTATTATTTTGATTTAAAAAAGAATACAGATTTTCACATTATGCTTGAATAGCATACGCGATTTGTTTTTTGCATGTATACTGTCCTCTGAACCCAAAGCGGTCTTATCTTTAATTGGTGTTTTGTGAAAACGGTTTTAACATTTAGATAGAACACCTGTAATCGTATGCTCAATGACGGCCTGGTGATCAGGGGGGTAGCAAAAAAGCACATTTGTGGGTGTGGGTGGTCCTTGTAAGTGCAATCTTATAAAACCGTTCCGTTTAAGTCAATTATGGTACCATCATATTGTGTATCGATATCTTCACGTGAAATTAAAAATCAGATGAAGATTTCGGTATACACAAATCGGTATATTATTTTAGGCTCAAATTACTCCAGGTCTTTCAAGTTCGGGTACGATGATGGCTTTTTTCAAGCCCGAGCCCGAGTCGAGTTGTCAAATGAAGTTGTATGGGGCTGAACGAAGGGTCGCCTTCAACAGAAGTGTTTGATCGAGCGTCGGGAATAAGGCAAATGCGTCTATTTATTCCTAGTCCGTGTCCCAGAAAGGCCAAAGAACTTTTGGAGTCTAGGAGAGGGGAGGCCAGGCTGGTGGTTGACCTCCTAACTTGGTACTGCATAGTAGCCCATCATTTACACAAATTGGAATAACCTGATTAGTTGAAAAAATCTACCTGGGTTTAGATTTTGCCGTGATGAAAATTAGACGGGTATATTATGAGCATATTATTTGCTTTTGTGAAGCATTAGCTAGGAGGCGATTGATTCACTTCATCCTCAGTACGAGGGTGGCTCCTCGGGCTTGTTGAAATTGGCGCTTGGATGAATCTCTAATTATTTGGGGATTATAGGGGATTGTGGTGGGATATTACAATAAATCTTTACGACCTTAGTGACCTGGTGGGAGGTTGACCCCAACCAATCTACAATTCTAATCTAATCTACTTCAGCATTGCAATTTTAATATCCAAAATTTTTACCAAAAAATTTACAATTTTAAATTTGTGTATCTTATCAATTAGTTCCCAAAAATCCTTGTAATTATAAGGTCATTAGGTAGGTACATTTAAATCGTCTTTATAGAATATTGATTTTTTCACATTACATTCATTTTTCACAAAAGTGTCTCTTAATCCTAGGGAAACAATTTGATTCCCCTTTGGCATTTAAAACATCAAAATATAAAATTAAAAATTTTTGGTTTTTTTTTCATAATTTTATCCTTAATTAAGAATTCTGATTACCATTTATAAAATGAAAAATATTTTTGTTTCACATCGTTAAAACAAAAAAAAAAAAAAAACAGAAATGTTATAAAATTTTATTAAATCAAATCATAAATTATTTATAAACGTTCAATATTCACCTATTATAGGAGAATTATATATGTATGTATTTATAGGAGTAATAAGCAATTTACTAATAGTTCACGTTTGATAAAGAAAAATTGTAATTCGTTTTTTTTTTTATTTAAAGCAACACGAACATAAACAAAAATAACAAGATCAGAATAACAAGGATAACATGAAAAATATTTTTTTTTTAAATCCTTTCATCTATTATGTACGCATTTATTTTATATGCGTTCATTATTATTTTATATGTACATATTTTGTATACGCATATCATATATCATACATAATATATGTATATGTGAATATAATTAATGCTCTTCAATCTCTTGGATCCCTTTTTTTTTAAAATTTATAAACTCTTATGTATATTAAGAGATCCTTTTAAATGAATGCATATACATATTATATAAATATAAGTATATGAATGCCCATAGGCACACTCATGCCCATCATAATACCGTATATGTATGCATACATGTATGTATAAATTTTGTAATCAATATAACGTGTACAATATTATTTGAAGATTTTTCTTATTTAATATTCTTTTTACATATATCGCACATTGGGAAGAATAACGTCAAGTTTCTTTAGTTCAATTAGGAGGATGGGTCTCGAGAGTGTGTTGTAGGGCATGCCTCGCTCTCACGGACAATAAACCCTTATACGTGGTCGCGGGCCACTGTTATCCTGTTTGTAGAATTTCACAAATCTACAAAATAATGGCACAACTTAATAATCTAACTTCGACTTCCGGAATTTAAAGTATTTATAGCTGAGTTAAGTATTTTTAGCTAAATTACTATCGAAGGTTAAAAAACGTTAACATAACACTATTCTCCCTTTATAAAACCTTTATATATTAAGAAATATAATAGTAATAAATGTAAGTTTACGACACTGCATTTTGAATTATGCTATTGTTCTCGCAAATGTGCGACATATTGTAGTTAAAACATCATTACTTTACGATTTTTATAAATTTTTAACATTGATAATATTATGTATATAAAATTTACATTCATATATCCTTGCATATAAATAGATACAATATTATGTACAACAAAATACAAATAGGTCTATAAATAGGCTCCATATCCAAATAAAATTGAATCTCATTTATAAAATACCCCTTGGGAAATTATTTTGTATTAAACCAAATTTGTACTGTATATATGAACACAGTATGAGCATATATGCATGTGTATAAGGTCACTGAGTGTATACATATTCGAAATGTCAGTATCTTATACAACATGATAAGGATATTGAAAAAAAAAAACGTGATATTTCATACTCGTATATAAAAAATATTTCAAAAAATTATAAAATTTTTCTTTTTAAAAATATTATGGTAATCTAATAATAGTTCGAAAATAAATGATAAAAAACGTTTATTCGCTGAATAAAAAAATTACAAGATAAAAAATTACAGTAAATTTGATGAATAAGTTCATTTTAAAGGGCCTTTAATTTTTTATGTAATAGCATATGCAAGGTCCTGACAACAATTACCGAGAGTCGGCTAAAAAAATATAAGATATATAGAGGCCGGACGGCTTCGACCGCATCGCCGTTGTTTCGATCAAGCGAACACACTTCGATTAATAGTTGAACAAACAATAGAGTTTACAGAAAGCCATTATACATATTTTTTATCGATTTCAAGTAGTCTTCTAAGACAATTGAACGTGATGCAATATGGAAGGCACTAAAAGATCTTTGATAAAATAACTTGTGTGAATCAAGCGCTTTGCGAAGAAGTAGAGCCGTTCGTCACCCAATCAGGAGTTAAACAAAGTTTACCACTGCCGCCGCTGTCGTTTTATAATCGTATTATATGCTATAAGTCGCCTACTCACAGAGATACCTTTATACCATGCTATAAATCGCCTACTCACAGAGGCATAATTTGGAATCTCATGGAATCTTTTAAATGAAAGAATTAGATTACGTGGGCGAAATGTGTCTTCTTCCAAACAGGATCAGCGACATGTAGAGCAAATTAAAACTGCTTGAAAGGCTTTCCAGACACAAAACTTTCGTGGATCTGGAAATAGAAATAGAAAAAACTAAGACAATGAAAATAAAGAGCACAGTTAGTCTGGAGCTTCTACTATTTGATAGTATCATAACACTTTGTCTATATCTGCCAGGGATTTAGACAATAGACTGAAGAATGCAAGAAAATTATTCGGTATGCTACAACCGATATAGAGAAGCAGACAGATATCCAGAGGGACCAAGCTAGGAGTATTCCGGTGTAAAATCGGTTCTCTTGTATGGCAGCAAAACTTAGCTATAACATCAAAATCTGTTAGCCAGAAGTTGCAAATATTCATAAATAGATGCTTCAGAATAATATACCGAATATTTTGGCTAAAATATATAAGCAACGAAGAACTTTTAATAGTAGCGGTCAAGTAACCTACCGGTAGAGGAATCAAAAAAAAAAAAAGTGAAAAATGGATCGGACTCATTCTAAGAAATCACGTCACTACTATTGTTAGAGTGAACTTAGAGTAGAACCTGCAAGGTCTAACGAGACTCGGACGCTCAAAGATCATTTATTTTGCACCAATGTGCAAATTTTATATCATATTTTCTAATGCAAGTAAACCAGAGCAAAGTGAAAATTAATAAAGAGATATGGAATCTTAACACATATACGATAAACACATTTTTTTTTCTATCAGCTCTTAAAGATAAATCACATCCAGACTGGATAATTAATATGTTTTTTCTATATACTGTATATAAAGACTTAAATGAATCCTTTCAAATTCAGACAAATACAAAAATTAACCTAATTAATCTACGAGAATATATGTAGTTTAGAACAGTTTAAATGAAAAATAGGAAATTTTCAATCAATTGATTTCTTATTTACTTGTTACTCTTTATGAGAGACAGTAGAACTCTCTATAAGAAATAGAAACATAAAATCTATTTTGTGACTTGTGTGTATATGTGTATGAACTATTGAAAGTGAAAATAATGTTTGTTTTGTATTTGCAATAACCTAAGGACACTATCTTTTCTACAACTACTGATTGAATTACCGCTTAATACATTCAAAGACGGAAGAATTTTTGATGTTTTATGAAGTTTTTATGCGATATGGAAGCATGATTGTTTAAGGATCAGACTAAATTAAAATTATCTTAGAATTTTTTTAAGAAAATTGAATTTTCCGTGAAAGCAATCGATTGCAAATTATTAAATAGACTCATCTTTAATAATTCGATTAATGGAAGTTATATGCTGTTACATATAGGACGATTTCATTTAATAGACAAGTTTTAAAATTTACCATAATAGTTTTTAAAGCAGAATGTCATTGTGATTGAAATCCTGGATTTGACGGATAGAATCGATTATAAATATTGGCTTAAATGATTAAGCCCTACTATTGACCATGAACTAAATATTATAAATGAACCACAATTAATAAGAACCTACAAATTTTTTAATCTCTGAGTAAAGGATCAAGTAAATCAATTTTCCTAATAAACATTTTAAGAAGAAAAAATTTTTTTCATAAAACTGTTCCAAAATACAATTTCATACTTAAAAATAAATTCTAAAATATTGCAATAATATTTTTCTTAAATTAAATTTTAATGTTATTTTTAACCGTTTTCTTCCTCTAAAAACCTCTTTAGTATACGGTAGTTTCTATAAAACAAAAACAAAAGAAAAGCGAAGAAGAATGAAAAAATAAAGAAATGAAAAAAGAAATCAAGAAATTCTTTTAATGTCATCAGCCTCAAGTATAATTTAATAGTGTATATCAAGAGGGGGAAAAAAGAAAAAGATTAAGGCCAAAAAAACAAACTGACTGATTTGAATAAATTTCGGAAGAAGATTCAATTAATTTTTCTTTAAATTCCTTATAAATGATTCCATATAAATGTAATTTTCATCTAAGTGTATAAAATTTATAAATATATATATATATATATTTTATACACTATGTTGTACAGAAGTTTTACAGATGTTTACGTATATAAGAAAGTATATATGCAAGATTTAAGTGTTCAAATGTTATTTATCATAAAGGTACTTTTAAAAAAACACAGAAGGCAAAAAAGAAAAATATATAAAAAAAACTGCAAAAACAACACCAACAACAGCAACATTAACTAATACAAAACAACAAACACCCGAAATACAAAAGCGACTAAAGGAACAAATAAAATAAAAAAAAAATTAAAAAAAAAATTGGATGTAAAGAAGAAAAATTCAATTACTTAAATTGATGACAAAAAGTCAGAAAAAGGTCTCTTTGAAAATTTTGTAGGAAAAAAAAAGAGGAAAATAAAAAAAACAAAACAAAAATCAAGGAACGTAACAATAACAAAAGGCAACACCAACAACAACAACATATAAAAGAAAAGAAAAGTGAAAAGGAAAACTACATTAAAAAAAAAAAAAAAAACAGAGGCGAAAAAAAAAAAAACAAAACCACTCTGATTTTATTTCATTTCTTTTGACATACTTTTATACACTTTTCACATACATACACGTACATATGTACATATATATACATATGAGCAAAAAATATAATCATTTTTTGAAAGTTGAAGATATTATAAAGGAATAAAAACTCAATTACTTTCTTTTTAAATCAAGCAGCCAACCACCAAACATGTCACCATCTTCTTCTTTCTTCTTATATTCCAAAGCTTTGTTCTTTTTCTTATTATTTCTTTCGTATTTGTTTTTTTTCTTTGCGTTTTCTTCGTGTTCTTTAATTTCAAACTCAATTCATCTCAATTCACTGTTATCTTCTGTCGTCAATTTTTTTTTTTTGTCTTCTTATTTTTTAATATGACACACTCTATGAGCGTGTTTCTTTAACGTGTGTGTTGTACGTTAAATGATTCTCGAAAAGTTATTCATAAATATGGCAGCATTACAAAGCAGCACTACAAACTGTCCTACACAAGGGGATATATGATATTATAATCATCTACCGCAATAAGTATCTGGAACTTTTTTTTTGTCTACAACTCTATGCTACATATGCCTACACAGTCTCGTGCTATAATCAACCGGAAATCTTCGAAAATGTGGGGTCTAGTCTGACCAAGCAATCTTCTGTATAGCTAAGATAAGCATAATCATTTATCAGATAATAAATGAATGGAATTCCTCTTTTAAATCTTCTTTTTTGGCAGTCAGAAATTTTGAAATAAATGCTACCACAGCCACCTACCTGAATAATTGCATGTAACTCAATTTTTCACAACTAATTCGTTGGTAACTAGAATCTAGACCTTTTTCATCATCTTTCAAATTAAATTTGCGTATTTAATTCATTCAATTATTTCTTGTCAGTATTTTGCTCTCTTTTTTATACGTTCCGCATAATCTACAGTCCCGGAAAGGAACAATACTGTTAAATGAATCTTATACTTTTGACAAGATTTTAAGAAAATATAAATGTATGACAAAATATACGAGTAAATACAAAAACATATACAATATAATTTATTATGTATATCTATCAGCACACACATACACACACATGTATATGAAAACTCTACTGTCTTATTAAAATATTTATGTTATAAATAGTATATCATTTATTTATGATAACGTCATACTTAAGAAGCAGAACAGTTTCGCTTATATAAAGATGTTAATGTTAAAATATGGTTATTAAACAAAATACTTATATATATGTACATACATTTATACAATTATAGGTATATATTTAATAAAATATTAATTTAAAAATAAAGCTGCCTTTTAAACAAGATTTTTGCTTAATTTTGGCAAAACAAATAGTCAGTATTGGTAACTCTTAAGTCAAACATAAAATTCTTAAGAGAATTGCATAGAAAATTTTAGGCTCTAGTAAAAATTTTTATAACTTTTCAAAAATTGTAATTTCATTAAATTCTCTCTGTTTCCTTAAAATGTTCTATTTCTTTTTTTTTTGCCTTCTTTAATTGAAAATGTGTGTAGATTTGCTATATACACTAGATTTGAGGGTTCAATTTCACTCCAATAAATGCACTAAATAACAAAACAATTATTCACACGTTTCAATAGTATTTTGATTTCCTCTTATTTTTCTCCCATTTCTCTTCAAAATTTTTATTAATTTTTTTTTTTTTTTTCTCTCTTTAAAGTTCAATTACGTTTTACATTCTAAATGCTTTGTAAATACGGTATTTATATAGGCATAAAAACTACATTTTCTTTAACCTACTATACACAATACACAGTCTTTTTAAAGTTGAAAAAAACAATAACAATAATAATAATAATCACAATAAAAATAACAATAATAATAATAACAATAATATTTGAATTTGAGAGAAAAAAAAACAAAACTCAAAAAAAAAAAAGAGAAGAGAAAACAATTATGGAAAATGAAAATCGATAAAAAACTAAGCATATATATATATATGTGTATATATGTGTGTATAATATGGGTTTGTTCTTTTTAAAAAGAAAATCCATGAAGGATCACAAAGGGAATAACAATAATCAAAAAAACAAAAAAAAAAAAAACAAAAAAAAAAGGAAGGAAAATTTGAAAGACTTGTGTGAAATTATTTTTGATTTCTACATAAAATAAACTCAACAACAACAATAAAAAACAAAAAATAGAAAGAGAAGAGAAAAATGAGAAGGAAAACAAAAAAAAAAACAAAATTTTACAGTTATTTCTGATAATAATAGGTTAATATATCAAGTGATTGTGTTTTTGTTTTGTTTTCGTTTTGTGCATGGTATGTTTTGTGTTTGTTTTTATTGTGTTGTTTTTTTTTTGTAAGAGTGTGTTGTGTAACGATAAATGATCCAGTTAGTTATAAGATTGTCATTGTTTTCTTTTTTTCTTTTGTTTTTATTTAATGTAGCATTCCATTGAGTTGAAATATATTGTTGTATTTTTGTTTAAGCTGGTGGCATTTTTATTGATTTAATCTTTATTGTGTGAGTATAAAAACTATTGACACTATTATATTATGGTACATATAGGAAATTGTTTTTATATTCAAATACAAAAACAAAAAATCCATGGATCAAAATTTTTACCTACCTAAGTGTAAAAGTTTTGTTTTTTTTTTGGAATTATTTTAATAATTTAAGGAATACTGTTTAATCAAATTGAGCAATAGGTGAGATGTGTGTAAAGTAGAATAAAATCTTTAAAAAATTTTATTATTATTATTTTGTGCTTAATATTGATGAAAAGTGGAAAAAGTGATTCAAATGTTTTAATAATCGTCTTTTTGTACTTTTGGGTGTTATTGCCGTTTACACATTAACAAAATTCAAACCTTCCAGAATAAGATTCTATGGGGCATGGTAAGTGTGTCATGGTATAGATATAACAGTGACATCCACAGAGATTTAAGAATTCCTTTGGTTGTAAATGAAATTAAGAGTTGTGCTACAAAGCATAGGGCTCGTCTAGAACAGCATGTAAATATGGAAGCAGCTCGGCTGCTAGACAATTGCGTTTTGACAGAAAAACTTAAACGAACAAGACCTTTCAATTTAACACGAAATACCGATTTCCTTATGGAAGTTATATAATTACTGTACGTCTGTAATAGTTAGTCTGTAGGACCAGTTTTATCCGTTAAGAGTTTAGGTGATTTTTTAGGGTAGGAGTCACACTCTACCACTGTCGGAGGAAAAAGGCAGATAGAGCCGTCCTTCTTCGTCTTTCGAGATTTTATCACCTTTTCGAGGAAAAAAAAAAAATTTGTGATTGATAGCATTGAAATGTGATTGAAGATTTTGTTTCGTTAATTAATTTGTTTGACAATTTTGTAGTAAAAGTATTGTGGGTTCTACTTGAAAAATTTTATTTCTGCGAATTCAATTGGAGTTTATAATTTTTAGTGAATTATCTTAGTGAAAAATGAGTGAGTGCTATGTCATAATAAAATTTTGCATTATTCAAAATTTTGAAACTTTGAAAATTGGTTGACATTCGTCGGGGTGTTGAAAAACTTGAATTTGAATGAACGAAAATTTTTTTACTTACAGTGCAATCTAAATAGATATAACATTTTCAAAATAATTTTAATATTAATATGGGCTTGATGGAATAGTACCTGAATACATTCTTAAATATTTTGATGTTAAATTAGGGTTTCGTCCTTAATTTGGGAATGTTTTTCAATAACACAAAAAGTTTTTAGCTCGAGAAAATTTCATGTAGTATGTAATGCAATTTGTATAAAAGTTTTCTAATATTATTCATTTTGTTTTTATATCCAAATAATATAATTTTCAATTATGAAGCATATTGTGTATATGTATGTATTCATATTGTACATATTATGTATGTACATTATGTGCTTTTCAATTTTCAATAGACTATAATGCACACACAATCATTTGTAATTCTTTTATTTATTTTTACTTGATTTTAGCTGAAAAATAAAAATACTAAAAAGCAAAACAAAAATAAAACTCAAAATAAAATAAAGTGAAAATTGAAGAATTCATTGAGATTTTGTATGTCTTCCAAACAATTTATTTAAACATGCAATTGGGACATCATCAAAAATAACAATCACATATTAATTGTATAACACTTTACAATAAATCTATTCAAATATTTTAGGAATATGATTATGATATTAAAGAATGATTGTATACAAAAAAAAAGGTCTATACCATGGAAATTAAGGATTTTGTTTTTTATAACAAGTGTACCTTTAATGTTATAAGTAGTAAACAAGAAAATAATTTGGTTATATTATAAACTTAAATAGGGGGAGCAGAGGAGGTTAATAGCATTATACTTTATTTTAGGCAACATTTAAATATAGTTTTTTGTTAAAAATAAAAGAATACAAGAATTTAAAATAGAATAAATTTTGGCAGTTCACTTACGTCAGCACTATTTTCTCTTGACGAATCTCAATCTTACACCCATTGAGAGTCGTGAGGCCTTCAAAAAAGTCACAACGTCCGAAACGTCTATTCTCTTCAAATGAACAATGGAGAGACAATGTCTAGGGAGTACTTGAACTCTCAGTCTTTAGTCTGGTCGATTCAGTCAGATCAGTTTCCTCCACCCCTGCCTGGAGCGCTCTATAAACTTCTTCTCCCTATGAACCATAAGTTCTGTCGCTTCCTTTAATTCCTCGCCGGTCTGGTATCCATATCAGCGTTACGCTATTGTGCTTAGCCAGAGTGTCGCAGACGTCGACGCATTCTTTTGCTAGATTTGATGTTACCACTTTCGGATGAAAGGGGAAGGTGAATGTCACTTTTTACAAAAAAAAAAAACAAACCTTAATTTTGTAAATTTTGTAAATTGTATTATAGCAGGTGACTGTAATTTTGGATTCCAAACCATATTCCTTCAAATAATGTTACTAAAATAATCTGGAAAGAGTGGTAGATACTAGACTAGGTATCAAAGATTGACATTAGAAGTTGTGAAGGATTCTTCAAAAGAACCGAGGAGCTTAAATAGGCAATCTGAAATTGGCCATCAGCGAATTATAACCAGGCTTCCACATGAATTCTAGAATTGAAAGCGCAAATTTTGTCACAAAAAAACGATATTGTTTGTAAGAAAATGAAAAGTTTGACAATCAAAGTCAAATTTTGGCCAGCTTTCTTTCTAAATCATTTTTTCTAAATTTTCTATCCTATATTTTGCTTCCTTTATAAATAAATTTCAAAAATTACAAATGACATAACTGTACTGTACAATAAATATTTAAATGTCAAAAATATTTACTGATTTAAAATTTTTTAAAATCCCTAAAGTAGATGGCGTTTTTTATTTAATTTTTTTTTGTTCTTTTTTTTTTTTATTTTTTAGATCATATTCTGACCTAGTTTAATCTTTTACGCATTTTACGGTCAAATAAGTGTCATTTCATCATGATTATACACATATATTTTGAGACGTGATTACAAATATGACATAACCTGCCAATTAAATGTCAAAATTTTTGTTCTTGTTTTGTTCTAACATTCTTTTATCTTATTTTTAAGGGGAAAATGAAATTTATGTTAAAACGAGAAAAAAAATAGAGTTGACCCTGTCAACTCTGTGATACCCGTACGAATTTGTTATCCTATGTGCGAATAACTAATGTGCCATAACTAACTATGGGGCAGACTATGACTTTAAGTTGCCGTATTACCATATTAATTTATGCAAAATTTCAGTACAATGTGTTATTCAAAATACTGGTTGTGCCAAACTACTATTGATGTTGTATGGCAGCTACCAGAAAGAGCCAAGAAATTTTAGCGAATTTTATCAAGCACATTGGCCCTACTAATATATTCACTTGTGTGAAATCTCAATATCACAGCTTTAATAGTTTCTGAAATATAGTCAAATAACTTTTGAAGTTGTATGGCAGGTACCAGAAGGAGCCAAGTAATTTCAACGACTTTTACGAGACACATCGGCCCTACTAATATATTCAGTTGTGTGAAATTTCAATATCACAGCTTTCATAGTTTCTGAGATATAGCCAAATAACTTTTGAAGTTGTATGGCAGGTACCAGGAGGAGCCAAGTAATTTCAACGACTTTTATGTGACACATTGGCCCTACTAATATATTCGTTTGTGTGAAATTTCAATACCATAGCTTTAATAGTTTTTGAAATATAGCCAAATAATTTTTGAAGTTGTATGGCAGCTACCCGAACCGGTACCCCGATCATGTCCAATTTAAATAGGGTTCTGGCACTTACTACAATAAATCATTTGTGAAAATTTGGTGAACTTAGCTCAATTAGTTTTTGAGTTATCGTTGGGACGGACGGACGGACGGACGGACGGACGGACGGACGGACGGACGGACGGACAGACAAAGCTAAATCAACTCAGAATTTGACGCTGATCAAAAACATACACTTGAGTCTATATCTAACACCGTTATTTCTTAGTGTTACAAACGGTAAGGCAAATTTAGTATACCCTTCGAACATACGTTCGTACGGGTATAAAAATGATGACATGGAAAAATCACAGTTTCTCTTTTCCTTTATTTTTTTTTAAGTTTTAAACTCTCTCTCTCTCTCTCCCACTTCCTCTCCTTAAAATTTAGTAAATCAATTTCAAAATGTTGTTTGCTTCTTTTTCTATGAAATTTCAGTGTTTTCGTTGTTTTATTATTGTTATAGTGTTGTTGTTATGTTGTTTTGTTATCACTGAAAATGACAAAAATATTAAATTGAATGAAAATTGGTTTGATTGAATTGGTTTTGTATGTTTCATTCGATTATCTCAAATTTTATATCAATTTGATATTTTTTTTTGGAGAAAACAATTTTCTCCAACAATTTCAAGTTTTTTTCCTTTCGATTGACTTTTTCTCGTAATATTTGATACTTTGTTTTTGTTTGGTTCTTATTTCAAATCGTTTATATTGAATTTTTTTAAATAAATTTTTCATGTAATTCTTCTTGTAAATATTTTGTATATACATAGTGTAAATGAATTCGATTATATTATTAGAGGTGTTTGTGTTTATGTAGAAAGAATATCTAGGTATGTTCATATAGATTTGTTCATAATATTAGATTCAATCCCAAATAAAAATGTCAATCAGTTAAAAAAAGGAGATTTTGTTGAAAATAGAAAAATAATGCGGAAAATGGAAAATTAAAACAAAAGGAATACATTTTCATTTTTCATTGTTTTTTCATTTTATTTTTAAAGAGAATCATTGTACAAATTGATATTTTCATTAACTGCTTTCTTGTACAAGTTGAAAGTTTAATAGACTAACTAGGTATTTATATTTTTGATGTCAAAGACATCTTATATTGCGGTACAGCAGAATAAAAGGAGTTAACAATGAAATTCTTTTTTGTTTTAATTCATTTAAGATTCCCTGAAAATGTAATGAAATACCATTAATAGCATTATCAGGATAAAGCTTACACAAAGCGAAATTGTAGAAATTGGAATTTTACAACTAAGTAGGTAAAGTAACAAAAATGTCTTGAAGAAGAGACATACTACTCATAAAATAAATAGTCTTGGGAGTAGTAATATTGTAGATTTTGTATAGATTTCAATGGAACAGAGTGGGGTGGGAGCAACTCCCCAAGCCACCGCAGCCATTCCTGACTTATTGTAGCCTCCCCACGCTCCCACCTATAATATCCCCGTCCCGGCTATAAAGCCGGAGATATCCCTAAGGGAGTTGGACAGCAGTTCCCGAATGTCTAAGACAATTGCGGTACCGAACAGCCAGCGCCGGACAGTGCAAAGGATGTACACAGCAGTCTCGTCGCCACTCCCACAAAATCTGCACAAGGGAGAGAACAGCTAGCAGGTGGTGCATCACTGGGTATGAGCCGGGTTCTGTTCATCATAGACAGGCATCCAACATAGTTATTCTTAGAATCGGATCGCTCTCAGTAAAGTCTCTATGAGTCCTGTGGGCCAACTATCGCCCCGCCTTGTCCTCGCTAGAGAGAAGTCGTTAAGTCACTAACCGAGTTTCCCTGAATATATGGAGGTGCATTGGTGGCAACCCAATCATCACTTCCAATGCAGCGGTAGTGAGGCTAATGAGACGGAAAGACCTTGGGTTGTTGCTTGGTCGCTTTATTGCCTTCGGAATATACGTCACTTTAGCCACCCTCCATGCCTGAGGAATGTAACGCCACGCATAGCAGGCAAGAAAAATTTCCTAAAACAGTGTTCTAGCTATATCTTGAAAACCCCTCTGCAAAAACACATGATAAATCCCATCATCACCTGGAGACGTGAAGGGCCTAAAAGAGAAAATAGGCCAGTCATCCCTCCTAGGCCAGGATCGCCTCGGTTCAATGGCCGCACTCGAGAGATTCCAAAGAATCTCTGAGTCAGGAAAGTGCGTTGAGGTCATAAGCTCTAACGTCTACTTTCCGTTCTTAGTCATGGAGCGATTAGCATAGCAGCATACTTTTTAGAAAGTACCCTGTGAAGACGCGCACTGCTGGGAAGTTCATCAATGCCCTTGCAGAACGCCCTCCACGAACTTCTCTTCACTTTCCTTATTTCTTTATTGTATTTCGTGAGTGAGTCTTTATACTCCTCCCACGAACCCGACGCCTTGGCCTTATTGAATAGCTTTCTGGTCCTTAGTCTAAGCCCTGAAAGTCCTTCGTTCCACCACGGGCACTTTCTATTTTACCGCCTCTTCTTAGCGCGGCAGCTCCCATGGTAGACACTAGTAATAGCCACCGTTAAAGCCTTGCTGGCCATTCGATATCAATCACTGTTTTGACAGAAGTATGAATGGATCATTAGTTTTGGGAGAATTCCAAAAAATTTTATTTGAATATTCAAAATGTCTCGAAAGTTATAGTAGAATTTCCCATTTCACGTTTAAGTTAAAATGGTTTTTCGACATAAAAGCATTGAAACTCCATGCAGCGTGTCCAGTCGTTTAAAATTTAAACTAATTTAATTGTATTCGCCTTTAGCTAGGTGCATAGAGGTGTATAGAGGTTTAAAGTAAAATTTTGGTAATTAATCAACTTGTTAAATAAGGATTTTATTCAAAAAAAATTTTTTTTAAAATAAAGTTCTGTACAATACTCGTAAATGATTACGAGCTATTCGATAGAAACTCTTCTGGAACTATTCTATTTTAACGATTATGTTAGTAAATTCAGATTTAATTAATGTTGTAGCCTATGCTAGACTTCGATAAAGTGAAAATTTTCTTAAAATTTTCATTTAGAATTAATTATTGTAGACTATACTTTCAAGAATTTACATATTAATATTCTTTTGTATCCTTCTGTAGGGCTATATTATAATATTGTGAATTTATTCTATGTATAACTTAAATTATATTCAAAGTTTTATGAAATTTAAGAAATTATCCATTTAATTTGCATTAATAATTCGAACACTTTCTTGTACTTATTCAATTTTCATTAAAAGATTTACAATTAATATGTTAAGTCTATGTTCCTAATATCATTACAATACAGAATAACGAACAGGCGAAGTACTTGTATATACCCCATTAAACCAAATTTTCTACATTCAGAGTTTTAAAATTCTGGATAGGGTTATAAAATATTATGACATAATTTACATAAATATTTTGTTATTTGAAAAGTTTTTACATCTAGACTTTGTCCTCTTAATTTTCATTATGTGATATAAGTGTTTTTCTCAAATATTTTTAAAATTCTTTTTAATATTATTGAAAATTTTCATAAAATAACAACACTATAAAAGAAAATACTTCAATAATTTTCAGAATAGACTCAAAATCCCAAAAAAAAAATTTTTGCCAAATAATTAATTTTCAGACATTTTAGATCCAAAAATATTTAAAACAAAAAAAAAATAGACCATTTATTATTAAAAAATTTTTGTAGCATTATTAAAAAAAAATTTCTTTTCTAAAAAATTTTTAGAATCTCCCAATTGCCATATCATAATCAAAATAATATTATAATCTTCATCATAATGATGAAACAAAATATAGAAGATGACCCATAGATTGTCATTATTACTATTTAATTTGAATTTTATTCAATAGGGTTTTTAGAATAGTCTTAGTCACAAGTTCATATTCATAAGTAGGTCAAAAGTTCAAAAAATAATTTCATTCCTATAAGTTTAAAAATTAATTATCGAATAATTTCGGTATATGAATTTTTAAAATAGGGGGGGGGGGGGCGGGGGAGAAAGAGCAAGATATTCAACAATTATTTAATTATAATTACTTTTCTTTTTTAACTTTTGACTTGTTTTACATTGTTTTGAATATTTTTTTTTTTGCTAAGGCCAAACTTTTACAACTCATTTATAGTCATTTCCTTTTTAATTTTATATAGCGTGTGTTTGTGTGTGTGGAAAGTTTTGTCTCCTTTTTATATAACATAATTTTGATTTTAAGGGTAAGTTGTTAAGAATAAAAATTTTTCTATATAACAGTATAGGCTCAATATTTCGAACAAATTTCAAAAAATAATCTTACAGTAAAATAATTATTATAATCATAACATGCAGCTCGAATCTTTTATAATTTTAGAAGAGTTATTAAGAATTTATTAAACATTTTTTCATAATAAACGCCAATATCTAACTTCGATTTGCTTAAATCTATATAATAGTTCAGTACTGTGCCAAAAAAAAAAAAAACTTGTTGTAAAATTTGACTATTTCTCACAATAGAGACAAAATTTTCCACACGAATTCGTTTCTTTTGAATAGTCTTTAAGTAATTTCTAAAAAATTTCTTGTGCAGTTTAAGCTTTGATGTTTTATAAAATTATCTAATTCTTAGTCAAATATTTTTGTAGTGTTACCACAGCCATAGTTGTCAATATAGGTGATTTAATCAACAGGCAGTTGCAGTATCTTACTTTATATTTTTCTTTTGATTGTAAAATTTAATTGTCTAAATGAATTGATAACAGCACTAGCTTTATCGTTTACGATAACATTTTATATAACAGTATATAAAATTATTTATATATAACAGTTTATATAACAGTTTATTTTATATAATAGCTTATATTTAAAATTAATTTTCATTACGGCAATATTTTAGATGAAAATTTTCACTAGAAAAAGGAAATTTTTTTCATATACAAGAGGTACACTTTTTTTACGATACTCGTATTAATTTATCATAAATTTACTCTTTATGTTGATTCTATTCGTACTTCATATAGTTATAGAGCAATTTATCGAAGTTCTACTATATTTTCTAATTAATTTTTTTAATGTTAATATTCCATTTCAATGATATTTGAATGAATTTCTGATCCATTAATATGAATAGACCTTTAGTTTGAAGAAAAGTAGTAAGAGTATAAAAAAAATACTTTATACTAAACAAAATTTAAATGAAAACATTAGTTTTGTGAAACCAATATTGTCATAAGGGAGAAATTATACTGGCCGCTTCGGTCGGCATATATTCTTTATATAGAGGAAGTAATGAAAATTTTATTTTTGTTGAAAAGTTATTGGAAAAGTTTCTAGAAATTTTGTACTTATTTTTTATTATTCCAGAAATTTTTTCTAAAACTTCGAATAGAATTCTTGTTTTTTAGTATTTCTCTCGTATGTTCGAAGGGAGTGCATGCAAATATCAAAAATTCCAATTCATGTATTGTAGGTACAACGTTGGTATGACAAAAATATTTCAAAAGTACATGAGAATTACATGAGAAAAGAATCTTTTTGTTTAACATTTTAATTTGATAATGAAAATTTTTAAAATAAATTTAGTTTTCAGTTCAAAATTTTTTTTAATTTCCTTGCTTAATAGTAACATTTCATATTCACACATAATAAATTTTTATATGTAGATATTTCCATTTCGTATGTATGTATGTCAGTATATAAAGAATGAGTTTTTATATTATTATTTTCGTCTGTTTTTTTTTTTTTTATTTTACAAATTATTTTTGCTTGTATAGAGGAAATAATATGTAAAAAAAAAAGGAACAACTTTACCGGAAAATTATTTGTTCCTCCATTTCTTTGAAATTTAATTTTCTTGTGTTATACTATATAAAAAAAAATATACTGTAAGGGGCAAATAAAAAAAAAAAAGATAAATATTCAGTGTTGTATAAGTCACCATTGTATTCCTAAAATATTCTACACATAGATTATGAAGGATAACAAGATTATTTCCATGGAAATTAAAAAACCATTTTCAAAAGTTAGAAAAAACAATAGCGAACAAATTTTAAAAGTAAAAGTTTTTGGGATATGAGTTTTGGAAAACAATAACCTCAAATGGTCGTTAATTAGTGTAGTTTTGAATACATTCCCAACGATATGTGACTTCCATATGAAAATGATCTTTCAACGGGAAAAACCATTTCCAGACCAGTATTCCGATTTATATAATCTTCAATACCGTTCTACGGGCAGTAAGCGAATATTTACCTATTCATTAATTCAACGCATTTGAGCCGAAACGTTCATTCTTATGAACGTTTCAGCTCAAATGAGCGCTTAAGTAACAAACGTACATAATTCCATTTAAGTTTGAGCTATGCTATGGGATGGGGAATGCTTCCTTATTGTCGTTACATGAGGACATTCTCCTATATATTATCAGTGTTATAACTCGACATTTCCGTATTGCTCAATATTTTTGATAAAAATCGGAAACTTTGAGAAATACTCAAATGAGAATTAATTCAAAAGGTCATTAAACTTATAAGTTTCTTGTATTTTCCGAAATATTCTAATGCAATTTAGTTTTACTTTTTCAGAACTCGAGCCAAAATAGTCTGTTGTATTGTGAATTTCTTAAAATTTAATTTTTACGGTCGAATAAATTTTTGAAAATTCTTCTTGTACATCTTGAAGACTTCCTATATAATATTAAACTGGAATTTCTTCTTAATCAGTCGCTTTAAATAATAATTTCCCTTTAAATTTATTTTAGTCCCCATTTTTTTTTTCTAATCACTAAAATAGTTTTGTAACCCAGATATTTCATAGCGCATTTTAAATGATATTGTACGTCACTGCAATAAAATGTAATCTTGTGTTTTTTTTTCTATATTTCCTTATTTCTGTTTTTTAGTTTGTTTCAACATTTTGAATGTAGGCGTTTGTGTACATGTGTTTATTTAAAATAAATGAAGTAACGTAATAAAATATAAAAATATTCATAAGATAAATTGTATTTTGGACATATTTAGGACATGCTGTTGCTAAGTTATTTCTCTTATTTTTTCTTTTTGTTCTCTTTTCATTTTTTTTTTTATTTACAACATAAAATAATGCAGAGATAAAAGAAAAATGGTGGGGATATACGTATATAATATCAAAATGGTTAAAAGAAGAGAAAGAGAAGAGATAACAAAAAAAAGAAAAAAACAAATTAAATGAGAAAAAATAAAACGAAACTGACAAACTGTTTAACTTTATTGTATTTTTATATTATAACTGGCTTCTTTATAAAAATAAACAGCGATAAAAGGAAAATAATGGTTTGAATCTTAAAAATGGCTTTATACTTTAAAAGAAATTGTTTTAAATAAAAAAAAGAATGTGTGTGTTGAAAAAAAAATTTTTTTAAATATAATATTTGAAATATTTAAAAAAAAACAGTGATTTTACATAAATACGGGAATAAGTAGTGAGTAAGAAAGTGTAGAAGAGCAGATGTCATAAATTGACATGAATGGAGCAGTAAGAAAGCATACAGTAATATAGCACTCTATATCGCTACAATTAATTTTTACATTTGAGTGACTCCCATGTACACGTCCCAAAAAAAATTATCTTTTTAAATTATCTTTTGCGTGAAAACAAATAAAGATCACACTACTGCCTCACAGGTCGTGAGTGTAAATTGACGGCACACAACAAAGTTTGGATATTTAAATGTGGGATTTCATATGTGTTGTCAAGCAAACAAATAATAATCAAATACAAACCTTCCAGAATAAAGTTTTTCGTATTACGATAGGTGTTCCATGACATGTATGTAACAGTGACATACAAGTAAATAGAGATTTAGATATCTCCAGAGTATGTGATTAAATCAGGAACTGTTTTCTGAACCATAGAGGTAGTTTGGAGCAGTATGCAAATATTGAGACGTCTCGACTTATATGGCTTGTGTTTAAAAGAGTAAAGACTGAAATGAACGATTACTTCAGTGCCTACTTTCATGGAATATACATATAAAAACACGTTAGAGCAAAGCTAATAGTCAGCCAGTTTGCAAACATTACGAAGTTATTATTGTTCAGATGCATAGGTATTTTTGACGAATGTTCGGATTCGCCTTTTTGTTCCTCTTGATGATTTTTAACGTAGTGTATTAAAAAAAAAAATCCTTTTCAAAAAAAAACCTTTCTCTCGTGTCCTATAACTACGTTAGTCTTATCTCATTTCTATTATTATTTGTTTGGAATAAGAATAACAGTCTTATGCCAGAATGAGAGAATATTGGCATTCTTTAAAACGTATATCTAGTACTTAGACATCAAAAGGTAGGCAATTTTTCATATCAAAATTAATAAATTAATTTTATTAAATGAAGAAATTTCACTAAAATATTTAATTTAACAAATTTAAATAATCAAATTTAAAATTAAATTAGAATTGTAACAAAAGTAATAAATTTCAAAGAAAATAAAGAAAATCCTCTTAAAACATAAATTTCTGGTCTTTTAAATTAGTATTTTAAAATTTAGTCAAACAATTATCATCATAACAAATGAATCCAATTATTTATTAGTATTTTTCGGTTTATAATTCTATTTAATGGAAAAATAGTTTCTAGAAATTTTATGTAGAATAAAAGGATATTGTGAATTCTGGAAATTTTCATATGAAAACAACAAACAACATGTTAAGATTAAAGTGTACTCGTAGAAATAAAACAAATAACCATAACAATTTTTGTCACTTATTTCAAAGTATGTACAAGGATGAATTCATATGCATTCAACTAAAATAAATTTTGTAATTGTGAAAGTTGTGTGTACATAATATAGGAAATATTCTTTATACTTGCTGTGCATAATGTAAATATTTTAGACACAATATACATATGAATTTTGTATACAGTACACACTGCAAAATAACGAATGCCTTCTTATTAAGATCATTATTCACAAAAAATATAATACTATTCAAGTCCCTATTACATATACTATACGTTGATTTCGGAAGGATATCCGACATAGTGCACAGAAGTGTTATATGAAAAGTGATCGTAAATAAGGGGTTCCTGACAAAATAACCTGGCTATTTTAAGAAAAGTGTAGAAATACATACATTAGGGTGCAGCACAACAGAGTACTTAATGACCCAATAAGAATAAAAGGGGGCGTAATTTCAAGGCCTTAGTGCAAAAGGTAATAGAATGGCAAACGAGCACAGGGCAAGCGAGATGTATGAGAAAATCAAGGTTAGCATGAAGGAGATCGGTCACAAATATCTGTAAGTATAAGCAGTATCTGTAAAAGTATGAACAGAAATAAGGGTATTGTCGTAAAATAGGGTTCGATGGAGAGGCTTTATGAATGCCTTACGTTTTCAAAGAGTGTGAAGTAATGAAATTTTTTCGAGAATCTCATTGAAATTTTTTCTACATTCCTGTTTTATTTCACTCAATTGCTGCTTAAATTTTATATTGTAACATACTAGGGATTCAGATGCATTTCCATCGAATTTAATTAAGAACGACCACAGTTAATGGAGGAAAAAGATAACTTTAAAGCAGTAAACTATTTCATAGAGAACTCGTCAATCAAGTATGGTTGCCAATTATTAGATATGTTGAGATTTTAATTTGGAAAATATCTGATTTTTGTTGACAAAAACTCAGAGCAACCACCATGTATTATAACACTGTTTATTGTATATAGCTGCATCTTGAAATTACTGTAGATATTTTTTATTATAGGGAATTGATGTCCATAATATTTATCGGTTTAGTTTTCTTGGCAAAGCTAACTATGCCTTTAAAAGTTCAATTTTAATTTTATGAAATTTATTATTTATGGTTCTGAAATTTTAAATCCATTAAAATTTACTTTTATCCGAAATTATCTGGCAATCCTTTTCGCCTCATAGAGTTTCTCTTATTAAAATATATAATAATTAAGAATAATAATAATTATTATTATTGTTATATCATTGCAATAATTGTTGATTATAATTAAAAATATGAGTTTTTAAAATAATTTTCTTAATAAATTTTCTACATTATAAAAAATGATTGATTTCATATAATTTTTTTTTATTATACAAAAAAAAAAAGGCACTAAAAATAATAATATTTCATCAAAATTATAAATAACTTTTATATAGTACTGTTATACATTATAATGTAGACATTCAACAATAATAATAATTGTTATATACGAGTATACTCTCTTTTTGTTGTTATACGTAATATACCAAATATTATGCATTTTTATATCCTTATGTAACTGACATATTGTCTACATAATAATATTTTATATAAAATATAAGAGTCTGTAAAATGAATAAAATTTACATATTTATTGGCTCATAAATATTTGTTCCATTTTTAGTATTCCATTTGATATACATAAATATGATATGTTTGTATGTGTATATAATATTGTTGTGTACTTCATATGTACATATATAAGAAAATGTAATGCATTTCCTCTACTGTTTATTTTTACTAAATTATTATTTGACACTTTATAAGAATATGCAACACCTAATACATACATACACACAAATTTATAACGATTCAGTCAGACATATGCAGAGGATATTCTATATATATCTATAATAAATGTGCATAATTATGTGTCATATTTGTGTAGTATGTATAGGTGTATGTATATGTATGTATTATGTGTGCTGACATAATTATTATGAGAGAAAATTTTTGAATTTATTATAAAAGTGTGATGAAATTTTAACCTTAATAATTTTTCACTTTTCAGGAAAAAATTCTTGTTTTTCTTTTATTATTTTTTTTTCGATTTTCTTTTATTTTTAGTTACTGAAATGAATATTCTTATTTAGAATATTGGTGTAATAAAGTTAAACTTTCAATTGTTTTGAATTTAGCTGGGGTCCATGAATATATTTTGAATTTTATTGATTATTTATTAGAATTCGTATTTAGTATATATAGTTTAGTATGTAGTGTATGTAATAAGTGATCAAATTTATTAACAATATGGTGCTAATTCATAGAAATTAGCCTCACTGGTTTAGAAACCAATTTAATTTATAATTATTGTTGAAAATTTTGGAACGGTTGGGGGGAAATCGGGAAAAAGATATCAATGTTTATTGCATAATTTTAGGGGTATATAAATTTTAGGGGATATTGCATACTTTTAGGGACTTTATTGCATACTTTTATATAAAAAAACTTGGAAGCAATAATATCTGGATGAGATGGTTTGGTGTTTCAGTAAAGATAAGGTGCGAGTATGGTTGTATATTCTGATATATAGATATTTACGGCTAATATATTTGTTTTTATGAAAATTTGAAGAAGTTTTAGAAACTCTAACCCTTAAGTGGATTATTGATTTGGCACTAAAATTTATATAAACAAATGGACAAAAACAAATTATTTATTTTTGTTCAATAAATAAGAATTATTTTTTACCGAAATATGATGCTTATTTCGGGATTTTCACCATTTTAATATCGGTAACTCACAAAATCAATGTGAAAGTGAAAATCGATTCTATGTCAGAGAGAACGTTTACTGGAATTTTAGAATACAGTAACTGAATGTTAACATGATTATTAATTTTACGATTTTTTTTGTTTTACCCGAAAATTTTTATTATCGTGTTTCTATTCAAATATTAAGCATTAAAATTATTATTTATTAATATTGTTGATAACTTTAAATTCAATTTAATTTCTATGACTGTTATACAATATTGCATACCAAAAACATCATAGACACAAACCTTTAAAAAAAATATTACTAAATTAAATAAATTATTCTAGTTTATTTCATAAATAATATGACAAGAATAATATTATAATAAGACAATTGAATTTCACTTTAAGCAATTTAAAAAATTAAATAATAAAAAACTAATTTTCTCATCCCGTAAAATGTATATGTGTATGTGTTTATAAATAAAAGAAGATAAATTTAATTGAAATATTTTCACTAATTATATATGTTTGTATATATATAAATGAAAATTAAAAAATCAACTAGACAACCATTTTAGAAATTAAATTAAAACAGGATTAGCTATATGAACAAAATATTTCTACCATTTTATTTATAAAATATTAGTGAGGATATTATTTTTTTTTTTTAAATATACAAAATGGTAGATAATCTCTATGGTTATTATTTTCATAAATGAAAAACAAATTCACTTTTGAAAGTTAAATTAAAAGAGATTTAGAAATTTTTTTTAAATAAAATGGAATTTTTATTATTTATAAAAATTTTATGTGAATATTCTTTTTTATGGGGAGGATTTAAATTGACAATGGTCTTTAGTATTTGTTTTTGGTTCTTACTTTAAAATTTTATGGTAATTATACATAGTGTTAGTGAATTGAATTTGTTATCCATAAAGTTTTGTGTTTAGCACTCTTTCTAAAAAAGTCCTTATTATTTTCACTCTGTCCGTCCGTCGATGAACATGTGTACAAAACTTCTACACCCTTGCACATAGAAAGTTGAAACCATAAAAATTTTTCAAATGTTCCATACGCAGAAAAGTAATGGCAACTTCTCAGATAACGTTCTCCTTCCCCCCCGGCATACTATATTTGAACTTTAAAAAAACAAAAAAATGGCCGTTTCAAAATTTAAGAAAACATGTTTACCGTTATCCCAAAACTTTTTTTTCAAATTTTTGTTATCGTTTTCTCTTCTAGACCACAGGTTGTAGTAGTCTGGATTTTTTATTGCATTAAGACCCTAACATATATTTTATTTTTTTAGTTATCGCCTATTTTTGATACCTTATATTCCCAAAACTCAAATTTCTATAAATGTAGAAAGCTAACGGTAAATGCCATGCCACTAAGAAATTAAAATTATTTAGCCCACGCCATTCAATTCGAGCATTACGTTAACGCCTCTTTCAATTTTTTTTTTTTGCCTCATCCTAAATGTATGCAATCTGAGAAATCTTTTCGTATGTGAATGAAAGTAATTTTAATAACGTAGTACACCGCTAGATTGTTCTTAACAGTATAGTTTTTTCAGTTGTTTTAGAAAAAAAATGCTACATTACAAACCATTGGTATGAGTCAACTTTATTAAATTAAAAATTGATGTTTTTTTTTAATACACAAAGAATTATTTGCAATTAAAACAATTGCGGTTTTCTTGATAAAATTCCAACCAAAATTAATCACTAATAAGAATAATTATGCATTTTATTACAGTTATTAATAATTAATTTATTGATTGTATATTGAAATTAAATAAAAATAATAAAATAAATTTATAAATATTTTATGAAGTTTTTTTTTTTTAGAATTTTTTAAAAATTCAGTGGGAATTTTGAACAAATTATACATTTTATTTCATACATATAAAAAATAATATCTTGGTTTAGGTATTCCCAACTTAATAGTAGAATTCGGAGAATAGGTTTTGGTAGTGATAATAAGGTGAGATCGTCTTAATCGTCTTAACACAAAATCGGTATGTGAAGAATTCAAATTTGACCAATACCCTTGATGAGGAGAAAAGCGACTTTTAGAAAATTTGATAAAATTATTTTTCTAAACAATAGTTATAAGAGACGTTTTTATAGAAGCTATACTTCAGAAACAAGTTAGGACCAGTATATCATCGGATAGATGGTTGAAAATGAGTAAAATTTTTGTCCTGAACATTGTGTAAAATCGGAATCGTTTCCGAACTACAGGGATTTTTAAATAATTTGGCGAATTTAACTCGCTTAGTAGTTTTAAGAACTTCTGCTAAAATTTAAATTTTAAATTTTTGTAACTTATTAAAGCTATACTGGTATGGTTTTAAGCAGAAAAGTTGTTTTTGAAATTGTTAGTTACGAAAAGTTGTTTTTTGAATGTTTGGAAGCAGTTGTATAATCCACTTATAAAATTCTAATAAAATTCAAATAACACAATGGAAAAATTTTAAAAATTAAAGTGTAAAATAATATAAATTCAATTTTAAATATTAATTGTATATTAATATTATTTTAAATAATAATTCATTCATTTTATATAATTCAAAATTTCATTTATTTAAGGTGAGTAATAATTTCTCTTTGCATAATATTTATAATAATAAATTAAATTATTTTCATTTCTAATACAAATAATTTTATAAATTGAAATAAATATAAAATGCTTTCAATAAACATTAAAATTGAATGATATTTATTTTTTTTTAAATGACATTCTAATTATACGACATTTGAGAAATATTTCAAATATTTTTTAAATATTGTACATAATTACAGCTATCTATATTGTATATGATTCATATAAAGAGATAGAATTAGAGAGAGAGATAGAGAGAGAGAGGAATTCTTTTAAGAGAAAATATTTTATCTTTGCAACAATTCCCAACATAAATAATTTTCCATAAACACATACGTAGCATTTGTACTAATAGAGAAAAATTATTGCAGGTACGAGAAGGTACTTGCAATAAGTCTATAAAAATATTAAATTTTAAAATTTTTCTATTTTTTGATTAATTTCCTGCAAAATATTTTTATATTTATTACCTTAATTATTTTGATATCAATTATTATAAAAATATTATTTATTTATATATATTAAGTAAAAAAAGAAAAATTTAAAATTTAAAGTGATGAAAAGCAATTTTTCAAAATTTTTTATTATTTTCTTCTATATCTGTAATAAAAAAAATTGAATCAAATTTATGTCATCTAAAGAAGCACTTTTCGTTTGAACAAAATTAAAACACTGTTTTTAGTAACAATCTACTGTTGTCGTCTGCAAAGTGCGGTCCATTCAACTTCAAAATACGTCCGTCATTCTACTTGAAAGAAAAAATTATATTAGGTTGCGACTATTAAAATTTTTAGAACTCAACTATAGATCAATGATATAGGTACAAAAAATTCTATACAAATATTTATTATTTGTCAAAACACAACAATCAATAATTAGTTGAAAATTTCATTTCTTGAACTAGATAATATAAGAAATTCGAATGGCCTATACCCATACTCACTCAGTACATATTTGCCCTTTTACACACTTTGCTGACGGTTGATCATTATTATTCATGATATGAAGATATATCAATTTATTGCATACATTTAGGATGAACAAAAAAGGAAAAAATTGGAGAACCGTTAAAATTATGGTTAAGTTGGGCGCTTGAGTTGGTGAGTTTAGATAAATAATTATAATTTTTAATGGCTCGGTACTTACTGTTACAGCAATTAAGAAAGTTCAAATTTTACAAATTTCGAGAGGCGATAATTTGGAAGGAAGTAAGAATGAAAAACAAAATTTCTCAATGGAAATAAATTATCGCTATTATAGACTACATGGTGAACAAAAATGGCATTTCTAGAACTTTTAGAGGCCATAACTTTCAGAAGGGGACGAGAGCGGGGATAAGTAAAAAAAAACTTCTTTTATTGAAATAAGTTTTTACTAAAGACCTATATTTCTGTATAAAATTTCAGCTTTCTATATCTAAGAGTGTAGAAGTTTTGTAAACAGACAGATGGACAGATAGACAGAGAAATTTTGAAAATATGTTAAAAATGCATAACATTATTATATACATTTACCTAGTTGTATTAAATGGAATGAATTTAAATATTTTTATGTTTTAGAAAAATATTTTGAAATTTAATATTGATATTTTAACATTATTCATTTTATTCATAATATTTTAAAATTTTAAAAATAATTTATTTAAATTTTTTTCTTAAATTTGTTATTTAAATCGTATTATAAGTATTTTAATTATAAACATTTTGTTGATTGAAATTGATCGAATTTTATTTAAAACATTTCACATATTGTTATTATTGAAAGTTAAAGGAATTTATAAAAAAAATATTCTGAATTTTTATTATTTTCAAATATTAATGTAGGATCATTAATGTTGTATAGATGATACCATCAGTAGAAGTGGTAGACAAATTACCTAGGCAGCATTATAACAACTGATGATGGAACCAAGTACGACATATTGACAGCAACATATCTACGACAAGAACCACATTCGCCCGGTTGTGGCCAGTTTGGAACTCAATCTGATTTATTAGGGGTGCAAAGCTTAAAATCTACAAGGCGCATGTTAAATCTGTGCTTCTATATGGCAGCGAAACTTGATGGACAACACTACAAAAAATATACATCTTGGCTAACAGATGACTTAGAATAATATGTGGGATCTTCTGGTCGATAAGGATTAGAAACGTAGAGCTATGACGTATAACAAACAAGATCCGACATACGTGCAAATAAGAAGAAGCAAATGCTAAACCTGTTACCCTCTTACTCTGTACTTGGTAAACTCAATTCAAATTAATTGTTATGTCAAGTCTCTCTTCTGGGATAGGCTTTATTTAAGGAAATTAATTTTTAGTAAAAGGATATTTGTATAAAATCAAAAATTTTCTTATAAAATAATTTTCTATATTATTAAATTTAAAAAACAAAATCTCTTTAAGGATTTAATATACCGTATAGTGTACACAATATATTAACGATTGACTTATTAAACTTTGATCATAAATTTAAATTGTGAAATAAAATATTTTTAACATTCCCATCATTTATCGTAGCTGAAATGTTTTGATTTTTTGCTGAAAAATTTACATTTTACCATACCATACCATGTAGATGTATGTATGTGTATTATTTGGGGTCAAAATCGTTTAAAAATGTGTTTATTTAAATTGATTTGTGCATTAGATACGTTGTTTATGTATGTGTGTGTTCTGTAATTAAAATTCAATTTGAAATGTTAATGTTAATTATACTTTGACCTTTTATAATTATTACAATTTTGTGTCTTCAAATGTAATTAAATAATAAATTTATTAATAAAATTGAAAAAGTTTCAACTTAAAAGATTCATTTTTGGAAAATTTTGTAATTTAATTCTTATTTATTGTGTATTGAATATTAGAGTTGATAAACCTTCAAATTTAAATTTTTAATTTTAAAAGCAAAATTTTCAATTACAAGCAAAAAATTGTTATACAATATTAAAATTAGATTTTTATGTGTATAGGATGGTGGCGTGAAAATGGAATCTTAGAACTTTTAAACTTAATAGCATAATTTGTCATAATATCGGCAAAAATACAAAGTTATCTACTTATAATTTAAAATTATTTCGAAATTAAAATAAATTTCTTACTTTGATACAATTTTTTTTTGTAGTTTCAATAATTTAAATGCAACTACCTCAATAGTTTTTCTCATAATTTCTTATTTTCGCTAAAACTAAGCGAAATTAAATTAAATTTAATAAAAACTTACAGAGATTATAAACTAAGTTTTAATATCGTCGCACTTCTTGTCAAATATTCTCTCTGTAATTTTATGTACCTTACCCAATGAGATAGAGAGTGCAACAGTCAGTTTAGTTATGAATAACATGAAAAATTCTCTCAAATACTTTCAACAATATAAAAACCATTATGAGTAAATTTCAATTTTGCACGAATTCAAAAATATGCACTCTCTTTTACCTTGTACTTAACTATACCGTTGCAACTTTTTAATTTTACAGTTCATTTACAAATTTAAAAATTATTTAAAACAATTTAATCAACAAGAAATAGGAAAATAAAAAAAAATTTTTTCGCCGTTTTTACCATAATAATAAATTATTTTTTCTTATTGCCTTAAAAGTCAAGTATTAGACATAAGCATTTAAGTCGCGTCAAGTCAAAACGGAGACATGCCAAGTAACATAATAGCGTTTTCCGCCAAAATAATAATAAAAAAAAAAACAAAAATAAAAATATAAACAAAATTTATAATTTTTTTTTTTTTTGTTTGATTTGACTTACAGTAATAAAATACATTTCTAAATTAAACAGTAAGCAAAAAAAACAAAAAAACTTTGAAATATATGAAATCAAATTTAAGGTAAAAATTATGAGCAAAATTATGGACTGGTATGTAATATCAAAAAAAAAAAAATAAACGTTACAGTGGTCAATGATAAATGCAAGAGAAAAAATTACAGCAAATGACAACTACTGTCAAATACGAGTACGTACGTAAAATTGAACGATGAGAACGAATATTTCAGAAGCGATTCTTAAACTTACTTATATTAGATTAGATTAGACATGGGAAAAAAATTTACGGTGACCCTTTCCACTTATCACACTTAAAACGTTCTTTCGAGACCTGCCGTTTTGAAAAATTCAAGAATTTTGTGTTGATCGATTTCTCTCAGCTGCTTCTTTTACTGTAAAGACGTCACCACATAGGGACCCTCTTCGGCTGTGCCCTATATTCATCGAGAAGATACATTGAAGTCTCCTCTACTTCTTTTGAAAACCTGCCGCTATCCTCATTTCCAGGTTAAGAAATTATTTAGAATTTATTTAGAATCTATCATTTTTAAAAATCTTAAACTATATAATATTATAAATCATTAACATCGTATTGCCCAGATATTGACCAATAGAACCGTTTTAAAACTTAAATTAGAAAACGCGGGTTTAGCAAATCAAATTTGAACTTTAGATTAATCATATTGTGACAATTTAGATTAAAATTTAGAAATGAATCATGTTGAAACATGCTAGTAAATTTTCAAAACCCGTTTACGTAAAGTACCAAATTGACTTGAGCGTAAATACAAACACAAAATCTTACTTCAAATAATACAAACACAATTATTTCTCTAAACAATTTTATTTGTCCGAAATTAATGTTCAGCAAAAAAACTTTCATATGTGATGCACTCGGAAAAAAAAAAAATTGACATGCACATTAAATACACGTACGGAGTATATCCGATAATAATTAAATAGTAACACCTTCAATTTAGAAAATTATTTTAGGTTTAGTTTTTTTTTTCTGCCTCTCTTTTCCCTCTTACTTGTGCAATTATATTATATTTTTCTTCTTTATGCTCTTATATATAAAACGTTGCATAAAAATATTCTTGAACTTTCATTCATATTATGTAGACATTCTTATAATGAGTATTTTTATATTGTACAGTTGTGGTGTAAAAGTATAACTGGTATACTTATGTATATTCGTGAATTTTATTCGTATTATAAAAATCTACATGTTGTATATGAGAATAAGGAAAAGTTTTTCAAAAAAAAAAAAAAGAAAATGCATTCAAAAAAACCATTTTAGAAAATTATTTTACCGTCAGTGTACATACATACATAGATTATATAACAAACGTATACAGTATGTGTGGCAATGATAATAAAATTTTATGTCTAAAGGGACTGTAACAGAGGTGTAATTGTTTATACTATTTTGTATTTTTATAGTCGGTAGTAAAATTTTGAATTATATTATTTTTTATAAAATTAAATAAAAAAAAAATGTTAGCATGCCACTAGCATGTAGGTTTTTAGGTGCATACATATGAACATAATAATCGCACTTTGAAAATTTTCACAAATAACATTAACGTGCGATAATGGAATACGAAAACAGTGTGTTTCATTGATTTTTTTTTTCGTATCCTACCACAATTCCAATAATATACAAATTGAAAATTAATTTTGACTAAAAAATTGTACGTTTGTTTCTATGTTATTATAAAATTGGTCCCAAACGCAAATCTATTTTTTATTGGTATTCAATTGAAAAAAAAAATTAATATCGTATTCAGTCAATTTTAATATAATTGCGGATATCGTAATAGAAAATTTGTCTGTATGTCTTATGGAATAATATTAAATGTGCTTCACATATACAGCGTTAATAATTTGAATGTATTTTGTTTTTGAGTGCCAACATGGTAATAAAAAATTTATGGTTAACTAATTTGAATAGAATGAGTTTCTTTTTTTGCCAATTTCTAACAAAATATTAGAACGTATTTATGGTCAGGATATATAAACATTATAATTTATATTAGTTTATGATTAATTATTATTGATAACCTAATATCTATATGTTAGATAATGTGTTCTTTATAACAGTTTACGTTACTACTTTTCGAAGTGAATCACTTTAAGTAAGTTATTATTTAATTCTAATATTATAATTCAGTATTATTAATAAGATTCTCATACCGTTTAAACACATAATCGTATTTGTAAAACTGAAATATTCTGTACCAATAAAATTTCCATTAATTGTACCAATATATTATTAAAATATTTTTGATTTAGGCCAATCTTACTTAACTGGATGAGTAAGTTTAGAAATTTTTGTTTTGAATTTAAAATGCATCTAGAAATTTTTTAATCCTTGAACTAATAATCTAGTTGTACTAATTTGAAATGAACCAATAAATTTACCGTAATTTATACCAATGTATTTGTAGATTGGTCGAATTTTGAAAAAGCTTTTTACAAAATGAATTTGTTTACTAAATTTTCGAATATCCTTCCATTTGAAACATAACGTAATTCTTAGGGTATTGGAATATCTTATAAGAAAATGAAGAGTACCATAAATGTACCACGGCATTCAATTTAAAATCTTACCAATTGGATCGATTCCGACTGGGCATTTTATACATATTATATGCAGGCAGGAATCTTATGACATCAACTGCTTAATTACTCTCAACATTAAATATCTCAATAATGTTCATAATTAACTCCCTCAAAATAACTGTTAACTGAGTATACAGGACTGCCATTGAAAAAATTCTCTCTCTCACATACGGTTGATCGTGAAATTTTAAATAGCATTTTATATTTTTTCTTCCGAATTCTTTCTATGAAATAATTTATATAACAGTTGAATATGGCCATGAATTTCTGTTGTCACACATATGTTATTCATATTGACGCTCTATTATACGTACATGAATATTAATCCTTTTACTAAGTCATTTGACTCTGAATATGTTATATAAGAAGATTATGTACAACTTCCAAGTAATCAACAATAATATTTAATTCATTTATTTTTTAAGACATATGAGACACAGAATTTATATAAATTGATTGTTTTATTTAATTATTATATTATGTAATAAATGCCATGTAATACAGATGAAATTCTTATACAAGATAAAATATTAAAGTATTTATATGGGTAATAAAAAATTTCCTTGAATTTTATAAATCTTTTCTACATAATTTTAGACTAATATAATAACATTTTCATTTTTGTTTTAGTGGGTTATAAAAATATTTTTAAAGATTATCATAAATCATTATTTTATAACCCATTCATGCACAATACTATATACCTGGACCTATACGTATATAATTTACATATAGTAGATGTGCATATAATGTTATACAGGATCATTCAATTTAAAATATTAAGGCGGTGCCATTTATCCTTATTCATTATAAAAGTTTATACTTTTATTAGTTTTGAAATATTTTATATTCATATATGAAGAAAATTAATAATTTTAATAAAGTTTTAAAATTAAATAATAATTATTATTATTATTGCTTGTACTCTAGAATCTAGATTAAAAGTTTTTGTTATTATTGGGAAGCAGTGAGCTAATTCATTAAATAATTAATAATTGCAACAAAATATTCTTAACAAAACAAAGTAAATTGGAAAACTTTTCAGTAATTTAGAAGAAAACAAAGGAAAATTAAATCGAAAATAAGAGACGAAGATTTTCCAAGGTTCCTATAATTGTTAAGTCATATAAACTGGTCGACGAGAGTAGAATTGTAAAATTATTAATAAAATATTTTATATTCATGTAGTAGAGTTCAAAATTTTATAATTTTTAAGCACTTAAACCAATTAATATTATAAATGTGCAACTAGTTCAGCTAACAGAACTTGAGATACACAAGTGCACACGACTCTATAAAAATGTGCAATTAATTTACGCCTTGATATCCAGATAAAGTGTGTTTCTATCGAAAACTCGATATGCAGAAATTTGATGCCATCAAAATAGTCTGCCTTAAAATGCTGTCAATGTAAAGCTGAAAATTTAAATGAAAATATTTCTGTCATAAGGTCTCAAATGTAGACACTATTATTGTTAAGCAATCTATTCTAAAATCATAACAATCTTTACTCATCATTAGCTGCACACAAAAGTTTGCAAATAAATTGGAAATTAAACTTATATAGCTGAAAACGCCATTATGTACAAATATCGTAATAAATCCTTGTTTTGCGATAGAATATCATAATATACTCGTACATACATATTATAACATCTCATAGTACAATTATATAATAAAATCATCATTATTTTTATTCCTCATAAGTGCATAATATCTATATTTGAAAGTCAGTAAGCGCATAGTTAATTAAATTCTCAAGGCAAAAATTTACATAACAAAAAACTGCAAGTTTATATTATATCATGTATATAAGAGAGGGTGACTTCCATATTGTAAACAAAACAGTTTTTAAACCGTCAAAATAGTACATAGTTTCAAAAAACAATACGAAACGTAATTTTTGACGTTATGATATTGTATGTATTGTTTATTCACGATTTGTCATTTTTATTTATTCATTAACAGTTGTTCTTATTTTTAAACCTGACGTTTAACACCAATTTGACACAAAATATTCTGTTTCAATCATTATTGTCAGCTTTACTTCACATTTAATCTAAAAGTCCAATTTGAGGCGGTATATAAAACTAACAAATAGAAAAATTTTGATAAATTTTACGTTCAGTGACAGTATCGCTTAAACAAAATCTTTAAAAAGCATCGAAAAATTTTTCGAGGCGCTCTCTGCAATGCAATATAGAACATGAAACAATGCTGCGAAAACGTTTTTTTTTTTTTACAATATGGAAGCCAGGGAGAATAGAATAATATACAAAGTTAATAGCGTTAATGTTATACATATTTATTATAATTAAATTGAAATTTGATACTCTTACATAATATTGTGTGGGTTGGAACATACATACAAATAATATTCGCTGTATATGCCTGTGCGGTATATGTATATAATATTATAATAAAAATGTTAATTAACCACAAGTCTTATACTATACTCAGATATACAAAGGGATGGAAAAACTTAATTATTTACACAATTAAATTTGGAAAAAAAAAATAAAAGTTGTATAACATAGAAAAACTAAAAAGATGCACTAAAATTTTGTTGTAGGGAAATTTAAATTGCTTTTGAAGTGAATACTTTTGTTTTGTGTCAAAGACTGTATAAAATTCGCGAAAAATAATTTTAATATTATGCACATAATAAATTAAGTAACTTACGTAATTATTTTTAAATTTAAAATTCTTAAGAATTTTATAAAATAATTTACTCAAAGAACTTTTTATGTAAACCTTAAAATATTTTTTTAAGAACATTAACATATTAATGCTCTTGTAAAGCATCTTTAGTTATTTTTAAAATTAATGTCATAAGTCAAAATTTTATAGACTTTTCGTTAAAAGTTTTCGAACTTTAATGTATTGGAACGGTATTCGAAAAAGAATTTATTAACAGTAAAAAGTTTACGAATTCATTTATGACATTGACTTATAGAGAACCTCTAAATTGTAATCTGTAAAACTGTTATACTTCTGTAAAACTGTTATACTTCTGTAAAACTGTTATAATTCTATAAAACTGTTATACTAACATCAAAATTAAATTACTAAAATCAAAATATAAAATCACAGAATTTTTCAAGTAGAAAGGTTCGAATGTACAATATAGAGGCGTTTTTATTGTCTTATACTTTTTAAAGTTTTAAAAACTGTACTTTTATTCTCTTTATATCTCTTTGAGTTTATATTAGAAAGATAGCTTGAAATAAGGTAAAGTGAATTTTCGTAGTTTTTTTATAACTTATTTGATTTTTATTTTAAGTTTCGGACTATGAGATGTTTATACTTCAAAGTTTCTGAAATTAGCATTTTGAAAATCTATATTACGTTATAAAAAGTATTCTCCCTCCTAGTATAGACCTTGTAAACAATGCAATAGACAGTAATTTGCAAAAGGCCTTAATTATTTTGCTTTTGTGACTTAGTCTGATGGCAATGCTGTCAACTCTCAATTTAATCTAGTCTAATTATGCTAGTATTGTAATTATTTTGTTTTTTAAGCTTAACCAAAAAGTTTCATTTCAAAAATTTCTTGAAATTTGTTATAATTAGAAATGAATACAAAAGGTATTGCATTATAATTTATAGTCTAAATATTTAGAACAAAATAGTCACTATTTTGAAGAGAAGATTAATTTATTGCTATCATAATATTATTGGAATACAACTACACTAAGAAAAAATTCATTGTCAAAATTGTTGAATAAAAACTTTTTATATGTTCTATTTTTTTTTTAAATTTTAAAACATAAAATTAACAAAACATTTTGCTTATTTTTTTTTTACAACATTTTTATATGGGCTTCAAAAGATTTATATCGATTTTAAGTATAATGGCAATGAAAATATTTTAGTTCAGACATTATGTTTGTGTAATATATACGTGTATATAATATTATAAAGTATGTACATATGTATATGCAGCGCCGGATCTACCATACATGCAAAATAATCATATGAAATGGGCGCTGGAAAACAGAGGCGTAATTAATATGCGCAATGTGTATGGTTTACTGCATATTATTCATTAGTTTAAAAGCGGGAGAGCGCACTTTTTGGAAACAGTGTGGGGCGCCGAACAAGTCAGAACCGGGCCTATGTATATGCCAATATGATGTGCTAACTAAAGAACTAAAATTTATATCATTATTTTATAATATAAGGACCGATTTGATTACATTTGTATTTTAATCATTAAAAAATTAAGTATATCAATAATATTGTATAATTAAAATTTTGTTGCTTCTTGTTTTTTTGTTTTTTTAAATAGGTATATTCTTAAAAAAATGATTTTGATCTATTAATATCACATTGTCTATCTGTTCTTTTCAAAAAAAAACTTCCGAATCATTGTTTACAGATAGAGAAAATAAATACAATAAATTAGATTTCATACAAAATATTATATTTTCCGGACAAAATTTTGACATAGCTCTCAAACTTCTATAAATTGCAAAAATTGTGGCAGTAATATTGTCCACTTACTAAAAAATATGCAGTTGTCTTATACAATCTACCTAAATTAATTAATAATCTAATTTAAATAGTTTAAAATTTTCATTAATCATTATTTTGAAATTTCGCCTAAATATATGCAAAATTATATGATTATAAGAGAAAAATTTTGAAGGTAGTCTACTTGATAATTTTTAAGCAATTTTTAAGGAATTAAAATTTTTTTGCGAGCGGCACAATTATATACATATTTCAAAATTAATATATCAAAAATTCCCGGTTACTAATTGTATCTCTTCAGCAACAGTGTTACATAATTTACTTAATCGAATATCCAGTATCAATACTATCTATTGCAATGAAAGTTTAAAAAATTCAAAATCATTCGGCCTAGACTCGGTCGATTACAGATTATTACGCGATTGTGTCACTATTTATTTTTGATCGCACAGTTTCTAATGAATTATACATTGTTTTCAAAATGAACGAAATTTGAATTTGTTAAAACGTTAAACTTAACCTCGTATTATTTTTAAAAAATGTAATAACATTAAAATGAAATTGGAATCCAGTCATATTTTTTATCGAGATCCACATGAGGCTTTGTGAGCCATAGCTTAATCACTCCTTTTATTTTATTAATATTGTCAAAGGGCCAAATGTGCTATTTTACAAATCATATTAGTTTTATCGACTAGATTTACATCACTTTAATTAACTACTGTTTTCTTAAATTTTATTCTATTATAAAATAATTTAATATTCTTTATAGAATAGATTCATCATAAGAACCTAATAAATTAAGGGAAAATAAAGATACACACAAACCTACATGCACACACTTTATAGTAATGTTCCTATATTCTTGTTTTTTTTTTTTTTTTTGACTTTTTGATTAGGTCGATGTTGTCTTCCATTTAATTATGATGATGTTTTTTATATTTTATTATACTAGTCTAAAATAGATTTATTACATACTATAAACAAACAGAATAGAGAGCAGCAAAAAAAAAATGTCTTAAAAAATAAGGAAAAAAATAAAAAAAAAATTTATATTTAGCTCTCATTTTTATGACCAAATAGCTTAAGGTTACTTAAAATATTGTAAGTATATATTCTTTATCATAACATTTATATCCCCATATTATATCGAATTAAACAATATTTTTAACATATTATGTTATACATGTATATTTATGTAATATTCTCGGTTAGTTAAGATAACAATACTAGTAGCTAAAAGTATAGTTTTTATTTAAGTATGAGTATAATTGTATGTTCCATGTGTATAGTATGTTTAGTACATTAAAAATAAATTAAGAAATTTAATGTTGTTAAACTACATATACATATTAATATGTAGTATAAGTTGAGGTTATGTTAAAATAATGATGTAAAGGGAAAACGTTCATATGTAGTAACTGTCTACATTTTTATTATTGTGCTGCCATGTGTTGTACTCGTATATATACAGGAACTCATGCATATACTACAATTTATACAAGTAAAAATTTTCAAAATATGCAATATGAACTAATACAATGTGTCATGTAGAATTGATATAATGTCATACTGTTATATTATAATACTTATAATGATTTTGGTCTATATTGTACGGCACAATCAAATTATATTTTATTATGTAATTGCAAAAATGACCTATAGAACATAATATTGCTCGTGCAGGTCAAAAATGAATATTCTAATAAAAAAACATAGGTTTATTAAACGATTTAATAAGTTTACCATAAGTTCTAGTCAAGGTATAGATTCTCGCCTACTCTACAATTAAAAAAATAGTACCAGTAGTGTCTAACGTCTGTTTTGTGTAGTCGGTTTGTGGGCCTACATATAATATATCGCAATTAATGACAAACTCCTTAGTTTTGAATATGTTGAACAAATGTCAATTTACTAACCGATCGATGACAAATTAAAAATTAAAGATATCTGTTTGTGATTTTCATATACGTGCAGTAGCCAGTAAACCGTTTTGCTTTTGTAATCTACTTATAATCCTCCTACTAATTGATTACTTGATAAATTCATTATGTAATTTTTTCATTTTTGAAAATATGTTCTATTTTTCAATTGTCAAGGTCAACACCTTCAACTCTGAAGATTGTAGACTAAAATGCCACAAACCGTCTTCATCATAGAAGGCAGAAATAATTTGCTCATTGATCGATACTCCTGAAATTGTTCTGTACATTAAATTCTTAAACTCAAAATCGTTATACTTCATACAGGATTCCGGCTCTTGGTAACAGACGTGATGTTGAGTTTTTGATATTCATTTCGATTTGTGTCCCTCAAAGGCAATTTTAAATTTTGACTAAGTAGGCAAACGAAAATCGTAGAATTCACTAAAATTTTAGTTAATTTACACAACATTTTAAAAACTGTTAAATCGTGACTGTGACATTTATACTTTTTCTCTTTATTCTTATATTTTTGATGTCCCAAGAGTCATATTTTAAAAATAATCGCTGTAATCGTAAAATTTCTATACCAAAAATGATGTAATTATAGAAAATTTATAGAAAAAAAGTGTCGCCGAAAAATGCAAAAAATTTATATAATGAGTGAAACAATTGTCAATGAATCTCTCTGTCGGCAAGTCTTATTTGATGTTAACAACTTCTATATAATATGAGATTGTATTTATATTAGTTTTTGTATAGTCCATAGTGTTATATATAGCAATGATCTTTCTAAAAGGTCTATGTGTCTGCCTTGCTATTTTATTTTTCTCATGGAAGCAAAAGGCAATGTAGTCAAGAAAAAAAAAAAACACAAGGAAAACAATATTTGCAAATAATCTGTGAGTGAAAAAAAGTTGGTTAAAATTAAAGAATGCAAAGAGAAACAGAAAAAAAAAGAAGATAACAGGAGAAAAAAAAAAAAAAACTGTTGAAAACATCATCATTTTATCAATAAAATAAAAACATCATTAAATAAAATATAATATCAGCAAAATATAGAGCAAAAAACTATTAAAACGATAGTTAAGTCCATCCCATCTCATGATACAATTCAACAACATAAAAACTTGAACAGTAGCAAGCAATATTTTGAAAAAGTGGCAGCTGCTGTTATCATTTTGTCTTCTTGTTGTTGCTATTAGTGGTTTTGTTAATGATGATAGTAAAAATATTATTTACTCAACTTTTTTTTTTCAAGTTAATTTTTTAATTTCTCGATCTATGTGTTTGTATAATTTTACGTTACGTTTATAATTTTCGAACTCAGTATTCGAATATTCGTCTAATTTCGCTAGAAAAGGTGAATCAAGGTAAGCAAACCTTTGATCATGATGGAATTACAATAGTTACTGATATACTTGTACATAACACTTAACTCCAAACTCTATTTTAAAAAACTAAGATAGGATAAGGTACGACTAGTTAATAGCGATGATTTTCCCGAGTACGACAGCCTACTCATTTCAAATCTTTATGTTTTTTATGAGTTTTTTTTATTGTGTTAAATATACATTCGCTCCGAAATACTTATATACTCATTTAGACATAAAAAATACCAACTAACCGGGAACGCTTCACGTTACCTCTCATCACCACGTTTACACATTACCGAACATGTTCTTACACGATATTCTCAAAAAAATCATCTTGTTTTCTCTTTACACATAAACACATTCTGATGTTTATTTAGTAAAAAATTTTATCACTGTTTTTGCTGTCACTGTTATTTCTGCTGTTTCTCTTATTATTTACTATTTTTTTCTACTTTAGTTACATTATTTCACTTACTCTTTTGCTATTTTATATAATTTTATTTTTCGTTTAAACTTTTGTTTTTTTTTTTTTTTATAGAAATTTAATGCAAGCTTTCATATAACACTTTTAGGTGAATTTTAGTGTTTTTAAAATATATGTATGTGAAAATAAGAAGTGTGTAAGTAGAATTTCAATAAAAGAAACTGAAAATAGTACGTAAGAATAAAATACGTATGTATGTATGTATATACATATATGCATTTGAACAAAAACCTAAAATGATGACGATGATATCTAAAAATATTGTCAAAAAGACAGTAACTTTTGTTATACTACGAACATAATTGTAATTCGTTGTTTATCGTATGATGTATACAATGTGAATCGTGTTTGTTAATATTTTGTTTGCTCTTGGTTTCTTTTTTGTTTTGTATGTTATTATTGTGTCTTAAATGTTAGCGACATTTAAGAATTTAATTATTTTTATTATTTTTATTAGTTAATTTGGAAACGTTTATAATGTTATACAGTAAATAAATTTGATCCTAGAATTTTCTAGATTGAAATGAAGTTGAGTTAGATTTCTCAATAAAATACTCCAAAATTCTGGTTGACTTCCGATTCTTTTCCGATAATGATGTAAATTTTGAAGGATTTTAAGATTTTTCCACGAAATAAATTCGTGCACGTCGCATCGTCTTATTCAAACAAAAAATTAATTAAATACATATCCATTTGGTTGAGTGGTGCGGTGCGGCTGCAGAACTTCAGTTTCTCTTTATTTCTCTCTTTTGCAGTTTGTATCTTATATAATACATGCTAAGCTTCCCGTATGTTGAATAAATTCATTCTCTCCCTCTCTTTAGGAGTTTATAGCATTAAATATGAAATTAGGCGTGAATGTTAAATCTAAAATCTAATATTAAATTAAAAATCAATTCAAATCTGAAAATTATACCGTTTCCTATAATATTTTAATGAATATTATTCCGCCATAAACTAAAACAAATTTGCTACAAAATATTTTCAAAAATTTTTATTTTCTTAAGCATTACTTTTATACACTGTGACAAATAAAATTTACATTCATCGTAACCGCTGATTATCTCTCTTATTTTATTATTTCTCTCATCATTTTGACATTATCAACAAAAATAATATCGAGAGTGTAAAAATATATATTAACAAAAATTTCTTAGGAAATTAATGTTCATTTTCACTGAAATTTCCTATAATATTAAATTTTATTATACACTCTCTCTCTCATACACATAATTTTAAATATAATAAATATAGAGTAAAATATTGTTCAACTTCTTATGATTATCACGTGTAACCAAAGTTTTTCTATTTTACTATTCTTTTTTATTATCACCGCATCGTAATTTTTTTAAATAAATTTTTCTAATATAACAATTCTGCTACTTATATAACTAAAAGTCAAGGATACAATAGATGATAAGAAAGAGAAAGAAAATGAAAAAGACAACAAAAAAAAAAAAAAACTGTTTATTCGTTATTGCAAATAATGGACCAACATTTTTCATGTTCAAAAGTTATGATTCCTTACAGCGCTTTCAACTAATAAAAATCTGAACTACATGATATATTATATAATATACACTTTAATATTATTTATATATATACATACATACATTGGAAACATATAGGAATTAAATAGTGAAAATGTTCAACGAGTTGTTAAAAGACAAAACTATGGATTTATATCTTTTAGAGTTCCTTGATAAATGTTATAATACTATACATACATATATACATAGACATGGATTCAATGGTTAACTATTATATTGTACACGAGTTCAAATCGGTAAGATCTACAAGATGTTAAATAAATATATACATATATATATATATACATTTTGTTATAAATTGGTTTATAACTTTTATAAACCTTCTTAGTTGCATTATGCGGTTTGACATTTTTCATGTACTACACGTATATTGTATAACTTACATAAATACATATACATATACATATATATTACTACATTGAGGTTGTAAAATTACAAGAATATTTTTTCTTATTTTCTCTTAGAATATAGAATAATTCGCATTATTTAGCGACTCCTTTTAAAAATATGAAATTATAATTTATGAAAATATTATAAAATCTGAGATTTCAAAAGAAATTTATTACACATATACGTATACATATAATATATATAACATGAGATAAAGTGATTTGAAAAAGTATTTGAATTCTGAAAATAATTTGATTTTGTAAATTAGTTTTTTATGATATAGAATAAGTTAAGGGATTTGTCTTGATTTGGTAATAAGTTGGGGGGAGTAATAAGTTGGAATCAGTATGAGAACACTTTTAATTTATGACTCGACAACAATGTTTTTGTGGAATATAGCAATAAGCTATTTACTCTGCAGCGATTCAATCCGCTGGTTTATTTCCAACTTCTAGAAATCTGATCCAATTTAGTAATAAATTTAAATTATATTATAGTGTTCGCCTGACTTTACTTTTAATCAAGTATAGAACTTGTTAGAACTCTATGATTTTCCTTGTAACACCTCTCTTTATAGGAGCAGTTAAATATTATTTTGAATCACTGTAATTCTTTATAGAATCATATTGTATGTATACAATAATAAAAAAAAATTATTCTTTCTTCAATGATATTCGATATAAATCAATCTAAGTATAATTATATTCTACGGGATTTTAAAATATAAATATACATAAAAGGTTCATTTAAATAAATTTATAATTTTATAATATTTTGTTATATATGAGATGTAAGTAAGAGAATGAGTGTAACTAAAAAATTCTTAAATATTATTGCTATAAGAATTGAGAGAAAATTTAAAGTCTTTGGATTTTATTTTTGCTCTTATTGTGCAAAGACATCTTGAATGGCTTCCAGTAGAATTATAGTTTTTCGCTCATTATTTTCTAAAATTATTGAGTGACTGTGCTTATACTGCTTGTGTACAAAACTCATTCGCATATTCAAAATAGAAATCTAGACCAAAATTGTTATGTTATATTGTTATTAAATATTATTTCGCCGCATATCCAGAGCCATTTTTCCAATAAAACACGACATCTCGAATAAATGTCAAATTGTGACAGTTTGCAGACATCGATATTGTATATATTTTTTTAATACAGATTTAAAAAATCGTTGAATGACAAAGAAAGGCGAACATAAACCGCCTTTAGAGGTGCCATTAGTGGGACGCTTTAGCCCGACCTAAAATGTACCTAACTTATCATAAACTCCCAAAACTAGTCACTAACAATTAGTTTTGCTTTATCATGTTTTCATGTCTACATTCCATGAAGGAAGGCACAAGAGTGATGTCACAACATTTCGGGCTATACCGAGAGATCTTGTTCGCTTCAGTCTTTTTGTCCAAAGCCTCTTCTCTGTAAGATATTGATATTAACGAATATAAACCAATAAAACTTTATTGAACGTACTTTGTCTCAACTGCATAAATAGAGTTGGAAACAATTATTTTATGTAATATTTTTTTTTTAATTTTTTTCGGAATTCATTCGTTTATAGCATTATTCATTTGAAAGAAAAATGAATTTTGCGATTTAATCAATCTTTTTCATATTTTTCAAAATAGAATAAATTTATTATTATTAAAAAGCGCTATAACAATTTACTTATAATATGTACATAGATATTTTGTGACAGGATAACTGCTATGGTTAAAATATTTCCCTCTTAATTTTATTATTCTTGTTGTTATTTTCGCTGTTACAATTATTATAAATAGTGTTGTGTATTGCAAGTTTTGAATTATAAAGATGAAAACGTAAATTAAGTCTGACATTTTAATGCAATAAATCAAAAAGAAAAAACTGATTTGAATATTATATCGCATTATCGGAAATCTGCAGAAAAATAAAAAAAATTAAATAAAAAAAGAATGCAATAATCAATGATTTTTCCATGTTTTTGAGCTCATTTTAATATTTAAAAAATGGAACTATTATTGAAGAAATTATTATTAAAAATTTTGATTTTTATAATAATGCAGATATGTACATGAATACTGTAAATAGACGCTCTACAAATTTTTATTTTTAAATTGATTTTAAATTTTATTAAATTGAGTGTAATCTGACTTAATAACCTAATTTTAGAGATATTGTTAGTGCTCTTACGATTTAGATTATGAATAATCTAAAGACTAATTTATAAAAGTTTACAAGAGACTGAAAATCAATAGTGCTGTACATAAGCAAATGCGATGACAGCATACATAATGACATAGTAAGCTTGTTTTTATAATAATATTTAGAATTTGCATTGCACTATGTATCGAATGGTCTTTTATTCTCCGGGAGAACAAAAAATATGTGAGTAAAGTATAATATGTTCGTATTTATATTTCTCTTAAGTGAAAGTAAAAATATAAGTAAAAGTCTCTGAAGTTTTTTCGTATAAATGTAATCAAAAATATGCAAATTTCAGTCAATGTGTATATTCGTGCGAAGTACATAAACGCCAATAAGGCACGTTGTGATACCGCCGGATCCACAAAATCCCCCGTTCTCACGAGAACCAACCTAAGCTTTTCAGAAACCGGCTAAAACGCCTAGACATTTACATTTACATTTGCCAGATCCGTAGTCCGCAAAGAGAAAAATGGTCCAAGGAATCTCCGCCTTCTTCCAGCCAAAGCCGGGCATAAGCAAAGGAGGTGAGCCACTGTCTTCCCCTCCTCCTCGTCACGGCAGCTCCTACAGAAATAGTTCGCAGGCCGGCCCATCTTTCTGGCGTGTTCGCCAATAACACAATGGCTCGATATGACCCCTATCACAGATCCAATGTTTCCCCGGCGGAGAGATCTAGACGTTGCACGTGGTTCCGTTTGCCCATCTTTGATTGGCTTGCTCAATTGCCGCGTTGCGTAGCATCAGCCTGTACGTACTCAGAGGCTTTCCAAGATTTCAATACGAATTATGAATAATGGGAGACCTGAAATAGAGCTCAACTTGTATATATAAATCTGCATTAGCTGTAAAATTCTAAGAGGATTCCCACATTTTTCTAAATTTTTATTATACTTGCCTACTATAAGCATACTTAATTTTTACTAAATATTATATAAAAATTATATAAAAAAATTAATGTTCAATATTATATAAAAATTCAATATTATATAAAAATTCTCAAATTATTAAATTACTTATATATGAACTATTTAATAAGTTTAAATTTTTAACTAATTTAAGAGTCATAATTGGTGCCCTCTGATGAAATAAAACAAGTTTTAAATACAATATACTAAATTGCATTAAATTACGTATATAAATTTAATTATTTAATTCTTTACAATGCTTTGCTATGTTAAATTACTTGTATAGAATTTCAAATGACCATTATACACAACTTCGTTTTAACCTATATAGTTAAGATGAGAAAAAAAAAATTATTTTTTAAACTTTATATTTGCAAAACTATAGTAAAACTTTTTTTCATAAAAGTAATATGCAAGAGATTCCCCTAATTTTATAAAGGATTTTCAAAATAAATTTACCGTATATAAGAATTTTATAGTGAGTGCAATTTGTATAGGGAAACTGGCCGTTAGACCATCTCCCTAACATTTCGCATTAAATTTTCTGTATTAAATTTACAAAAATTTCAATTTAAACAGCAATTTTAATTTTTGTTCTAACAGAAACACTTAATATTTAACGCTTTAATAATATTATCAGGATTTAAACTTGAAAATTATTAAATATTATTCAGTGTGTTTCGCAAAAGATGGCAAATATTTTCAGGGATAATTCTTTGGTCATTTTCGAGCTACCAGATTTTTTCCGAATATAAATACCGGGAGGTACCAGATTTTTCCCGAATATAAATGTTTATAATTTCGGAACAATTAGACATATAGTAACTACCGGGAGTTCCTTATTTTCAGTCTTACAATCTATTTGATTTGAGCTAGAATATTCGAAATAAAGTTCGTCAAAGTCCGAATATCGTTTTTTTTTTTTAAATTTTTTTTTTATAACTTGAAATTTTTCGAAATTTAATTGATGAACTAATTATTTGCCATCTTATGCGAAACACCCTGAATATTTGCCTCAATATATGCAATAATTATTTTCTTATATTTACGGTTAATTTGCAAACTTACACATTAACTTTTGAAATTTTATAATCCCATAATATTTGTATATTCTATAGTTATTTTTTTTTTAAATAGATTCTATTTTACATTCTAAAACCTTCTATAAATTACGAGTAATTATCATATATATTCTGTATATATACCATTATATTTTGATATATATCGTATAAAATCTATATGTAAATATATACAAATTATGTGTTATTTAATTAGTAAAATAAGGAACCCTACAGTTGAAAATAAAAAACCAAAAACAATAACATATTGCAGGAAACCAAACCAAATGTAAAATAAAAAATGTACAACCTCTTTGGCCCCAAATCAACATCATATTTATTTATTTTATTTTTTTTCTTTATTTTTTTAATCATCGTTTAAAATACCGAAATATTTACTGTCTTATTTATTTATTTATTTAATTTTTTGTTTATCATTATTTTTATTACATTCCACGTGCCAGCAACAAAAAAAAATGTATATATACATGTAGCCCAAGAATTCCTACTATAAATATTTACCAGAGGAATGAATCCTTAATGAAATGTTCTTGAATTTTTGGTATAAAGAGCAATAAAATAAAAAAATAAAAAAAAATTCTATAGAATTTCCTGTTGTTGAAAAGAGAAAGGGCAGAAGAAAATTATTATGTGAAAATTTAATTATCCTTTTTTTTTCCGAAAAAAAAAAAGACAAAAAATCGAAAAATGTATAGGGTTGAGTTTATATTCGAAAATGTTAGTCTTTTTTTTTTGTTTTAAGTTTTTGTGTTGTGTTGATGATGGAAAATGCTTGCAGGTGTTTGATATTTCCAGATTTTTTTTTGTTACTTTAAATTTTTGTATTCTTTACTGATACAAAGTAGGTGTAATAATTTAAAAAAACCACCATTTTTATATCTAAACTTCATTTAACAATGTGCAGACACAAATTTAAAGGAGGTTACTGGTTGAGAAATGAAAAAACATTAAAGAGTATGTGTAACTTTTGAATTATTTTGCGGAAAAAAAAAATGACTCCAAAAATTCGAAACATTTATCATCTTTTTATTATTAAGGTGTTCTTATATAACTAGCAAGTAACAATATGATGTGGAAAACCTTTATTCTTGTTAAAAATTCTTATATTTTGTGTGGCATTAAAAATGTACATGAACATTATCGCAATATGATGGTCTCATAAATGTTATTTTTATGTTGATTTCAGTTGCTTTAATGTTTCCTTTTTTTAAAAATTTTACAAGATTTTTTATGTACATTAACATTATAAAAAATAATATTCACCCACTATATCTCTTGCTCAATATACATTTATGTTTCTTACAACTAGATTTCAATTTATAAAAAAAAAAATATTTTACTTGTTATCTTTATTATTAAACCCGCATATTTACCATTTCCAAAAATTCAAACCACTGAATAAATTTAAAATGTTAATGAAAATTATTATTATATGAATTTTATATTAAACACAATTTTCAGGGTTATTATTACAATATGAAAATGTTGGAAATTTCGCGTCTAATCAATAAATCTCGCAGTTTGAAAAATTTAAAAATTTGTAACAGAAAAACTTCTAAGAATGAATACTGGAATCGGTGCCAAGAAATGACGCATTCCAAGAAATTTTGTGGAAACCACCTGGTAGCGAGAATGGTCGCCGACTGGACGTTCTCCCACCATGGTTCATCTAAAAAGGATGGGCAAGGTGTGAGTGATCTGTTATGTGTGTGCGAGGATGCGGTGCAGCTGAAGTTCAAGTGCTTCGGCAGGGTTTTTTGACGCGGTCTTGAGGCTCCAGATGGTCTATATACTGAAATTCGCCAGCTGCCTTCATGTCTTCAAATAGTGTTCATGTAACTAGTTCCAGAATCAAAAAAGATCCTATGGGTTAAGGTGAGAAGGGCCAAAAGCGCTCCTTTTCCCCTTTAAAACAAAAAAAAGAAAAAACTTTGGACAATTAAAAATTATTGCAAACTTTTCTTCCTTCTTCTTTTGAGACCATGCCTTCTCAAATTATAGCGCATTTAAGACGGCAGGGCATTTCTTCCATTCAACTTTAACGTCTTAACCCTTCCATTCGTATATAAATGTGAATATGTATTATTACAAAACATTTAATGGAGACGATCATTCCATACTTGTACTAAAATAACGGAATACTAACGTTAAGGAACAGATCAACTAATTTGATGAAGAAAAATAAATATACGAAAATTATTCTGAATGCAACTTGGAATAGTAGATCTTAAATTAATATTACATACAGACAAACTCTCTCTGAAATTCAGAATCTCACAAACCTAATTGCTGCATACGGAAATCTTAAGAAGATTAAGGTTCGGACTTTGATTTCTTTGCAGATTGCTAAACGATTCGCTATAAGAGAGTAATAGCAGTTTGCATTAATGCATGTACGAGTATAACGTTTAAAATAACTAAATTCTACATATTAATTAGTTTAGTTTGGAGATTATGAAAATTCTCTCCCTTCCACAATTAAGGGAGAGAATTTTCATAATCCAAATGTTCTAAACAAAACGAGAAAAAAATAGAGTTGACCTTGTCAACTCTGTGATACCCGTACGAATTTGTTATCCTATGTGCGAATAACTAATGTGCCATAACTAACTATGGGGCAGACTATGACTTTAAGTTGCCGTATTACCATATTAATTTATGCAAAATTTCAGTACTATGTGTTTTTCAAAATACTGGTTGTGCCAAACTACTATTGAAGTTGTGTGGTAGCTACCAGAAAGAGCCGAGAAATTTTAGCGAATTTTATCAAGTACATCGGCCCTATTAATATATTCGTTTGTGTGAAATTTCGATACCAGGGCTTTTATAGTTTCTGAAATATAGTCAAATAACTTTTGAAGTTGTATGGCAGGTACCAGAAGGAGTCAAGTAATTTCAACGAATTTTATGGGACATATTGGCCCTACTAATATATTCGCTTGTGTGAAATTTCAATATCATAGCTTTAATAGTTTCTGAAATATAGTCAAATAACTTTTGAAGTTGTATGGCAGGTACCGGAAGGAGCCAAGTAATTTCAACGACTTTTATGAGACACACTGGCCCTATTAATATATTCGCTTGTGTGAAATTTCAATATCATAGCTTTAATAGTTTCTGAAATATAGTCAAATAACTTTTGAAGTTGTATGGCAGGTACCGGAAGGAGCCAAGTAATTTCAACGACTTTTATGAGACATATTGGCCCTACTAATATATTCGTTTGTGAGAAATTTCAATACCACAACTTTTATAGTTTCTGAGATATACCCAAGTAAATTTTGAAGTTGTATGGCAGCTACCCGAACTGGTACCCCGATCATGTCCAATTTGAATAGGGTTCTGGCACTTACTACAATAAATCATTTGTGAAAATTTGGTGAACTTAGCTCAATTAGTTTTTGAGTTATCGTTCGGACGGACGGACGGACGGACGGACGGACGGACGGACAGACAAAGCTAAATCAACTCAGAATTTGACGCTGATCAAAAACATACACTTGAGTCTATATCTAAGACCGTTATTTCTTAGCGTTACAAACGGTAAGGCAAATTTAGTATACCCTTCGAACATACGTTCGTACGGGTATAAAAATGTGGAAAATATTTGATATTAAAAAAATTCCAAGATTTGTGAAATGATTTTGTATAGAAAAATTTGTTCCCGTTTTAAGTAATTCAAGTGCATCAATTTTTTTTTTTTTGTGATTAAATTTTTGAGTTTTCCATAATTTCAAACATTTTGTTGCAATTTGTTTAGTAGGTTCCAGTTTAAATTGAGTATGTAGTACCTTCATTAATATTTTAAATTCGATTGAATAAAAAGGATATAAAAATGACCTTTCAATACAGCCGCCAGTAATAAACAAGTAAGAAATAGGAAAAAAAAAATAAAATTTTGATTTCAAAATCATTAAAATTATCATGATTTTTTAGTCTCCATGAGCACCTATCGCGACTTTTCGACACGAGATGAATTTCATGTGTTAAAAAGAAAAAGTTTGGTTGCCAGCATTTCACTGAAAAAATGAAAATTTCTTATCAGATGCTTAGGCATCAAAATTATGTGGAAAATCTGAAAATGGAAATGTCAGACCTGTTTCCCAACTTTTTGAATAATTGCTGATTACAATATCTAAAATTGCTGAAATTTTAAGAAAGTCCAGGGTACGCTCAATTTTAAATACCCGTTTTATATTGAAACAACTTCTACCTAGAGTTCTAAGAACCAGAATTTGTATAAAATGAATTTGAAAGTGGGTGCATCAGTGAATTTATTCTTTTAGCCTTTTAATTAAAATAATCTGTTTATTTCAGCTAAAATATTTAATTGTAGGAAGCAAGTGTAGGAGAAGATTTTATTACAGGCAAATGAAAGGACAAAAGAAAAATATATAATTTCATGAGAAATGGTAACCTTAACAAGGAATACTAACAAATATGGGGGAATTTTTAGAATTTAGGACAACCTTCAAATTGCTACAAAATTTTCCGTTCAATCTTAAATAAAGGTAATCATTAAAGAATTTTTAAATTTAAATTAATATTCTTGAAAATCGTCGAATAGTCTTAAAGCAGTAAGTATAGCTTGTTAAATTATGAAAAGTTGTAATTTTCACTCTTTAATGTTAGACTCTTACCAATTTAGGTAGGAAAAAAAACCTTATACAATATGCTTATAATTTTTTCAGAGATAGGTTTTCACTCTCTTTCATATTCTAAATCAATTTACTTCTCGAATACATTTCAATTACATTAAACATTTGGAAGTTCCGGCATGATTTATTAAGATGTTTTCAATCAAAAATTTGAAATTAAACGCAAAACTACACAGAAATTTTGATTCCTGTGAAGTTCTTCCAAAAAAATTATTAGTTATGTGTTATTAGGCAACAACTGTTGTACAAAAATATTCACACACATATTAAAATCCAATCATATCTATACAGGAAAAAATACTACACAAAATAATATTCCTTAATAAAATATCCTTGTACGATATTTTACAACGCAATTTACACTAATTTATATGATATTGCTTCATTTTTTTAAAGGAAAAATGGAACCTAAATATTACAAAACTAATATTTTTATTGCATATCATATTGTTATATAAGGTGTATCATTTGTATTTGATTATATCATTCGTTGTACTCACACTCATAGCATTCGAATTTAGATGGTAAATTGGACTTTTGTACTCAAAACCCTAGAAATATTATGAGCTATAGCCTGCCACTATTGCTTATATTCAAGGAAATATGAAATGATATAAGAACTTTTTAAAATTTGAAATGAGCAGTTTTACCTTCAACGCTAAAAGACATCGAGTGTTGCTGTTTTATTAAATTTACATTTGACCTATTGTATATGAAGTAATTGAGATGTGCAAAAGCGCATGATATCGATGGCTATCATTAATTTTCAATATAAATCTTTTAATGATTTCAACGACTAACTCTCGTCCGGCTCCATTCGTATTTTCATTCAAGAAATTCTGTTAAATACGCTGAGTTAAAAAATGTCAGTAATTAAAATACGGATTGGTATGTGAAATTCAAGTGACGTTGTAAGTAGAAAGCATGAATTGAAGGTTTTTCTTAAGAGTTAAAAATATCGATGTATGTCAATTATCAGAAACACACTTTGGTAAAGGATTTAGATGTGGTACTCGATTAAAAATGTTATATGACGACGCACTTTGGTAAGTATTTAAGAAGAGGTGGTGATATATTAATTAAGGAAACCATAAAGCATAATTAAGAATCCAAAAGGAAACGGAGACGAGGAAAGTTCGACTTATTATTAAGTGTTAAAATTGAGTGTATCAAGCAGAACTTTAATGTTTAGTATATTGTTCACCAAAATGTAATATAAAACAAAGGAAATTTTTAAGTACCTTCGATGCACGATGAAATATATTTTTATTGGGATGCTACTCTAATGCCAAACATGTGGATGGGGGTTCTAGAATGATCTCAACTAGAGGTAGAGAATTAAGGAAAGCAATTTGGTAGTTGAGATATTGTTCTCATTCTACTGGCAGGCTGACTTATTGCCCTATTGATGCCAACAAAGTACCGGATAGCTATCTGGAAAAATACAAGATTCCCTGAATTTAAACCTGTATTAAATAATTATCCTAAGGCTATAACTGATTTAATAGTAAGAAAACGAAGGGCTACATGATCATTTCGACTCCTGACATTTACATCTAACACTTTAATAGATTTTACGACAATTTCGGTCCTCCTACCTCTGTCTTTCGATGATTTTTGATATCTGTATTAAAACAAAAAAAAAAAATACGAACCAGGGTAGTATTTTGAATTATTCTTGGATTGATAATAATAATTTGCTAGAGTACAGCGTGTTCACGTTGAAAACTCACCCCAATAAATTCGTTTAATGTTTCCATAAGTTCTATGTAAGCAAAAATATTGTAAGAAAGACTTTCGAAATTTATCCTTAATTCCAAAAATTAGACTTTTTAGTTAAACGGGACACTTTATCAAAAAATATTTTGTATTATACACTGGTATTACATATATGGTTTGTCTTTTTACAAACTTATAAACGTGCACAAATTATGAAAGTACACATACACATATAATCTCTGAGTTATTTCATATATAAATAAATATATATTTTATTGTATAACATTATAATTTTAGTCTTTTTAAGTTATTTTTGCCTTTCTTGTTTTTTCCTCAAATGTATATTTTTACCATGTTACATTGGGGACTACTAATGATTTGTGCAAAATGCAACTTTATTGGATTTTACTATTTGAAGAAAGCACGTACCTAATATTGACTAAGTGCATACGTGTTTTGAAATATGAAATTTGTGTTGCTAGCAATATAGAAAATATCAATAATTTGAAGAGAACGACGACGAGAAGAAAAAAAAAAATTAATAAGAAAATTAGAACAAGACTGCACTGAAAAGAAAAGTAAAAAATAAAATAAAAGAAAAATTTTTCTACAATTTTTCCTATATTGTACATTTGAATACAAATTTCAACTCAAAAGGATTCTTAATACCTTATATAACATAAAGGACCGACATACATAAATAAATTTGTTTCTTTCTCTAATTGTTCTTGTTTTTCTTTTTCTTTTTCGTAATTGTTTCCTACCTAACAAAAAAAAAAAAAAACTTTTCTAAATAAAGTCACCTCAGTCATATATTGAATCTCCCCATATTTAACTAAAATGTATTATACTGTATATGGCGAATTTATGCGTATTTGGTTGTAGGTATGTTGAATGCACAAATTACTAGTTCTAGGGTATGAGGATCAGCGAGGGTATATGGATAAGACTGTGTAGTAAATTTTATATATAGGTAGAGGAGAAATGCATATGGGATATATTATTACAAGAATATTTCGCTTTCGAAATATATGGCATTTACTTTTCTATTACAGACACTGGAAGTATTCACTAAACGAATATCAATTTCATGTTTTGAATAGAAAATTTTAATGTTACCTTTTTAAAAGACAAGGAATTAATAAATTTATGTCACTTTTAGCCATGTATTAAACCGGAATGTTTTATTTATATTTTCAATTTATTTGAATCGTTCTTTGAATGGGTGATTCTTTAAGTGTGAGTGGGTGATTCGTGGTTGTACTTTTAAATAAAATATTTAATTTTGTTAAATATTTGAAATTGCTGTTCGGGCGCCAGTATTACCTCTATATGGTAACAAGTCGAATCAAAATTATATCGATTAGGTGTCAGCAATTAGAACGAAACTTGTGCGATGGGTTTAAAGTAAAACTACAAGAAAATGAAAAAGTAAAGTAATCATCCCTTATTATAATATAATTGGCGCCATTAAAACTGATCACTACTGAATTGTAGTTCAATTGAATGTAATTTAACTTCACGTATTAGGTTGATTTTATTTACGTCAGTTTTTCGTTTCATTTTTAAATTAAATAGGGGGCAGCCATTTCAATTTACGGGATACTGTAGTGACATAAATCAAGGTGATCTTAAATTCTTTGCGTAACTTAAAAGTAGACACAGGTATGTAAATGTATCAACTATATTAGAAAATTTTCTAAATCACAAGAAGTTTTAGACTTTAAATTAAATTATTTTAAAATATTGGAATTTTATATAATATATGTTACAGGGATATGGATGAATAATAAATAAAGTGAATATCGTTTGCTTTGCGGTATTCATTGATGTATCGTAAAAGAATTTCAATTTATTTTTTATACCCGTACGAACGTATGTTCGGAGGGTATATTAAATTTGCCTTACCGTTTGTAACGCTAAGAAATGATGGTATTAGATATACACTCAAGTGTATGTTTGTGATCAGCTTTGAATTCTGAGTCGATTTAACTTTGTCTGTTCGTCCGTACGTCCCGAAGATAATTCAAAAACTAATTGAGCTAATAGTAAATTCAAGCACCCTATTTAAATTGAATATGATCTGGCTACTGTTTCGGGTAGCTGCCATATAACTTCAAAATTTATTTGAATATATCTTAGAAACTATAAAAGCTGTAATATTGAAATTTCACTCAGGCGAATATATTAGTAGGACCAATGTGTTTGATAAAAGTCGTTAACATTTCTTGGCTCTTTCTGGTAGCTGCCATACAACTTCAATAGTAGTTTGACGCACACAGTATTTTGAATTAAAACACAGTAATGAAATTTTGTATAAATTAAGATGGTAACTTAACGTTATAGTCTGTCCCATAGTCAGCTATGACATGTTTATTCCCATATGGGATAACAAATTCGTACGGGTATCACAGAGTTGACACGGTCAACTCTATTTTTTCTTGTTTTAAATAAACTTTGCTAGAATTGTAAAATTTAACTTTATAAATACAAGAAATCGTTCAAAATAATTTAGAAAAGTGTACGAACTATGAAAAAAAGAGTCTTTTTAATTTTAAATTTTTAAAAATTTTATGTACTTTAGAATATTTTGTCACGAATTATTTTTCGAAAATGTTTTCAAATTAGAAAATGTTTTTGCTTTTTTTATTTCGATAGAGAAAAATCCTTTTTACTCATTAAACTTTCTAATAAATCACTTTGATCTATAAAGGATAATAAATAAAAAAATTTTTTATTTCTCCCCAATTTTTATCTAGTGAAAATTTTGTGTATTTTTCTTTTTACAAGAACTTTGTGTATGCTTTGAGAATTAATAGTGCAAAGAAATAATATATAGAAAATCTAAATGTGGTTACCGTGTCACCGACCGCAATTTCCTTTTTTACAAATTTTACAAAATTCTAGTAAAATTATCTTTGCAGTTCAATGAGAACTTTGTATTAAATCGTAGATTGTCTCAAACTTCAACAAAATTGCTAGGCTTCTAGTTAATATGCTTCCAATTTGTAACACCCCAAGTTTTGATAAATTCATTATGTTAGAAAATCAAGCTTCAATTGTACATTATACGGAAATATAAGAGAATTCGGCAATATAAGAGAATTTTTAAAGAATTTTAAACTCTTGACATATAGTAATATGAAGTGTTAGGTAAATACGGTGGACCATAAAGCAATCAAGCTTTGGTAATATTGAAAGCATGTACAAATTATGAGCATAACATAATATGTTATTAATAACATTATTGTCTATACAGCCTTATATTTTCTATTATAAATTACAGTCTTATTTGTTGTGAGTTATTTCTGGATTAAGAACCAACTTCAGCATAAAATTAACTATTAAAAATGTCCTTAAATATTCCTAATATTCCTTATATTCACATAGAGAATATTTTGCCGAATATTCATTCATTTGATTTCTATATTAATAATTGCAAATTCCATTTGAATCCCAAGTGTTTTCAGTATTTCCTTTTATTAAGAAAGACTCAAAAAATTCATTTTATAAATTAAAAAATAAAAAAAAAAACGCAAAAAAATCATGATGAAAAAAACAAAAATTTAGAAAGGATTTAGAAAGGACTTCTTTAAAATTATTGTAATGAAAATGTTTGTGTCATTCTATTTTTTTTCTTTGAAGTTCCCACAGTAAAAAAAAAAAACAAAACCAAAGAAAATTAGAAAGAAAAAATATCTGATTTCCTTGGAAATTGTTACATCAAGACCTACAAAATAAAATATGATCCTTTTTTTGTTCTCATCATTATATAATATTCCATTGAAAATTTTACAAAAGAGCCGTTATTTTTGCAATTACTTTTTGTAGGTATGTCGTCTGTATATTCGGAATATGGGAAATGAAAAAGTGTTAAATGAATAAAGCAAATTCATTTTCCTTATATTTTTCCATATTGCTTTGACTAACAAAAGAATCGAAGGGTTACTCTATTCGAAAATTATAATGTAGGTAATTTTTTGTTTCTTATGAAATATGATAGAATGGTTTAAGATTTCGAAGTTGATATGTGAAAGGTTAAGTTGTTGTATTCCTTATAAAGGAAATTTACCATTTTTCTGTGCAAGTTATTCTTCTTATGCAAATATTTTGTGTGAAATTTAAAATTGTTCTAAGAAATTACAATACTAAGCTGTTACAATTGTGATTAAGGTTTTGACAGACTATAAATTTGACTAAAAGAAACTATTGTGACCTTAAATAAAAGTAGTCAATATTTCTGAATTTCATTACCTTAATTCTAGGTTCAATGTACTTGGAAATAAATGATAAAATAGTAATAAATTTAACATAGAGTATGGCATAGTTTGGCGAATATTTAATTTGCTCGGCTGACCTTCTGTTTATCATTAAATAATGATATATTGCAGCGATTTACCTTTCATTAAAATGATTACAGTAAGAAATTGATAGGCCTAGCTTCAAAACGATGGACATATGAGTAGCCTTCTATGTCTTGGACGAATATCATTTAGAAGAAATAGGTGTATTCCAGTTCCGTTTGTATTCATTTAAACTTACGCTGTAATTTCTATCTTATTGTAATTTGTGCTTTTTTTTGTATTCCTACAATTTTTTTCGTGAACTGCAAGTACAATAAATGGCATAAATTACAATAGAATACAAAAATGTCAAGGATGTTCTTTTATTCAATTACAGTATTTGTTGTAATTCAATTTGTGTTTTAAAGATTTTTTATTCGCTGATCAACCAATATAATAATGTATTCTTTTCGACCTTTTCATTATTATCTTCCTCGTTTGTGACCTTGAGCATCAACTTTGTAATTAAAATACCGACGGATAATAAAGTGTGGAAGTTCACCGGAGGCGTATAATAAAGTTCACCGGAGGCGTAAATCAATCGCAAGTTATTTATACATTATATATGCATATTATAATGTACACACATACGAATAAATTTACACATTCAGTTTTGTAATTTTATTTTACGTAGGTGAGTCGGTAGTACATTTTTTTTTTCAAAATTATTGAGGCTTCCGCCAAGGGATTTGCTTTTTTCATTTTCAATTTAATAAAAAAATTGATATTTTAATGATAAATTTAGAAAGTGGTGTGTTGCCTTTCGGCCATTGTCAAAGTTCTGTAATTATTAAAGTTCAAATACCGTCACATATTTAAGTAAATTGTGTGTTTTTTTTGCTTACAAACAGACTAATTTAAATGGAAATGTTCGTATTTACTATTATCTACAATATAATTATAATTCTAACAATTATTAAATATCAATTATTGTTGATCGAATTAGAATCCTAGCTCTCTCACATTACTGTTGTGATGGCTATTTTTTTCACGTATTAGACCGAAGGCCTTGGACCCGTCTCATGTTGACCGACAGAATCTTTGTGATTCCCATTTTCACATATAAATTACAGTATTGAAGCTATCCTAAGCCACGGCATATCCATTGGGGTCTCAATGCTTTCACAGAATCATGTCAGTCGTAAGCGAGTTGCCGTTTCGCATTAACACAATAAGTGCTTTTCCGTTTCCTCCTCTTCCATACAGAAACGACAGACCTCGCCATCCGCTTTTCCAAACTTTTTTATATAGATCATACAAAGGTAGTATGTTTAGTGATTACACTCTCGAATTGTCAAATCTGGGTGGTCATTTCTTGCCCCACACTTCCAAGGCAAATATAAATATTTGGAATACAAAAAAGACCTGAGCAATGATCGACCCTTGGCCACTACTCCAAGTTATTCAGCCGTTAGAACTGTTTTCAATGGCATCTCGAAACATGATTTCGACTTAATTAAAAACGTTGTTGCTCCCTTCCGAGTGAGAATATCAGCTTTCTAATTTCCACCTACGCGTAATATCCCGGCATTCACATTAAATTTACGTTGTTATACCTATCTAGGATGTCAAGGGTACATTCCTTTAGCAATTTGGCTTCTACTATACGGGACGTGATGGACCCAAGGGCATCCATTCAAGTTTTGTTATTTTATCTGCCTTTCCAACAGATTAAAAACGTAATTAAAAAAATTTATTTTTAATGTCCAATTTAATTTTTAAATAAATTAGAATTATTTTAAGTGACAACACAAATTTGCATTCAAATGGTTAGTATATACTTGCAACAGTATTGTGTCAGTTACACACATCTCTCCTTTTGATTTCAGTCAATGAAAATTCATGTCTATTTTAATATGAAAGTCTTCTAATTTATATAATATTATGTTTAAAATATTATACATAATAAAATAATATGTAAGTAAAAGTTAAAATGTCAATATTAATAATTTTAAGCCAATTTCAAGGGATATTGAATAAAATTACTGTTGAAAGAATATTTTATATTTAACATTTGGTTAATTTAACATTTAATCAATATTTGATAAAATTCAATAATGAATATTTAATATTAATTTTCAACAATTTCTATAATTTTTCTATACCTTTTACATTACGTAAATATCGTACAGGGTTATTTGTTTATAAAATATTTCAAAATTTCAATTTCGATTTCTTTAAGAGCATTTTATAGGGCCTTAGGCTCATATTTGAGTAATCATAATAATTCGTGATATTACAAGGTTGACGATATTACGTGATCTTGTACTACGTGATTCATAGCATTATCGTTAATCTATACATTGGCCGAACTCAAACGCTCTCATTCTTAGACTAAAGTAAAGGAAATTTATTAATCGTGATGTTTAAGATGTCAATTGGTTTTGTCTTAAACTCTTTATGTGTCTTGCTTTTCTTAAATGCGTTAATATTGATAATAAATATAATAAGATTTTTGTATATATTAGGTTATTGTGTAGATACATATCAGCTGTATTATAATATTTTGCATTATGTTTGAATATATTGTAATGATTACAGCCCCTTGTAATCAATTAGTTTGCAAATTGTATGTTATTATATGATTTAAATTGAATTTTAATTGTTGAACTATAATAATAATAATAAAATAATTTCCTTAAAGTCATACAAATAGATAAATAATTTGTAGATTTGTATTACATCTTATGTACGAGTATACATATAATATATAGATATATATATATTTAATATTATAAATAGTATGTAATAAATGTAGAAAATTTGTTTAATTAATCCTTTTCTATTGAAAATACATAAGTCTACTTAATTCCATTAGGATGAAGACAAATTCTTGTATTTAGTTATGTATTTAATGTGCTAATATTATCTATTATAATATTAAATATTATATACAAACTAATATATAGTAGATAAATGCATATATATACCAATATGAATACAAAAATATTTTAATACTATTGTAATTCAATTATTAAAAATCAATTTAAATTAAGTCTTAAATTGTAATTTAAAACTGAATATTACATACATACATACAAATTTCTTATTGTAAATAAAATACAATCCATTAATAACGAAAAGGAAGTAAAATTTAAAGGAAGTCTTAAATAACCAAAATATTTTACTAATATCGGTATACTAAAAGTCAATAAATTAAAATGATTGAATTTGGAATTTTAAATGAGTATTTTATTCTATTAACCACAAGAGTTTTAAGATAAATCACTTTGAGGTGTACCCGGTAAAAAAGGAGATAAGTGAATTTTTTTATTTACCCCATAAAACACGTAATATTATTTTAATTGTATATGCATGTATGTATGTATGTACATATAGTTATTTTTTATAAAATACAGTGGAACTCGAACAACTATTTTTAAAATAAGTGAGATTTTGAATTTTAAAAATTATAGTGTGTTCATTAAAAAATAGTCCTGTAGGCTGTAATAATCGTTTTCCCCCAAAGACTTGCACATAGTTTAATTTTGGAAGTATAGATTTCATGCAGATTAAGTGCGGTAATCCCGGACCTCCCATTTTGTTTTTGCAGTTTTCTTAATTATTTTAAATGTTTTTGGACCGGTCAAGATTAAAGATTATTTTATTTCGATTTTATGCAAAATTTGAGCGTGTTATGTTGAAAATCTTTGTTGCAATTTTCAGCGCAGAAAGTCAAATTTGCAAAGTTGTGAAAGTGGATGGCAAATTTGGACCACCCGTGAGGTAAATATGGACCATGATCCATTTAATCAGGATATGAAAAAGCGCATAATTTATTTAGAAAAAATTATTTAGAAAAAACCAATATAGAATTTCGATATTTTTAAAAAAATTTTCAAATTTTGTAAAACAAAAAAAATACTCACTTGAAATTCTTCTTAATAGGATTTTTGTACAGACAAAAACACTTCTTTTGCCAAAAACCGGTTTTACCGTAACATAAAATTAAAAAAAAACACGAAAAAAAAATTTGCAATATTTTTTGTAAAAACACTTCACACATTGAAAGCCGCAATAATACTAATTTCTAGGTAATGATTTTTTTTTTTCTCCATAATTATAATTTTGCATGTTTCAACACGCATAGATAAGGCGATACGTGTGTAGTTTCTTTAGTTTCTTGGATATAATCGTGGTTTACGTTAGCCGAATATGGGACACGATCACCACACTCACTCTAAGGTAACCCTTATTTTTTCTGAAATTCCAATGAAATTTAAATTTGAATTTTTGTTTTTAAGGCTTTTATTTTCTTGTCCTGATTTTAGCCGTAATTATTTTAATGTAGTAAACTTCCGGTTAAATTTCAATTATTAATTTACTCTTTATAATCCTAATTTTATTTTATTAAATTAAAAATTGTACTTAATTTGATATAATCATATATACGAGTATAATCAATTTATTATAAATTCAAAAATCTATAATGCTTCTCAAATTAAATTATGCGCTATAATCTAGATTTTGCGTCTGCACTATTAAAACGTGAACTAAATCTAAATTGAACATTGTAATAAATCAATTAAATTATCTGAAATTTAATTGAATAACAAGAAATTAAGAGCAATTAAAATCATTATTTTGAATACAATTATGATCACAAACAAAAAAAAAAGAAGAAACAAGTTGTAATTAAAATAATTGAAGCATAATTGATTCTTAATCACTACCAATTTCTTGTGACTGCACCTTACAAGAAAACTAAAAAAGTGAGTATATGAAAAAATTATTCTGTTTAGTATTTTTTTTTGGGTCAAGAATTTGTAAATAAAATTTTTGAAGAAAAAAAAAACTCCTTCACACAATCACACAAAATGTTAAACTATTGGTATTTAACAGCTTAATTATTATTAAATAGAGCGCTTTATGAACTATGCCGTTCTATCTAATTTGATTTAAACTCTTCCTGAGTTAAAATCCTGCTTATTGTAATCTGTATGACTTTATATTAATTGTTAAGTTAATTGGTAACTGGAACCATGATAATAGCCTAGCCACATCGCAAACTTCTTTAATAAGCGACCCATTTTGTTAATTATGCTCCTATGGTAATTAAAGAGAAAAAACTTATTTGAGTGCGGCGGTAAAAGGAAATAATTTGGATTAAAAGTTCACTCACTGATAAAGACAAAAAGGTCAGTATTTTCTAAACTGTAATTCGATGCCTTTTTACTTCTAATCGAATCGATTTTCAGTTAGTTTCAACTAAGTTCCAATTTATTTCTGGAAATATTCACCTTTAAAGTTTGATTCATACATTTTCCTCCGCATTCTTAAAATAATATTCTATGGCAGCCATGTAGATTCTGCGACCGGGTCATGGAGGACTCTACTCATGATCTATTTGAGTGTGATAGCTTGGCCTGCTCTAGATACAGATTTCTTAAGGTGTTGAACTTGGATTCTCATTAAACGTGCACGGCAGCCCTGTTAAAATTTATCGGGAGCTTGAATTTTGGGTTCTAATGTATTGACGCGGGGATGCACAGAAGACCTGTATTGTCAAGCTGCTGATTAAATTCGCCTCATACATGACATAACATAATATTCCAAGTTGTATTTAACTTTAACGATGTTATACAATGGCGCTGCAATAGAATAGAAAATATTTTTATTTAATTTTTATTTATAAAAAATAAATTCCAATCTAAATCACTTTTACAAAAACAAACGACAATCAATATGCAAATTGGATAATTGGTTGAAATTTTTCACATAAATCACATTTTTGTTGCATCAATTTTATATTTCGGATCAATTTCTTGACCATTTCAATTAAGCTATAAACAAAACAAAAAAAAAAATTGTTATGTAAATTTTTTTTTTTTTTTTGAGGAAAAATCAACAAAATCAAGAAAAATTTTTGTTTTTTGTTCCTTGCTTTTTTTCATTTTCTTGTGAACTGAAACCTAAAATTAATATGTTTCTTGAATTTCAAGTACTTTTTGTCCAATTTTGAAAATTGAGTCAAATCAAAAGCAAGAATCAAAATATATGAATGTCTTCGGTTTTTTTTTTTATTCTTTATAGTCAACTAAATCCATAGATAGTCAATAATAATCTGTCCACTGAAATTTAATCAATGGTAATATATATCTATATATATTATATATATATATATATACCTAAAATAAAATGCTTAGTAAAGTTAATCTAAAAACCATTTATCTCTGATCTCAAACTACCCATTTACATTATATAAATAGTACGTAAGCATTAAATTAATGGTATACAGATATTATGATTACGACATATTACGTGACTAGAAATTCAAAATTGAATTTTTCATATTTATCTACACATACTACATTATAATATAATGTTATAAAAAAATTTATAACAGTATATATATTTGAAATGTGTATTTTCCCAATTCCCTTTACAACTAAACATGAACTATTATATTTTTCCCATCTAATCACAAGATTCACCTTTATTTCAGATAAATTGATATAAAATATTCTGTAAATAAGTAGCAATTTGGATAATATCAGTAAAATATATTTATGTAGCCATCCAAATAACTCTATATACCCATAATGATACCCAGAGTATATATACCTATATGGTAAAAAAATTTTCCAAAACAATATAGGTAAAACATGTGCATATTATATAATAATAATTTGTGTTATATTAAAATTTGGACACTTCCATTCAATGGAGTAGAACCGCGTAGAACAGTTTTTACACAACAATTATGATAAAATATTCTAGTTACAAATTATAACAATTTTAAATAGTATTCTAATAGTTATAAAATTAATTAAATTAATCCAACTAATAACAGTTAATCTGCTTGGCGTAGTTTGTTTCGAACTCATACATTTTGTATGAACCTTTATTTTGTCTGATTTGTTGGTAATTTTTTTCCTGTACTAATATTTAATATTAGTATGAATATTTTTAGAACACATCATGAAGTGTCGAACATTTTGTATGAATAAGCTTTGATTTGTATTATATACGAGGAGTAATCAAGATTTGCGAGAAAATGAATTCTGTTCGAATATGTATGCATCGAAAATTTGAATGAAAAATATTAAAATTTTCGAGGATATATGCATTATTAAAGAATTAAAATATCGAAGTTAGTATATCAGTGGTTTTTATTAAATGTTGCGGTTTTAATGCATTTCTATCTTGTAATGAGCTTTATATTGTCAAACATTGAGATACTCTCAACGTATACTCCTTCAAACATTCGAGATAATTGTACACTGTCAAACATTAAAATAATATTCATTTTGCAAAGAAAGTGCATGAACCTTGAAAGAGTTACCGTTAAAAATATTCAATAATCAATGATATTTTATTCTTTGAACAGGAGTGTATGTTCAAATATATTGTGGTATGTCATACTACATGAGTGGGTATAGTGAACGAACATGCATGATGTATACGATACTATACTTTATATACTAATACGATAATATAATGTGAGTATTATATTACTTGTGTACCATAATTCGGTCTTCTACATATTATATTCTTATATTTTATGGTTTGAATATTAGAATAGATTTCTATATTCGAAATTTTGCAATTATTTATAAAGAAATATGATTTTTATGTTCATATATGTATGTATTTTGGTTAAATGATGTGCAATTTTAAAATTTTAGGACAAGAAAAAAAAAATATACATAATATATATAAACGAAGTCAATAAGGCAACGAAATCATTGCAAAATTTTGTGCCAAAAAAAGAGGATTTTTCTGTTTTACCAGTCCTTTTTTTAGATTTTAAATGAAATGCATATCAATTGCCAAATACTATCCGGTAAATCAAATATTTTGGTTTAGAAATATTTTGGTTAGAACCATATTTTGCTTAAACTTTTATTAAGTTCTATATTAGTAAATATGTCTTATGTGTTACAGGATAGACCTGTGTCAGGTACTGCAATTATTTTCTCTGTTTAGTTTGAAAGTAAAAATCTCAGAAAGCTTGCTAACGGGTGTGCAAAATTAAGAAAATAAAATTATAAATCAGATGGCAAGATCAGGCGCAGTTTTTGAAGCAAATTCGTGCGCGATTAAATAACTTCGTAGGTTAAATAGGGGGAGAACAATGTTAGAACGCTTCATGAAGAAGTTATCAAGATATTACAGATACAATATGGTATTTATATAAACTAGAGAGAACGTAGACGGCTCAATAGTAATAGTGATTTGTATCAGAAAATGGGCTTCATACTAACAGATTCTTTCATTCGAATAAATTTTCTAAAAGTGCAAAAAATTACTATACAGAAGAGAAGTACTGCAAATTCTCTCCAATGAAATCCAAGTTTTTTTTCAAAGGCTTGTATCATTAAATTCAACATCAACATTCCCATATTTGTTTAAAATTTGAGAAAAAACAATTTTTTTTTTGGTGTTAGTGATCCTATATTTATCTATTACGTGTGTGTACGTGTGCAGGTATATAAAATTATCTATTATTTATTTCTTTGTGGAAATGAATCGTTTCATAAAATTTTTGAAATATCATGAAATCCGAAATATACCTATGTATATAAAATTTTTTTTTATAAACTTGCACAGTAATTATGTTGGAATAATCATCTATGGAATGTTTATTTGATATATCGAATTTATTATGTATTTTGTGTTATACTAGGTCAATATTACTAAAGTATAGGACTATATAACAGTACATGAATATTTTTATGTCTAAACCACATGTAAAACTTTGACGTGTACTGCATTGTCAATAAACATCAAAAATGAAACCATTATTTTTGGTTTTTGTTACCTAGACGTCCTTTTTTTTTCTGCATTGTATAACAGCTTCATTTTATATTTTTTTGGTTTGTGGGAGTAGTTTAAATTACTCCTGTAATATTTTATATTGCATTTTTTGTATATTTTTTGTATATTTTTGGCTTTCATAATTGTATAATGTTTACACAATTTTATTTAAATGTTAATGAATCCGGTTTTATTTAGTATTATGTGATATTGATTCGGGATTTTAGTGCGGGCGGCTGGAAATATTGGAAAAGAATTGAACATCTTTTATTTTTTAAAATTTTGGTTATCGTTTTTATTCGAAAAATTTGTAAAATTAATAGAAAATTTTTCACAAATACTGAATGAATAGTGAAATACTGTCGGTATTTAGTTGTAAAGATCGTTCATTGGATTCATAGCAATGACTCTTTTCATGGGTAATGGAAATATTGCACAGAACTCAAGAGGCAACACTCAAAAGAACACATGATTAGCTGGACCTGTAAGAAATTTTTGAATGGAACGCCTATCGTTTTGTATTGTTTTGTTTGAACAGATGTGTTTAATTACTCCCTTCAATTACTCTTCAATGTTATAGTAAAGTGAGTGTTACACAATTTTAAAATAAAATTATTAATTTGAGCATTAAAAAAAAATACACTAACTTATCTCTTTAATAATTTTCTGTAGAAGTATTGTAGGAATTTGTCCAACATGGATTCTTAAATAAAATTTATCAGTGTATATATCGGCCATTTTAATTGTGGAGCAAAATCCTTTGCTCCTTTTCCTAAACTAAAACATTTTCTGATATTTTAATTTCAATCTTTAAAGACTTTCAATACTCCCCTCAATAACTTTAATATTTTTCAAAAAAAAAAAAAAAAAAAATTCTTGAAAAATTTCTAATTCTATCATTTTAATTTGTTTTAATTGGAAAATTATTCTACTACTTTGGGAATTAAATCACATTATTGGTTATAATTATTATTTTTGTTACTGAAAGATTTCCTTATAGATCACATTCCGATTTAAAATTCAGTCAAGCATAATTGAACTTCTTTGAACACATATGTACGTCCTTATGGATATTGTATTGTAGTAAACTAATTCGTTATTAGGGGAGCAACAGAAATTAAAAGAAGCAACAAAAACTGAGAGAGAAAAAATTGATTTCCCTCTTAGTTTTTAAACTGCATTTTTATAAAGTTATTTTGCATATAGGCAATCTGATATTCTAGAAGTATATACGATTGATTATAATCATTAATCGTAATTTGATAGTATACTATCAAAGGCATCTTAATTTAAGAATTTGGCTCTGAATTCGTGCTCTTAATGCTCTAACGGCAATTCCTTAATAACTTGTATACCTCATCTGTTTGGGTGAATAAAAAAATATTAATGGATTAGAAAGTGAATCTATTGTACTACATACTTACATATATCCGAGTATCTTTTGGAGGTCAATTCCTCGTAACTCTTTGGCTCAGCCTAATTTCTGAAGCTTATAAGCTACTTAATTTTAAAAATCCAGAAGTTTAATATACAAACCAAAAGTTTCTCATGTTATAACCCTTACGAATATTTATAACAATATTCGTATAGTACAGTTAAACCAAATAGGAATTTTTAAATTCTTAATATGCTGATTTGAGGGGGATTATTACCAATAATAATTGAATAATTTAGTTTACTGTCTATTTCAGTTGAATAATTTTTAATTTACCTTATGGATAATTTACATTTTTGTATACATTCAAAACGAGCTATTTAACAATACTTTTGTAAATTAAATGTTTATGGGAAAATTTTGTAAACTATATACATTAGAAAAGAATACTTACGAAAATTTCATTCCAATTATGCAATTTCATGTCTTTCTATTGATTAATATTTGTTGAAATATGAGGTAAAAGAAATTCATAATTATATGTATGAAACACAATGTGGTCTTATAATAAAATGAAAATGCAATTTATTGTGCATAAATGAATTCTTACAAAATCATTTTCTATTCAATTTCCAAATTTAAATTAATGATTTTAAGTAAAGAAATCTTTAATTACGTTTCTGGAAGCAATTTAAAAATTTCGTATGGGAATTTTCAATAAGAAATTTAATTTCATTACAGTTATAATTGAATTTTAAGTGAAAATATTGAAAAAAGATTGAATTATGAAGTTCTTAAACTGTGGAAACAAAGAAAATGAATGTAATCGGCCAACCTTTATTTAAATTAATGTAAACATAATTTGAATATTTTCTTGGAAAAGAGAAAATTAAACGATTATAAACATGAATTGTGAACCTTTGTAATATTAATTTAGGTTGTAAACTGTAGATTGTTTTAGAAAATAATACACCGAACTAATATGCCTCCTCCCCTAGTTAGGGTCTAGGCTACGCACCAACAGAAGCCATTCGAGATTCACTCAATTCACGATCTTGAGTAACTTGTTTAACTCGGAATACCGCAACTTTGCCGTCGTTGGTGAGGTGCTCTCAAAGCCTTCTATGTCTCGATAAGAGCCTGATGTAAATTCTCTTCTAAGTTTTGCTTAATTTATTCGTTAACTTCTTAGTCTATCCAAGTTCCAGAAAACGTCTCTAGTATACTCCGACCGCCACCTCTTTGATACTTTTCTTAGTTTTCCGCAAACAGTATTCTAATTCCGCACCAATTTAAATAAAAATTTTTATATTTTCTAAAAGAAAGTAGAATGAGAATCTTAATAGCTACTCAGACAAATAAATCCGACTGGATATTATTTTGTAAAAACCGGATTTTATATTCCTCGTAATTTAATACTTCTTTTGAACAACCTGATAACAAAATGATTCTGAAAAATATTTTGTAAATAAAACAAATTCATCTCTCTTCAATCACAAATTTTCAATTGTTCTTTTATTTAAAACTGATATACAATTAATCTTTTCTAAATAAATAAAAAAAAAACAAGAAACAGAAAAGTGAAAAAGCACAAAATCACCGTGATCTTTACACAAAATTTTCCATTCTCACTTTTAATTTTATTGTTTACGTTTTTTTTCTTTACTCTTTTTGTTTTATCTTATAATTAATTAATGCTTAATCTTTTTTACCACTTCGCCATTTTAATAATGGCGCTAAAATTTTGTTTACGGCGGCATTATAATGAATAAAAATAAATTGTAATACTGTAAAAATAATTAAAATATTATTGATAAAAAAAAAACAAGCAAAATTTCACTTACCACGATTTTGCTGATTTTTTACCGCTACAACATTTTCAATATGATTTTCAATTGATTCGGCGGCACCTTCAATATCTATAACATTTTCTAAACGTGACGCGTGTTGTCCTAAAAATTAAAATTTTTGATTGAATACAAATTTTTTTTTTCCCAATATTTTTGTATTTGTTTGTGTGTGTAACATTTTAATTAAATTAATGCAAAAAAAATTCTAAAAAAAAATTTAAGAACGATTTTTTTTTTATTTTTTTTTTTTTTACCGTTTAAGCGACTCATTGCTAACACAAAATTTTGAAATAAAATGTCATGTCATCGCTGGTTAAAAACAACAACCAAGAATTTACAAAAAAATTTTTTTTTTTTTGTTTTTTTTTTTTTTTTTTGCGAAAATGTAAGTAAACAAATAACACATTTTTTTTTTTAATTTAGTCATATTTTTTTTTGTTTTTAATTCTTTGTAATCTTTTCTTCTTTTCATTTTTTATTTTTTTTATACATTTGAGTTGAGAGTCTGGTATAGCTGATGTGTGTACTTTATTGGATAGTCCATGCATATTTTTTGAATATATGAACGCGGTAACACTTGTATAAACAAATGAAAAAAAAAAAAAAACACGATAGATGGTTAAATATTACAGGTAAGTACTTAAAAACAAAAATTTGTTCATTTGTTCTTGTAAATTTCAAGATGTATTGAGAATTTTAGTCTACATGCATATATGGGCTGTCGGGTGTATATACGATTGGCATCTTGTAAAGCAAATAATAGCCTAGAATGAGGAAAGGAAAATTTATTGTTGTTATATTTTAAAGATGAGCGCTTAATAAAAGCTTCAAACACGAGGCTTTGTGTAAAGACTTCTTATATAACATTCTTGATCTTCCTATATAACATTCTACAGTACTGGCTCTTTCAAAGTCAATTGTTTATTAAATTTTCGACGACTGCTTCGTTTTCTTTCGACCTGGTGCTCATATGGTTAATTAAATGTTGATAGAATTAATAACAGATGAGGTTAACGGAATTTCAAATTTCATATGAATCGAATTTTTAAATTGAGCCGTCCTCCTTCATAGCTAACAACTGGAGTAGTATCTAAAAAACTCTGGCAACACTTTCAAAATATTAATTAATTTGAAAATTGTATATTTTCTAAATTTGTTACTAATTAATTTAATTAAATTTAGTTTTAATTCCAAATTTTTTTCATTTTATTTAAGATTATTCCATTATTTTAGAATTTCAAAAGTTGTCAATGTGAAAATTATTTCCCTATGTTAGTCCATAAATAATTTTAAAAACAGCTTAAACGGAAATAGAATTTCAGAATGCAATTCTCAATATTTTTAAAATTTCCAGAAAATTTCCAAAAATAAAAAGGATGTTGTACCCCAAAAAAAGAGAGCAAAAACGTGCGCCAACTGTATTGGAAACACCTGAAGTAAATATTATCATTGAAAAACAAAAAAGTTCCATCAAATTTTTTATGGACCGCATGAAAAAATTAATTGATTTTTTTTTTAATTTACAAATTTTAATTACATAAAAAAAAATTCATGGTTAAAACCTAAATTAAAAAAAAAAACAAAAAGAGTTTTTATAACAACAATAACACTTTAAATAATAGGAAAATTTGGGGGAAAAAAAGATACGCGAAAAAATGGCGTGTATTTGTATGGTAAATTTTTTTCTGTGTAAGCAAAATTCAACCATTCAGATCACGATTTTTTTCACATTAAATGTCAATTGATTTTTAGCTAATTATAACGACTTGACCAAAAAAACCCCGAAAAAAAAATTAATAATTCAATAGAAATTTCAAGTATATAAAAAAAATTTTTAGATTTCTATTGAATTTACATTTTTCACATATCCTTTTTTCAAATTTGCGTAAAATTTTCAACATTTTTTTTTTTCGTGTGAAAATATAATTCATTTTTACAATTCGTGAGAATATTTAGAATTTTGTTATGCTAGATGGTAACGATTTTAATTATTTTGCGAAAAGCACATTTAATTTTTAGTAACGTATTCAATTTGAAACCTAGGTGCAATAAGGTAATTGTAGCAACTATTTAGATAAACAAAAAATATCACTTTGACCGCGGTAGCCTCATAATGAATAAAAGAGCTGAAATTTGATATTTTTAGTAGTATTAGACTTGATATTAACATAATATAATTTGAAATAGGAACAAGAATTGATAGATGACCTAGAAATATTGACGAATAGGCATTCGACAGGGTACAATAAAGTAAAGAACTGTGCTCCATGGTACTAGCACAGTCTTCTTTGAAAAATTACAACAAATCGGAAGTAGTCCAATTTCAAGAACTTCAAGCTGATGCAGCTCAATTTCAAAAACTTTTTTTATAACAACCGATGGTCAACATAAATATTTTTATATAAGTTATTGGAAAATGTTTTAGTTACTTTTGGAGTACTCGAGCTTTAAAAATTTGAGAGCTGATACACCGCAATGAAGTATGCTAGGACCTCTTCTCTACCTTATTTGCACTAGAGACAGTCGACAAACTAATGAGACTTTTCTGGCAACATTTGAAGATTATACAGCGATACTGGAAACTAGTAGAACTGTTGGCAAAGATACATGTAAGTTACAAGAATCGTTAAACTAGAAATTTCGTATGCCAGCGAAGTAAAATACCTTGGTAAGACTCTCGATACGATTACAAAAAAGGGAGACTGAGGTGAATATCAAATTTAGAAAGATGTATTGAATGCTATGAACGCACTCTGAGCTCAATATTTATAATAAGCTTTTGTTCTGAAACCAGGTTCTTAGACCTGCATGGAATTACGGTATTCAGCTTTGGGGTACCAAAGATAGCAACATTTAAGTTATACAGACTTTTCAAAACAAGGTTGTTAAACGAATCATTTATAACGCGCCATGGTACATAATTAACGGTACTCTGCATCGAGACTTGTATGTGCGAACAGTTTTAGTTTTTAAAGTTTTGGCTTCTGCCAACTAATAATGGTATTCCAACTTGTACATATATGCAAAAAAATCTATGTGATTGTGAAAATTCAAATAAATTAATAAAATCTCTTATAACTTTTACGTAAAATTTTCGCCTAAAAGCATACTAATTTTATCAAAACATCCTTCAGAACCTTTTCTCTTATTTAGTTATTCTATAGAATAACCTTGTATAATCAAATTTTTTGCATGGTTCAAAAAATTTACAAATCATTTTCGATTTTTAAAATTTATAATAATTAATAATAATTGTAGATTTAAAAAATAAATTGTGATAATTTTTAGCAATTTGTTTAATTTTTACAATTTTAGATTTGGTGTATAGATAAACAAAAATAATTGATTTTTTAAAGTGCTGGAAAAAAAAAATACCAGTTATAAATTTTGTTTAATAATTTCTAATGATTTTGAATAGAAGGAGAGATGATGATAACCATAATTATTGTTATGATGATACTGAATTTGTTTCATGGAACCATGGAAAAGAAAAACGAAGAGAGGACATCAAAAACATCAAAAAACGTGGAAAAAATAAAAACTAAGGGAATAAAATGATTTTTCTGTGTTGAGAACTGAAGCTCGCGTATTACAAATGTTAAAAAATTATAGATGATTGGCTCTTTCATTATTCGTTGTTTTTAAAAGTAATTTATCAGCTTTTGTTTTCATAATTTTTACTTTTTTCTTTACTTTTGAATTTTTCTCTTATTTTCACAAATTTTTATTTATGATTCGTTCTTTTAATATAATAATAATATAAATGCATACACAAACATACGTACATGAGCTTATACATTTTTTTTATACAGCTGACTAATGGGCTACCATTTTCATTAAGTCCATTTTTACAATGGCATTCAAATTACTTAAGGATCATTTTTTAACATAATAATGTTTTTTTTTTGTTGGTTTTTGTAACATCAATAGCAATTTATTCACAATATACCGGAATTGGATTGGGTAATCTCCAGAAAATGTTTTTTTTATTTTTTAGAATTTATAATAAAATTTTGGTAAGATTATTTGAAATATAGATTTTCATCGATTATATTATTTGGACCTAGACGTATTTAATATTGAAATTATGCATTTATTCTATTGGTTGTACTTTTTGGGAATTTTGGATTGATTAGAGTGATCACTTCAATTTGGTGTTGACAGTTTTAATGTAAATTTTAGTGATATAAATTATAAGAATTTGAATAATAAATGTTTAAGAATAAATAATTCATTAAACTTTGTCACAAAACTCTGAGAATTCGATTAATCAGATTTGTCCTTTTATAAATTTCTAGCTGCACGAGGAGAAATAATAATAATGGGAAATATTTCAATTAAATGATTTTTTTTACGGGATTTTGCTTATTATAATATTCAAAATTTCAATTTAAAATATTGATGTTTGAACACACCACGTACAGTAACTTGTGTCGAAATCGAACTCATATGTCTTGAGATTATTGAAATATTTAAGAAAAGAATTTCTTGTTAGAAAACTATTACAATTTAAAATTTTATATAATTTAAACATATTTTGTTTTGTTTAAGAATTTATATGCAATCATACTTCATCATACATAAAATGTTGTACATCATACAATTTTAATTAATAATATTGTAATACACCAAAATTTCCATTTGTTTTCCATTTCTTGTTTGCACATGGTATAGAGAATTCATATTTCATTTACTTAATATTGTTGATAATATTTAATTTTAGGTAAGTCTGAGACTTCGAACATTTTTCTACTCAAACACTTGAAAAATGTATGATATCTTATCAAACATTTTGTTTGCTACCTTTTATTTTATTAAATTAATATTGTACCTTTGAATTATTTTCCATCAAACAAATTAATAAACGATGTTTGTATATAACGATTTTTCATCAAACTTAACTAAATCAAACAAATTGTATGAACAATGTTTGAATGCTTAAACTTTAAATATTGTAGTGTAAATTTTCACTTTTACGTTTTAATTGAATTAAATTTTTGAAAATTACCGAAAATAACACGAAAAAAATGAGTTTACGATGAAAACTGTTCTATTTCGAAAAATTCAATTTTATGCGTAACACTTATAAAGAATTGCCCATAATATTAAAATAATTGAATATTTCATGAAATCAGACATAAGAAAAAATCAAAAATACGAAAAACTTTTCTTTGTTAATTTTTCTAAATAAAATTTTTCCAAAACAAATCCATTTCAAGGCCATCGGCAATATTTTTCAAAATATCATCGAAAATGTAATTTGTTGTTTTTCCTTTTCTCCGATTTTTTTTATTCAAACAATTCTTTGAATTGATTTATTAATTCACTTTTCTCTTTGCTCGCGCTTTATATATTTTAAGTGTTCTTCAGTTTATATGGTAGATAATTAATCAAAAGTTATAAAAGTTTTTAAGCTTAAGCTTTAGGATATTTTCCATATCATATACAAACGAATGTATACACGAATGCCTACAAAAACAAATACGATTACACTCGAAATATATCGTAATATGCACATACAACGTACAATATAAAAGATATTATAAAATAAGTGTGTATGAAATGTTAAAAACCACAAATATCATTGCAAACATAATTTCAGTATAACAAAAATTTCCCTTTGAATATTGAATATCTTGATGGTATTGATGAAACGCTCAACTTTATGAAAAATAAAATTTACCAAGTATTTTCTATTGAGAACATTTGAAAAATTTGGGAAAAATTCATTGTACAATGAAAGTTTAAATGAGAATTTCACTAGAATTCTGAATTTATAAAAGTGTTAAAGTATTATTGTTCATTCTTAATGGTAATAAAATGTTTAGCAGAATTGTGGATTTTTATTCTAGTAACAAAACAATTCTTAAGGAATTCGAAAATTTTAAAAATGGTCAAAGTACTTTTAATTGAATAAATGGCCGGGAAAAATCTCACGGATTGATATGGCTGTTATACTGCGGTTTGTCAGGGGCTTATGTATAGGGTTAATGTAGATGGAGATGGAAATCGCAAGAGATTGTATTGGTCGACATGAGAAGGACTAAAGTGACTCGGCCCTCGAAGGTGGAAAAGAAATTAAATATATAAACTTTATAAACTGTTTCTATTCCGATTAAATTTCATTATTCAGTTAATTGAAGCCTTTCAATTGGTGGCTGATAAAATGCTATTTCTTGTTCAAAAATCTGAAATCGATTGTAGATTAGAAAAACTTTATTGAATGTAGAATTAGTGAATTTATGGTTGAATCATCCGGAAAATTGGCTCAAAATTTGTATACTTTGAATGAATCACGTTAACAGCATACAGTCGTGACAAACTTTTATAATTAAAAATATTTCTATGTTTCTCCTATAAATTTTTACTTAAACAATTACCCATATTATTCATTTAAGAGAAAAAAACTTTAAATAATTTTCACTTTCCTTATTCATTTATTTTTTTCTTTTTTTTTCATTTTTTTTTTTTTAAATCTATTCACTCGAATAATTTCGGATTGTTTAAATTTTAAAGAACATCTTGAAAAAAAAATATAATCAATAATAAATGTATGTTGTATGATTTTAAGAAATCAAAATCAAGAGATTATATCTAAAAATGATGCTGGTATTGATATTGTATCCCAATTAGAATTCCATTCTTGATCAATAGCTCCACAAGGCCATGCATTATCAGAACTGGATTGGCTTGATGCTGATGCTGTTGCATAAGCAAAACTTGTTGCTGTAGCCGATGGGAATGCAAATGGTCCTGGTAGTGCAACACAATTTGGTATAGAAACTAAACCTAAAATGATTGTGTACGACATGAAACAATTTATTTCGGGTAGTAAAATTTTAATTAAAAATTTTAATATTAAATATTACGAATACTTACCAATTATAAGTAAGATAGCGAAAAATTTCATATTGAAAATATTTTTTTTAATGTTCTTTTTTTTTTTTTTTTAAAACACTTTAAGTGAATTGACAACTAAACTGTCCGATTACTTAATTCCGAATGATAATCGAATAAATTAATACTTACCTTTTTAATTCATTTAATTATATTTTTTTAAATATGATATTGGATATTATTTACAATATTTACAATATAATTGAAAAAATATTGACTTTTACTATTTAAATACTTGAAATTTTAACATCTGTGTGTCAATTTGCTTTGGTTTACTTTTAAATAAGGTCGTCAAGTTCATCTGAAACGTGTGACAAAATATTTTCGAGAAAATTTTGTATTGAAAAATTATTATGAAAAAATTTAGTAAAGTCCAAGTTCCATGAATATGATCATAAATTTGTTTGAATAGAGAATTAATGAGAATAAATTAAAGGATATTTCTAGGAATCCATAGTCAAATCCTTAAATTATTGAACCAAGCTAATGAAATAAGATATTTCAATTAAATATTTTCTTAGAATTGCTAAAATTATAAATAAACTATTTTTTTTTAATAATGAATTTAATAATTTTAAGAAAATTCCAAATTCATTGAAAGAAAAATATTGTGCGTACATAGGAATATGAAATATAATTTCAGGTCAAATGCAAATGCCACCTATAATGTTATTTATCCAGATGCCACCAATAGCGTTGCATAAATACTATTTGCCTGAAATTCTTTGTAATTTTTAAATAAGAATTCAATGAATTGAATTAAAAATAAAATTTCAAAACATTAGATAGTTTTAAATTAAGACATAGTTTACATTATACACGTTATTTACGGATTTGGTATGAAATATCTGTCAAACAAAATATTCAACTTTTGTTTAATGTTTGATACCAGGTATTGACACAAAATATCCAACATTAATAAGCAGTCTAGAAAAATTTGTAATTTAATTTCCGATATATTAAAATTTGTAATTTAATTTAGTCCAACAAAATCCACAATCGTTTCAAACATCAAACATTGCAAATCAAACAAATTTTTTGAATAATGTTTGCTGTTTCAAACTATTCCTTATATAAATCGTATTGAACCGGTACAATAACGGCAATTTCATATAACTCTAACATGATATTTAATATTGGAAATTATCTTCTTCTTCTATTGCCTATGGCAACATCTGATTCTGGCAACAACGTATTGAAAGATGTTTCTATCAGATGACGAATAGATTAAATCCTCGATGTCCCTCATACCTTTCCATTTTCTATAATGCTGCGAAACAACGACATCTGCCTACACATCTTTTTCCTTCAATTTTTGCCCTGCAATTATCAGCTTGTATTTGTTTCCATGCATTGTGTGATCAAAGTAAAATGTTTTTCGCCTCTTTTATCTTAGAACTAGCTCTCTTTCTGCATTTATAATACACAAAACTTTTTCGTTTGAATTCTCAATTTTATTCAACTCTCTTACCTTTGAAGTCCAACTTTCCGCATCATGCAGGGATATAGAAAATGCAAATTCATATTTCGAAAGCAAAACGTCATTATATTTATAAAAAATTATGAATTTTTAAATTTTAAACTGAAAATAAATTGTTAAAAATTTCATTCCAATTTTATTTAGAACAAAAAATTGTATTAAAACTTCTTTCAAACTTCAATAAACATTTTGTATGAAGCACTCATCCTTTAAGAATGAATTTATTTCCAGAAGTGAAAATTTAATTCAAGACCAGTTTTCTATTGGTTTTCTTACACTAACAATTTTATTTATTTAAGGAGGCACAAAAAAAAAACCAAAAAGATTTATGTGGTAAGTTGCTTGCACATTAATTTGACAACCTATAAATGATTTACAACAAGCATACAAAAATACATACAAAATGTTATGTGCACTTAAAATAAATTTCAAACGATAAATCGATAGAAACAAAAAAAAGTTATTTTAAAAATTGCAATGTAAACAAGAAAATTTCTTAAAACATTTTTTTTTTTTATTTTAAAATGAAGACATCAATTATGTTGTGAACAAGTGCATATCAAAATTATGTTGTTATTTAAGCTTATACTCTGATCTTAACGACGATATTAAAGAGGCGTAACCGTAATAGTAAAAGTGTCGTTATCGCAACAGTAACAACAACAACAAAAAAATTACATGACAGCAATATTTTTAGTGTGTGCATTCACAATGTTATTTAGTATTATTGGTTTATATTGTAAATTAAAACTAATAATTAACTAGCATGTTTAAGCAATGTAATAAATTACAGTATGTTATAGCCACATTAATATTATTATATTATGCCTGATGTATATGTGTGTATAGTTTAAGCTTATCTTCATTAATATTAATCGTTGAAAGGTTTGATACATGACAGGTATATGTTGTGACATTAAGGATGAAGCATCTTATGTATAAATTATCAAATTAAATTTTAACACAATATTTTTGCTATATAAATATTTATAGAATTCAATTAAGTGTAAGTAAATATGAATAAATTGTAATTAATTTAATTAAAATAATTTTCTCATTCTAAGTGATTAACTTACAAAATATATTACTGTGATCACGAGGTAATTGTTTTGTTTATTTCTTAATGGATAAGGTTTCGTATTTTATATATTTTCGCGAAATGTACCAGTTCCATTCAATAGAAATTTGAATTCCAAGCATTTTATTCTTGAAATATTAAATAGTGCTTCGCAATGAAGACTTTTATAAAAAAAAAAACAAATTCGTACCAACATTTTTTCCTTTTACGAGTACCACGAATGTACCACTGTTCATGGAATTTATTTTTACGGTATCCGATTTGAGATTATTTTTGCATATCTCTTGAAAAATTTTCAATACTATTGTAAGAATATATTTTTAAAATTTGAGTAAGATTTGTATAATATTTAAGCGTTCCTATCGGGTACTACAGCGTGTTTTAAAAACGAATATGATTACATTCAAATACTTTATATTACTAATTCCGAATTTTATAGAAATTATTGAAATTCTTATTTTTCATGTATTCACCTTTCATATATTTGATTTTTTTTTGTTTTTTATATTTTACCAGAAACTTTAAGATTTAATAGTTTTGAATGAAGCGGGAATCAAAAAAGCATCATATTGATTATTCCATGATTGATCTAATGCTTGACATGGAAATGGTGATTCATGTGAATGACTTCTACTTGATCTCGAAGATTCATGACTGTGAGAATGACTGTGACTACCACGTCTACCACTTCTATCATGACTGTTATGACTACCATGTCTACTACTCCTGTCATGACTATCATGTCTACTACTTCTTTCATGACTTTTACGGCTACCAGATTTTTCTGGTCTCGCAGTACAATTTTCCAAATAAAATAAACCTTTAAAGAAAATTATTACATTTGAAAATTTTTGTTTTTAATTGTAAGGCTCGCAAGAATTCGATAATTTAAAATTAATTTTAAAAATTTAAATATTTTTTTTTATTTACCTAATAGCAATATAATTGCAAAAAATTTCATTTTGAAATTCATTTTTTTCGTAAATGAGCAAATTGCTTTAAGAAATGATCTTAGTAAAATGTGATAACTTGGATGTTAATCAATTAACATGTAAATTCGATTGACGCTAACACTTTTTATACAGATAAAATAAAATTTGATCTTTAATTGATTTAACAAATTAAATATTTGTGCTCTTTTTGTTCTTTTATTTGCCCAATATGCAATAAGCTCGTGCGGGTTCTTACACGAAAGGTGATCGAAGTATATGGAATTCACAAATGATTACTTTTATTGTAAAAAATTTATAATTTTGTTGAATCAATTGTTGTTGACCATACCATTTTTTATTGTGTACTTTTATTTTGAAATAGCGGTGAATAAAATATTAAGGTCAAAAATTATTATTTAATGTTGTCCAATTGCCACGTTTTCTAGGGTCATAAGCTAACTATTAAGCAAATATTCTTCAAAATATTATTTAAATTATATAGGCAGAACAGAGATCTCATATCGCTGCTCTTTGTTAATTTGTTATTTTTTTTCGTATTGCAGCTGACAACGCATTTTTCAGAGACTTAGTTAGTCAAAATATTCTTCATATAATTTTTAATTATTAAAGCTCAACAACGTAAAATATTTCAAGAGAAATTTTTCTTGAATTAAAACGAAATCATAAATGAGAAAAGTAAAATAATTGTGAGATTTTTCCAAGATTCTAAAGGATTGACATTTTCACAAAATGAGCAAATTAATAAACTAGTACAGGTTCGAAATTTTCTTTCCAATTCCAAAAAATTTTTCATTAGGAATATTGATTTTGAATAAGATTCGGTTTGGTCTGTATACTATTGTGTCCTACAGGCAGAAACTTTCATTAAATATCATCCATGATTCATTGAATGAGGAAATCTATATAATTTAGAGTTTCATTTTAGGAAATGTAATGTAAAATAAAATCCCAGAAGAATATTTTGTGGATTTTATATAAAATTTTTTTTAATGTTTGACGTATTTAAAGCTAAAATTGTAAATAATTGAAAAAAATTATAAGAAAAAATTTTGTTCAGAATTGACGTCAAGGATATTATTTTTAGGACATGCTTAGTTTATAAGTAATTGTTACTTGTTATATACATGACCACATACCTATGTTAAGTATTTTATGTTCATAAGTAATTGAAACAGTAAGAATTCTTAATTTCAATATTTAAGCATATTTACTTACTTTTATTTGGATAACTTTTGGTTGTACTGCATGCATTGTGTTTACATTCTGTTTCCGTAAACACCTGCCTTAAGTACAGAGCACTTATTTTACCTTTTTCAATATACAAATATATACGTTATTTACACAAATTGATATGAAAGTTGGATGCCTTAATTGTATTTATTTCATTCATAGTGTATAAATTCATTTAGCAATTTGCATGTGCAGTTAAGAATCAACTTAGAACACAATGAAAAATTCGAATTTTTAAATTAATTTTACTCGGGTTTATATTTTGAACTATCAAAAATAATTTAAAATAGACCGATTTATTGTTATCTGGATTCATCGTCTGCCGACTTTTATCTTGACAAAACCGCCGTTTGCATCGATTTTAGTCAGGCCGAATATTTTCAACTGTTCAAAACGGCTCTTAGTCGTCAAGGGGCCCCCTCTCTGCACCCAAATAAATAAATTTTTCCCAAAAAAACTAAAAAGAATAACTTGTATAACGGGTTCGAGTTACTGCTAATTTTTTTACCTTGGGCAGATTTATGGGAGTAGCGATGAGAGAGCCTTGCACATTTTTTATGACTGCCCAACATCGCAATTGTCTTGAGTAGGGCTTTCTGAGCGTTCGAGAACTGCTGCACTTAATTCTCTTGGGGATATCCCCTATTTTAAACCTGGAACAGGGAGCGTGGGAAGGGTCGGGGTGTTCTATAGGTCGCAAATGGCTGCGGTGATCTTGGTGATATGTCCCCATTTGATTCTATTGGAATCTAACAAAAAAATCTACTAAAAATATCCGGCAGTTTTAACAAGGGTTTCGGACTGTCCTATAGATCCATCCCTATTCTAATTTTATACAGAATTTTATAAGTCCTTTCTTTTCTTGATCACATCTAATCTATGACAGTTTTTAAAATATCGCCTGTAAAATCTTAAATGAAACCATTCGTCTATAGTATTTGGAGATAACGTGATTAATTAAGTTTCCGTTTAGTTTCGATAGGTTTTATTTTTCATCAATAGTTTAAATTAGATTATTTTCAACCGGAAAAAGGGAATTATGACTGTAATTTCGCTGTAATATAAAAAAAATTAAATATTTGCATTATACTATTTCATGGTGTTAAGCAAAATATCATAATATATAATTAAATATAAAAATAAACTGAAGCCCAATATTCAAAAAAAAAATTGATGATTAAGTATTTTAAGTTGAAAACTTTGTTGTCGTTTTACAAACTCATGTATGTGCACAATAGCTGGTATGCAAAAACAAAAAATATTCAAGTTAATAATTACATAGCTATTCAATTTGCTTATAGAAGAGGCAATTTATATTTTGCCGAAGAACCCTCAATAATTATCATATTGAAATATTATGAATATGAAACTATAACATGTGATTAAATCTTATACGAGTGTAAGTTTTCATTAAATTCATAAATTAATCATGTGTTTTCATCACTTATCATTATTAATTTGAAATTTTTTATGACCACACTATAAAATGAAGATTTTACAAAATTATTTTGATTTTATATTGCATTTTCAATAGTGAAAGTTGCATCCAATTGCAGATATTTATTTTATACTCATACACACACGCACACAGAAAACGAAATTCTTTCATATCACGTTCCTTTCAAAAATGCATTCTTTTCAACCAAAAGAAAACTAAGAAATCATTTCTTCACACTTAATTCTTGTTTTTGCTTTTCTTTAATCAGTACTTTAAAATCTGAATCATGATGGCCAAATAACAAGACAGAACCGTTACATATAACATGTCGTATAATAAATGCGTTGTCTAAAGAAGACACCAATAATAACAAGAGCTATAAGGTGAATATAATGTCCTTCTCAACAACTCATTTTATTGAAAAGCTTTTATTATATTTGAACACCTTAAAGCTAAGTATAGAAATTTATCATATTTTCACAGTTAGCTTAAAGGTGTTATTTTCTTAGGTAGGAAAAAACACAGAATAATCAAAAAAAATCAAAGAACAACGTATATACAAGTATATTTTAGATTTTTTGTGGTAACATCTTTGATCACAAGGGTGATAACGAAAAAAAATGAAAAAAAAAAAAAATTAGTTACTAAAATAAAAAAATACTCGTTTTACATTCAATGGAACAACGAGGATTTTTAAATTCTTTACGTAAGAATATTCTCCAATAATGTGACGGCAAAAAAAAAGTGAGCCTATAGAAAGCAGGATTAAATAATTATGATAATTTAAACTTCTGCCCTCCGATAAAATTAACTCCCTCCAATAATTCAAAACAGATTTTGTATATAACATTCAAAAATACGATAAAGTCAAGTTTAGACCGTTATTTATTGTCAAAATCTAATTCATTTCAAAATTAAGCTGCAAATCTAATTATTGAATATAGTACCAAAGACCAAGGTTTACAGTGTCGACAACGTCATCTGTCGAATAACCTTGAATCTACCGGGTAAGAAATTTTATTTGTCAATTCTGTTAAATATTGTAAAAATACTGATTTTCAAGAATCAGGTTTAATAAGAAAGGCATTTAATTACCAAAACTGGCTTTCGAAAGTTGGTCATCAAAATATTGTGAAAGCAAACGATATCTAAAGGTATAGGTACCGTTACACATTTGCATATGATGAAAGCTAGTTTATAACGGTATCTATATGGTGAAAGGAAATGAGGTGTTCGATGCTCTGCTGAGGACAGACGGGAATCTAATCGAAATACTGAGAACTAGGTTCTCCAGGCGGCGAATTTGCAGCTTTTCAAGGCTTACAAGTTACATGAAATTTATAGTAAGCCAGGGTTTTGAAGTTGAATGCATGTTATATTCAAACTCAAATATATATAATTTTTAGGGAATAGTCATGGAAGGACTTCAATATAAACAAAATTTTTCATAGTTATTTTCGAAAAACCGGAACGCTATACACCAATTTTTATGGCACTAACAATACTATAATACAAGTATTATTCTGTATTTATCTTGTCCTTCTCGTAAGTGATACAAAGTTAAACATAAGATGAATGAAGACCATCTTATTAAAAGTATAAGTAGAAATAACTGCTTGAATATTATTGTAAGTACATTATACGTATTGCATACATACTTGTATTAATATTTAAAAATTATAGATTTAGGGTTTTTATAATTCATGTTACAAGAGATACATTAAAGATAAAGAAAAATAATAATATAAGGAATGCTATACGAGACTAATTTATAAATAAAAAGTATAAAGAAAAAAAAAATTAAAAAAAAAAAATAGCTTGTCGCAAAGCATTCATTAAATTGGAACAAGATTTTAATTTTAAGAAAAATTTTAGTTAAAAGTTAATATTATTGTTTAAAACAGCACATTTATTGTAGCCTACTTTGGAATCTTGAATCACTTTTTCGAATTTAGCTGCATAATGTCTGAAAAATATTTAGACAACTATGAATTATAGCAGTCCAGAGGAACCTGTGATCCATTTTGCCGATGCAGAGTGGCCGCATTATCACCACATCTATTTTGCAAGTGCAGTGTGATCTAATAAAACGTATTCTGCGTTTATAACTGAATTATTACGTTGTAGGTAAGCGGAAGGCAGACCAAAACTATTTGTGTTAGTTTTTTGTTTTCATCCTATTTTAATTGCTATCAAATACTTCGCAGTATACGTAATTTTAAGGTAAATTGCGGTTAGAAAAGCAGCTTATGTTGTCTTTTAAATTAAACAAGAGAACAATATTTTTTGTATTTTGTATAAGTTAGCTCTTAAAGTATGTGTTCAAAATAATGCGAATTTCAACTTTTTAAATAAAATTACTCGTTGTGATATTAGTGTTTGACAGATTGACATAAACAATTCGGGTATATGCGGGTATATGTATTTGCATAACATTCATATAAGTGTTTTCCTGTCACTCACTCAATACTCCCGTGAGTTCCGAATCTGTTTACTATTTTCATTACTCGAATTTACCCTTAATGAAACTTAGTATTGCAAAATCTGATAATTACTGCTAGTTTTAAATGCTCGTGTGTTATATTTGTTTGTATAACTGTTGACTTGTGTTGTTACTCTTGCTTTTGGCTTATTAAACTAGTTGGACGATTGTTGGTAGTAAAAGATTCGCATAAATTAATAAAGAATTCGCTTAAGTTAAGATGATTTTCATTTTAACAACAATTGTTATTGAGGACACTTAAAAACCTCAAATGGCCTTTTTGGGACTATTATTGGTAATGGTATTTTTTAAATTGCCCATATTTAAGTAACATTGTATTTAAAAATAATAAAGTGATTTAAACAGAAAAAAAAGGGGGAAAAATTTTAACAAGATCCTTAAATTTTTACAAGATATTTTTTGTTTTTTGCAAAACATTGCAGACGGACTAATGGGAAACAACTAATTTTATAAAATTAGTTCAACTAATGTGAAAATACATAGGGAGTAACATTGTTCGCGGATCTCTTTTATGGTAGATTCTAAAATTTACATTATGTTTTCGTGTATGAAAACATGTTAAGAATTTAACTGATATAATTTTTTTTTGTTTTGTAGTATAATAGTTTTACCTACTCTCTTTTATGTTAATTAGCAAGATTCTCATATATTTCATTTAATTAAATTAATTATTTAAATTTGTTTTTGTAAAAAAAAATATTGTGGTTTTGGAACTCATACAATTTTAATTTATTCAATTTTACCGCAGGCAATTGAAATTTTTTAAAATTATTGTGTAAAATTTTATAAAATGGTATAAAAAAAAATTAATCAGTTATAAAATGGCGAATTTATTTTTTTTTTCGGTCGGATTAGGTAAACCATAAAATTATTTTAGTATCACTATATAGAAGGTGATTTGATAATATTGTCAAAAATCACAAACTTTTAATCAAATATTTTGATTCTAATGCCAAAATATTGTACCTATTATATTAGCAAATAGTGTTGCGCTTACGATTTTAAAATCAAATTCAATAGCCCTAGCTTATGACACGATTAAAGAATATTACTTTAAATACAATTTTATTGATAGCATGTACTGCGCCTTAATTGCATGCGTTCAAAGTGAAAACGATGTAAAAAATTTTATTAAACATCACAAATGAGTTTATACGTCTTCTTAAATATATTTACATAAAAAATATTAACATTAGCCATTTAGCTTGCATAAAAACTGATTAAAACTTCGATTCAGCATCCTGTACTCTCTAACATTTCTTCGGGAAAACAATTACCATTATGAAGAAAATTAAATTCTAAAAATATATTAATTTGTACATAATTATTATTAATATCGTAATTATAAATAATATTTTAGAAATTTTAATATTATACCTATTGTACCATCTTCCAGCAAACAATTAGTTCTATCTAAATAGCATTGATTATAAAAGCTTTGATAGCATTTATCTTTTTTACCACAAACTGGTGAAAATTCATGTTGACAAGATTTTGGACAAGATTCACGACAAATAGGCATTTGATCATCGGTACATTTCCCTTCGGCAAATACTTCAAACACTAAAACATACTTATTTTATTATTTAAAAATAATTTAAAATAAAATTGTAAATTTTTTTAACTTACTATCAATACCACCACTAATACAATCTTGTCTAAACATTTGACATAAACCATAAAATGTTTGATAACAAAATTTGTTATATGCACAAAATGGTTTTGATTCTTTTATACATTTAGCTGAACATGTATCACAAGTTGGTTTATCATCTGGATTACATACTGTATTGTAAGTAATATTGAACTCTTAAAAAATATTTAATATCTTATTATTGCTTTGGAATACGGTTGCACATACAAATACTTACTATTAAACCATGATCTGTTACAATTTTCTCGTGAAACTTCACATGGATTATGAAAAGATCGAAAACAGCTTCCATCAAATCCACACACCGGCTCATGAATATCTGGACAATTTTCAATTGGACATTCATTTTCAATATTTTCAGCAATTTCTATAAAATCTAAATCATTTATTTGCTGTTCCGGATTTATAAATGGGTTCGTTTTATTTGATAATTGATTTGTTTCAAGCATTTCCAATATTTGGTCATCGCTATTAACCCCATGAAATAATCGAAAATTTTCTAAAATGAATTTGAAATTATTTATTTATAATAATTGCGTGAAATTTGCAAAAAAATTACTTAGTAATAGAAAAATTAAAATTTTAATTGATGAATTCATTATACAAGCCACTTTCTTTACTTGACTTTTAATTCCTATGAAATCCAGTTCAATACTGTAATAAAAATGTAAATAGTTTTAACAGAAGGGCAAAAAACAAAATTTTTTTTTTGTAAAGTGTCGTATTTTAATTTATTTGATTAACTTGATAATATTTTGCATGACATTAATCAACACACTTGTATAAATTATTTTAAAATTTTCTTAATTCTAAAACACATTTAATAAAATGAAGAATAAGTAAAAAATCAATTTTATTGCATACCTTTAGGAGGTTCTGTTTATTTAATATGAATAGGTATTGTTATGATTGTGCCAAAGGTTGACAAATTATTGTAATTTTTGGCATTTATTGAATTTAAAATTTTGAAATGAATTGTTAAAACGCATACAACCTTGGCAAAAATTTTTTAATATAATATGTACGTAGCTCCTAAAATTATGCAATTTTTTATGATTTTACTAATTATTGTCTTGTGATAATATACAAACTCCCGCATAGGCAGCTGCAATTTTAAAACATGTTAAAATTAAAATAATTCAAAAATTTATTATTAATTTAAAAAATTTTCAATATCACAAATTTATTAATTTCAGAAATATTCCCATACAGACTAGTTATAATATTATAATAATTAAAACTAAAATTAATTTAAACTAGCTAATAAATTTTTAATCCATACAAATTTCATTATAATAAATATCTTCATTATCTTCACAGCGTCCACATGACCAGAAACTAAATACTGCAATATAAAAATGATTTCATATATTGTTAATCAATTCAGACATATTTCAAACGAATTAATGTTTAGTATTACACTTTAATTACATCTTACCTGGACCATCATTCCAGCAATTTTGATAATTCATATAACAAGAATTTAAGAATGTTTTATAACAATAACCATTAAAACCGCATATTGGATCTGTATTTCTTTGACAAATTCTCGGACATATTGGGCATTGTGGTTGATTTGAAATAACACATTCATTTTCACTAACTATACGAAATTCTGAAAATATATAGAATGTTAGTTCATTTATTTATCGAATTTAGTTTAATTTTGGTTAATTCAACAGGGAATGTATATTATAAAAGTAGGGGGGGGGAGGGAAGAATTCAAGGTGGTCAGCGTATTCAAAATTTACTAAAATCCGATTTTAAAAATTTTGAGTTTTAAGATTGATCAATTGGGGTTTTGTTTTTAAATCTTTGACACAGTAAAGACTTGAGGGTTTGCACTCTATATTTTTATTAATAAATAAAATTTAATGAAAATTAGATTATCGAGTTTTGTCAAAATTAAGTTTAGAAACTAAAATTAACCATATTTTAAACAATAACCATAAAAATTTTAAATAATATCGTAAAAATAATATTAATAATTATTCACAATTATACTTACTACTAATTTTTCTACGATTTCTATTAATTTTATTTAAGGTATTCTTATTTTTAAATGTTTGATAACAAGTTCCATCATAACCACAAATTGATTCTTCTTCATCATAATATAAAATGTCATCATTTTCATATGATTCTAATATATAAAAAAAATCCATTTTAGCACCTGGCCGGAAATCCAAATTTATATTTTCAACTAATCTGATACAGATGACGACTACAAATAAAATAAAAATTAAAAATTAATTGTTATACTTGAAATTATTAGATTTTCGAATTATTTATAAATACACACACATACCGAATATTAGAATAATAAATGCCTTCATGATTATGATTTTAACACTTTTATTTATTTGGACTGTTCACTACGGTTTATTTTCAATTAATAATATTTTAATAAATTTAACATTTATAGTTATAGTATAAAATATACATATGTATAACAATATTCTTTATTTATACTGATACTCTCTCACATGCTGTCTCTGTTCAATAATATTTACAAATTATTTTTAAAAACACTAAGTTAATTGATCTTTTGCTAAGAATTTAAAAATATCAGTAGCTTTATTTAATTTTCCCTTATTTAATTTTATAATTATTGTTATACAAAAGAAAAATGAAAATATTTTTAATTTTATAAAAGCTATTGTTGAAAAAATTAAAATATGTTCCAAGTCAAATAAAATATAGAGTATATTGAACTTACGAGTTCAACTCGTACTCAGATCAAGCATATTAATTTTAGCTTAAAGAAGAAACAAAAAAAAAATGAAAACAAAAGATGGTCAAGACTTACTCTTCATTTATTATTCGATTTTTACAAATTTAAAATATTTATATTAAAAATTATTTTAGAAATCTATTTAAGTCTTCCAAATTCTTACAAATTTTAAGGTTAATTTATAAAAGTTCGGAAATTTAGAATTGATTCATAGTATTGAATGAAATATAGCCCGTTTTATTAACGAGATCTCGAAGTCATTGGAATGCTTTTGAAAATTATAATATTGCCTTATAGGAACTCAAATTTACTGCTTGAAATACATAGAGTTAGCAAAAATATGGTAATTAAACACTCTTGGGTTTTGTTTTTAGGTCAAACATATTGTATTAAGATTAATAATAATAGATTTACGAAATACTCAAAAAAAAACTCAAATATAAAAAAATTTTAAATATTTTTAGATATACAAAAAAATTAATCTTCGCACACTGGTATCTCACATCTTGTACATGGACCTTTATGTTGAGTTACAAAATCTAAAATGAAATAAATAATAAAATTTACGATAAACCATTGAAAAATTTATTAATTTTAAACTTACAATTTTGTGGATTTTGGCAATTATTTACACCAATAAAACAGGGATTAGCAAATGTTGAATAACAAATACCATTATAGGCACAAATTCCTACATAATACATTGGACATACATCAGGACATTCACATATATTATTAGCATAACAAGGTATACTCTTACATTCTCCATTTGCTACAATATCGTATTCTGTAATATTTGATTGAATTATTATAATTTTATTATTTAAAGAATGTTAATGTATATTCTATATTTATATATATTTACTTGGTGTACCATCAGCTAAATTACAATTTTCTACTTGTACATTACATTTATTACCAAAAGTTCGATAACATTCTCCATTAAAAGTACATACTGGTTCAAAAATATGTGGACAAGAAGTTGGACATTCAGATGTTGGACTTGAATTTGATGATGAAGATGCTGATGCATATGCTTGTGCTGATGCTTGTGAATATGATGATGAATCCGCTTTTATTCTATAGTATAAAATAACTAAAAATTAAAAGAGAAAATATTTTTTGTTAATTGTTTTCTGGTATAAGAGTAATTGATATTTTATTCTCAAAATTATTATTATTATTATTTACCTATATTAATTAAGAGAAATAAATTTTTATATGAAGTCATTTTTTTTTAAATGAAGTGGTCAATTTTGGAAACACGCAAGGGGTTCTGGACTGTTATTAATTCTGGACCAATTGTTAACTGATAATGATATTAATATTTTAATTTACTTTTATAGCTGCATTAAAGTTTATCAGTTTTACTAAAAATAATTGTGAAAAATGTTTATCGTTTTTATTGTTCTGGAAAAAAATATGTTAAGTATTAACAGTTTATTGTCAATATTTAAATACTTATTTTAAACGACTGAACTAATAGTATTTTAATTTGTAGTGTTCTGCTTATTAAAAGGAATACAATACGTATGATATACCTTATACAATAAAAATTCCATATCTCGAAAATTGGATTTTCGAGATTTTTAATTTTCGTAATTTTTAATTTTCGAGATTTTAACTTTTTGCTAATTTATACCTATGCAATAGTAGACAATGATGGCATATTAGGAACAGGCTTTTTACTACAAAAAGATTTTTAATATGTAAGAATGTCAAATTTGCTAATAATAAACGTGGCCTCCGTGAAATCCGAAAACTCAATATCTTGTATGTTGCACCGTCAATCTTAACTAACTTGTTATAAATTAACATTTCGTGTTGTGTTGTGGTAGAGATGAGTTCTAAATAATTATTTAAAATAACTATACATTTATAATAATATACAAATTTTGATATAACCACTCATTGTATTGTATAAAACATACATACATAAAAACATATTTTTAGTGATTTGTTTAGTGAAAAAAAAATTTGTTGTTATAATGTAAAAAAATTTTTAAATTTATTTTAATTATTTTCACATTATTTTCTTAATTTCTATTACAATAACACTATTATATTAAAAAAAATTAAATTAATTTTTACATACTGGCGTTTCACACGCAGTACATTCACCTGAATGTTGAGTCACATAATCTAATAAAATGTAAAATTTATTATAATTTAATAAATTGGAAAAATTTATTATTTTCCTTGACTTCCAAAATGCAGTATTAAAGTATGATTGCAATGTACAAGTGTTCCAATACAAAAAGATACCCGAATGCAGTCTGTTCCAAATTGCACAACTACATTTATTATTGCGCAGCAAAAACCGAAAGATGGGAGGAAAAAAAGTCCACATCAAAAAAACTATGCACACGTCAAAAAAAATGTCGCAAAATCAAATAATAACATCTTGAACAGGTTATTTATAATATTATTTGTCAAAATCACATGATTTGCGAATAATACGGTGCAGATCTTTCAAAATGCCTGTATTTTAAAGAGGAGTTCTCAAATGTTTTGTAATTTGTTTCAAAGTAAATTTTTCTCAATTTTAACTGCCGTAATCGTATTGCAATAAAACTTTTTCTAACTACATTTTGGAATTCGAGATTTTTTTTTTTGTTTCAATTTACAATTTTTTGGATTTTGACAATTTGCAGAGTCCAGAAAACAAGAGTTTGCAAATGTTTTGTAACATCTACCATTAAAAGTACATATTCCTATATAATATTCTGGACAAAATTCAGCACACTGACAAATATTATTTGAATAAGAAGGAATATTTTCACATTCTCCGCATGATACAATCTCGTAATCTGTAAATACATAATATTTTATAATCTTAATTTTGTTAATAATCAGCTGGAATTTTATAAAATCTATTTACGTGGATTATCCGTTCCCAAATTACAGTTTTCTACTTCGACATTACATTTATTACCAAATGTACGATAACATTTTCCATTATCTCCATCGTATTCTGTGCACACCGGTTCATATATACAAGGACAAGAAGTAGGGCATACCGGCCCAGAAACACTTGTAGGTGTTGATAAAATTTGTGTGATAACTGAAAAAGCAAACAAATTAATTACAATGTTGTATTAATAAATTTTGAGTAAATGTCAGATATTAGACTATTTACATATATTGTAGTTTACCAATACTAATCGTTAAAAATGTTAAATTTTTAAATAAATAACGTAACATTTTCCTAAGAGCAAACGATGTTTCTGTCTGTTACGTAGAAAAATTTTTTAAAATGGTTATCTCGTAAAAATGCTGGTATATTGCTTATAAAGTCAGATACAATTTTGGCATATTAGGCCGCTTTTATATCATTTTATATATTACGGGCAGGTAAACATAGAAATTTGAAAAATATGTTTTTGCCTGGCTTTCTTTGTTTTTTGTGTTTTCTTAAAAAAAAAATTGCTCATTTTGCCCTCGTGACGTCATTATTAATTTTCATTTGTGTATCAATATTAAAGAAATGTTCTGTAAAATATACGTGTTTTATTCATTTATGTTTACCCACAATATGGTTGCTATATTCAGTTTTAATTAAAAAATTACCACTTAATTTAATTAATTAATAATGGGTGACCTTTTAAGAATTGAAAGAACAAACAATGAAGAGTTGCAAGTTATTATTTCCTCAAATCTGTCGTTATTATTTCCTTTTTACATGTTATTTAATGTTATTACAATGTTGAACATGATTACGGTCAAGGAGATTAATTCAAAGAATCCAATTATAAGACATCTTGTCTCACATTTTGGCTCGAACGGAAATTTGAGCTTTGATCAAACAGAGTCATTCTGATTGTAGTAAAAAAGTGTAACGTCACTGGAATATAATAGTGAATATATATTTTCCGAGTATTTGAAAAAGCTCAGCTTACAACCCTTATGTATTACTTTTATTGAACAGTTTGACTTGTAGAGGAAGTAGAAAACTTAGTATGTGCCACTTTAACATGGATTTCCTTATTTGCCGGTTCTGAATGTTGGATAATAAGCTTCCTAATAGAAAACGAATTTCACTATAAAATACTATAAAATAATTTTTGGAATTCTTATCTTATGTTGCACTTCCCATTCACTAATTCAATATTTTAAAATAATTATTATACATGATCAAATTACTGATTCTTAGGTAAGGAATTGACAATGCTGTCGAAGATACTAAAATAATTCTTCACAGATTATCGGTAGTTTTTAATGTCAATGATAGCTTTAATGTTTCATCATATTCTGGATTTAAAATAGGTGTTCAATTGAAAATAGAATATGAAAAATATACCAACAATTTTTATTTAACAAAAAATATGTTATAAAATTAAACAAATAATTGGAATATAGAAACTTATAACAGGCACAATACATGAAGATTACAAAATTTTTTTAATTTTAATAAATAATTTATTCTTCTATACAAACTGGATTTTCACATGTATTACATTCACCATCATGTTGATATACAAAATCTAAAATAGATGAAATCGAATAATAAATTATCTTTAAAAATTTTAATCGAAACTTACAATCGTATGGATTCCAACAATTGTAGCTATCTAAATTACAATTATTTGAAAATGTTTTATAACAGAATCCATTATAACCACAAACTGGTTCGTATATAGCGATACAATCAATAGCACAATGGCATATATTATCAGAATAGCAGGGCTCATTTTCACATTCTCCTTCCGAGACTATTTTATATTCTATAATGAAACATTGGAATTTCAAACTTTTGAACAATTTCTTAAAACATTCATTTTACTTACTATGTGCACCTGGTCGATTTCGGCAATTTTCTGCATCAACTTCACATTCATTACCGAAAGTTCTATAACAATCACCGTTATATGTACATACTGGATCATATAGGGTTGTGCAAACCTCAGGACAATTATCACCACTTGCTGGTTCCTTACAAAATAGAATAGCTAGGATGAAAAAAGTTTTAATATTAATTCCTGGGGATATTTTCCAGTTGATTCACTAATAACGACAAACTAACCAAAAATAGTAAAAATTAAAAATTTTTTATTCAATAAAGTCAACATTTTCGAAAAGGGAAGATTTTTGTGCTTCGTTTCAATTTTGTAATTTTGACCACAACTGATGTGATGCTGTAAAATCGAGTCACTTTTATATAATTTTGGTTGCATTCAGAAAATGCAGATTGTTAAAATTAAATTTATTTTTTAGTTTGTTTTTGTTTCGGTAATTGGTGTGCAATTTGTTTATTTAAATTAAATTAAAAATAATAAAATTTATTAAATTATTTTACGTAATCGATAAATATTTGTCTGTTGAAATTTATCAATAAAAAAATTAAAATTTATGGAAAATGAGAATAGATATAGTTGACTGTGTCAACTCTATCATACACGTACGAATAAACGATTTTAAATGTAGGAGGTAATTGGCATACACAACTTCTTGCTTTTTACATGTCTAGCGCCATTTTATAAATATACGGGAGTTGGCATATATAGCCATACAATCTAAAAGAGTTTTATTGAAAATTATGGCACCAAATTCATTTGTTCAAAATTTCAGTTTTTTAGCTTCCATAGTTCCTGAGTTATGATCAATTAACTTTTGAAGTTGTATGAAAGCTACCACAACCAGTCGAAAAATTTCAACGGCTTTTATCAAACAAACATACCTAATAATATATTTGTTTGTACCAAATTTCAATACCATAGCTTCTTTAATTTCCGAATTTATGGCCAAATAAATTTTGAAGTTGTATGGTAGTTATCCGAACCACCAACCCAGTTACACCCAATTTAAATAGGTTTGAGACATTTAGTATAATAAATCATTTTTGAAAATTTGATTATTTATTTATCTTAATTAGTTTTTGATATGACGTTGAACAGACGGGCAGGCATGGTTAAATCGACTCAGAATTCGACGTTGATCAAAAACATTGAGTTTATACCGCAAACCATTATTTCTTAGCGTTATAAATGGTAAGGCAAGTTTATTATACCCCTCTGTACATATTTTCATAGGGGTATAAGAACGAAGTATAAAATTAGTTTATGTAATATTGGACATACCACTATCACGCCAGATGGGGGTATGACGCGAGTTATTTTTAACTGGGAAATTATTTGTTTTAAAAGACATGTTTGTCGAAATTTGCTCAAGTTTAAGAAAATTATATGAATGTGTAATTTATTGAGTTTTTCGAATTTTAATTTATTTTGTAAAAAAGAAATTTTTTTATACAGTTTTAAGATTTACTATTCTACGATAAATTGATTAACTCGCTTCACCTTTAAAAAATATTCTAATCATAAGAAAGAATTAGATTCCAAAAGACGATATAAATTGATAACAGTCATGCTTTCATGCAATTATAATCAAACATTTTTAAAACTTTCCTGATATTTATATTTTTCCGATGGACATTATTTTCTCTCAAAAATTTGAGAGAACTTCCTCTATTTCAGGTACATACACAATAATACAAAATGTATGTGATTGTACAGTTAGTAGAAAACTGGTTATGTGGAGGTGTTTTTTGTATCATAACTATGACTTTGCTTAAACTAATCACTATAAACTTTAAATAAGTAATCTGCTTACATACGTTATGCATAAGTGACGCATATTTGCAAATTCATTTGTATTTTTTGTTGTAATTATTTTAATTATTTTTATAAATTAATTACTTACATTAAAAATTGTCACGTTTTTATTTTTATATTAATTCAATTTATTTAATAAGTCTGCTCAGAGTAAGTTGGCGAAATCTTAAAAGTGCAACCGAATTAGAGAGAGAGAGAGAGAGAGAGAGAGAAACGCAACTATTGAGTATTATACTAAAATTTTTTTCTTATTAAATGCCTTAAATTCTAAGCGTCACAAATCAAATTCTATTGTCAAAGTCATTGTCGTAAGTTTAACGCATTAAAACGTGTTCGTTCCGCTGTTTAAATGAGCATGAAATAAACACAAAAATGTTTATTTATCAAAACTATTTTGAGCGGTGTTCGTTAACATTCCAAAAAATCTTTAAATATTTAGCGGCCGACTGCATTTTAGCACGTAAATTAATGAATATATTGTTGAATTAATTAATATAGACTAAATTCAATTGGACCTAATCAAAACTTGAAATAAAATAAAAAAGCAAATTTTTATTGGTGTCTTCAAAATAATTAATTTTCCAGCAGATTCCAATTTTACAATCTTTATTTACTAAGTTAAATTCGAATGCCAAAAAATTAAACTCATCCAATAGAATATGCTCCTGGAAGGCGGGTTGCACACTATGTATAATATTAATTACATATTACATACATTATCTGTAATTCTTCGGGGAATTAAATTGGTTGTGGACATGTTGGGATCTCAATATTTTGATCACATTTTCCATTATGTTGAAATATAAAATCTAAATAATAATACACATAATTATTAAATATAAATTTCCCAATTTCCGTATAACATGCAAATCAAATTTTCTTACATTCAAATTTGCTATAACAATTACTACTATTAAGAAAACAAATATTTTTAAATGTTTGATAACAGCATCCATTAAAACCGCATACTTCCACATCAAAAAATGTACAATCAATAGGATAGTGACAAATGTTATTAATAAAAGATGGTTGACTTTCACATGTCCCACTTACAATAATTGTATATTCTAAAAAATTAACATATGTACCTAATATTATTTGAAATATAAATTTGAAAAATACTATTTTCTGGCGGAGATAATCGGCAATTTTCTGCGTTAACATGACATTCATTAGCAAAAGTTCGATAACAATCACCATTATATGTACATATAGATGAAATTGTAGCTGAACAAGCAGTTGGACATTGATTATTATTTGATGGTATAGGTGCTTCTGTTTTCTTTATGTGTGTACTGAGAAAAATTTCTGAAAATGTTATACGTATAAAAAATATATATATACGTATACGAGTATAATTATGAATGATCTCTTAATAATAGTTAAAATATGCTTACCTGCGACAACTAAGTAAATGAAATTTTTGTAAAATTTAAAATGCATTTTACATTTACAATTGAGTATAACACTTTGGGGGAGTAACTTCATAATACTGTTATAAATTATAATGTACCATTCTACTTTTATACTAACTTGTATTCACTATATTTTTGCTGCTACTATATACATATAAATATATGAATATGTTCCAAACTATCATGTGTGTACAATAAATAAATTATAATTATCGTGATTTTTTTAAGTATTTTAATTTATTTTTGAATCAAAAAGACTAAATTATCACATAAATTTATTTTTTATATCAACTAGAATTGTTTATGAGTATAACACATTTTAAATTTATATAATTATAAATATAGTGTTATTTATCGGAATGCCAACGAAATAGGAGCATTCTAAAGAACACTTACTATAGAGTAAAATTTTTGTAAACCTGTAATAATTAATCGGTTGTTTTCATATTTACCGACCGTATTTTGTATACAATAGGTAGCTTATGTAATGGTAATATTTAATCAGTAACAGTCATAGTATTGGACATATAATGAGACATCAGAAGTATGAGCTGCTACAGTTGATTGTTGAAGGTAAAATTGAAGGTCGAAAAAGTATCGGAAGGAAACAAATATCATTGCTGCGGAATATTAAAAAGTAGACCGGAGTAAGAACAGCAGGCCAATTAATCCAACTTGCAAGACGTCGAGAAGAATTTGCCACAATATTGGCCTGGCTTTTTTCAACTCTTAAAGAAGCAAGAATTTTAATATTTGTTATTTGCTCTGCACATGCCCCGCTCTGATGCGAAGGAGAAGGCGCTTTTTGAAAAGATATCGATTCAATGGATCAGAGTACCTGTCGGAGGTTACTGTGGGTGATCTGCTAAGCTTTATCAGGGGACTTCAATTGATTTAGCGGGAAGAGATATATTGTGGAAGGATGTCGACAGGCTTTCTACAAGCTTAGTGTTCGATGGCACAATTAAGGGTTCTGGAGATATGTACATCGTTTTTAGAAAGCTCCTCTCTTTTGATATTCAAAAAACTATTACCTAGTACTATTATATTTTAGTTCAAAATTTTATTTTATTTATCCTGATTATTATAAAACTGATTATATAACTTAATTTTAAAAAATGTTTTTTTTTTCATTATCTTTGTAATATTCTATGATGTTGTTGTTGATGTTGTTGTTGGTTGTGGACATTCTGGCGTATCAACATCTTTATTACATTCTCCATCATGTTGAGGTATGAAATCTTTGCAAATTATTGTATAGATATTATTTGTGTGAATTTTTAATTTATTTTAAGTATTTAAAATGAAAATTTACTTACAGGAGGACTTATTCCAACAATTACCACTATTAAGCCAACAAATATTTTGAAATGTTTGATAACAACATCCATTGAAACCACATGTTTCATTCTTAAACATTGGACAATCAATAGGACAATGACATAAGTTGTTTTTATAACAAGAGTTATCTTCACATGTTCCTAATGCAACTACTTTATATTCTAAAATTATATTAATTTTTTTTTAAAAATTAAATAATTTGATTCTATAATTTTTAAAGAATTAAATATAAATATACAGTTTTTAAATAAATACCATTTGGAGGTGGTGACACCCGACAATTTTCTGATTTAACGTCACATAAATTATTAAAAGTTCGATAACAATTTCCATTATATGTACATACAGGATCCTGTTCACATGGACAAGTTGTTGGACATTTGTCATCGGAATTTTCACCCGATTCTGATGAACATGATCCTGTAGATTGAGCTGATGATCCTGATTCACTTGATGAAGCGTATGCGTTTATTTCACTAATGAAAATTACTTAAAAATAAGGAGGTATGCTATTGATAAAAACTGCCTTTTTTACAATAAATTAGTGTCTATATTCACCTATATTTATTAAGAGCAACAAAATTCTCAATTTTGAATACATTTTCCAAAAACTATATTATTTAATGCAATGGAATTTTTATAAATTTTAAATTAATTTTATGAACCTTTTAGTCGAAACTTCGTAATAATTTAGCCAACCTTAACATTTCAACCTATTTTTATACCTACCATTAAGTAAACAAATTAACATAATTTTTAGCCGTTTATGGAAAATTGAGTTTGTTTCACTGCTTTGTTTGAAATGTGCGTAATTTTCGACACTGAGAGAAAAAACATTAGTGAAAGTAGAATTTTATATAAACTCAGTCATTGAATTTCGTAAATTAGAACTAATTAACCAGCAAATTGAAGTACAATGGAATTATAGCCGATGTAACATTAAATCAGATTTTTCGAGATTATGCAAAAAAATCATTTAATAATGAAAGATTTTTATACTAAGTGAATACAACAAAATACATTCTTAGGAAGAATAAGATTTTAAGGTTAGTTTATTAGAAATATGTCTGAAATTTTTGCTCCCGAAATCACATAATTTATAGTTGCTGAAAGATTATTATATCTTTCTATATACATTTCTATATTTTTTATATATTTATTTATGATATAATATCTTTATTAAATCTATGCAATTTTTATTTGCACATGTACTTTCATAATTTTGATTTATTGTGTTAAGAAAGCTTGAAATTTATCGATCGGAAAATGTCAATGACTCAAACCCAAAGCTAATTTTTATTTAATAAAATTATTAGTACTAGAATTCTCAAAGTGTATAGACTCCAATTATCTTAAGATCAATATTTACTTTATAATAATTAAGAAATTAATTAAATTTTATTGAAATTTTCAGCTTTTCTTGTCCATCAGGCAATTGTACTCTTGAATATGAAAAGTTCAAATTAAATTTATTTATAAACTTATTGATATTTTCGAGACAACAAGTTGAATAAATAAACAATTGTGTGTATTAATATTATTTACCAATTAAATAAAGTGTTGTTTGCGGTTTATAAAAGCTGTAAGAGTTGCCACAAAACCTTCAAAAACTGTAACTGGTTATCTTTTAGCAGAAATTAATAAAGTCTTACCTGCCATTATTTAAAATTTCCGAAAAGTTAAAGTATCATCAAAATAGAGAGCAAATTTTAGTTTATACTTCACTTTTTTATATGCGAATTCTCATTAGAAATAGTTTTACAGCTCTTATATATGAGACAAACCTTAGGCATTTAGGCAAACCGAGTACGAGGAATGCCCTACAACACTCGCTCGAGACCCACTCTCGTGATGAACTCAACCAACTTGTGAAGAACAGAAGACCGTAACTCCGCCACCGTTAGAGCAAAACCCCCCAGCACCTTCCCACTCCTAAGAGCAAGAATATCACACTCCCCCAGAAGGTGCTTCGAGGTTTCCCCATACTCCCCACAGAACCTAAAAATACCCTCATTTTCCAGGCCCAGCCGACTAAGGTGTACCCTAAGTCTGCAGTGACGCATCAAAACGCCGTTGAGGATTCTCACCTAATTCTTGCCCATACCTATAATTTTCTTAAATGGCTTCTGGCCATAATCTCACAGGCGCTCCTTGGCTTGCCGCAGCCCCGAAAGACTTCTCCAGCGTTCCGACCGCCTTTTTTCTGATTCCTTCCTTAATTCCCAACGAATAGTATGTGGTCCAACTCAGCAGAGGGGCTCCGGCCCAAGAAGAGGTGTGTTTACCCCCATTCTTGCAAGCACATCAGCGGCCTCATTTCCTTCCACGCCCACATGGCGCGGCACCCAATACAGTATGACCCGGTTGCATCTGCCCAACTCATTGAGCTTCTCAAGATAGCCCCGTACTGCCGCAAAGGATATTGAAAACAAGTTCAACGCTCCAATCGCAGCCCGGCTCTGCGACGTAATCATTATCATTATCGAGTATAATTAAAGAAGTGGAAAATATTAATACTGGGTGTAGTCGCATTTATTATACAAAAACTTATTTGTAAGTCTAGTTTAAATATTATTTTGAAAATACTAATTCAGAATTCTTGCACACTAATTTCATTTATGTAATTTAAGTCGAAATAAAATTTAATTAAATTATACTCAAGCTCACGTCATAAAAGACGGCAGAACAACAAAACCAAAATTTAATTTTGTTCCACTGAATTCAAAATACGCTGCATAAATGGTTTGTATAGGTATGGAGAGTACGGAGAATTCCGAAAATGTATATAATATTATTGCTCATCAGGGCATATTGGTCCTTTTAAACAGCCACCGTCATGTTGATAAATAAAATCTAGAAGAGCAAAAAAAATCGTAAATTTTGTAATTGATACATTAATTCTTTAAAAAAAAAATATTTTGACTACACTTACTGTCAAATGGATGCCAGCAATTATAATTAGCCATGAAGCAACTATTTGAGAAGGTTTTATAACATCTACCATTGAAGCCACAAACAGGATCAACGTATAATGCACAAGCGAAATCACACCCGCACAAAAACGTAGAATAAATTGGATAATCTTCGCATCGCCCTTCGGCCACAATCAATAATTCTAGAATTAAACAAAACATTTACATTAGAATTCGAAAATATTTTGTACTTACTTCGATAACAAAGTATATACTTACTTCGATCACTCGACGATTCACAATTTGCTTTATCGACTAGACATTTATTTTCATAAGTTTGATAACAAGTACCATGCGATACGCACACGGGAGCATAAACAGCTGGACAAGATTTTTGACATAGTGGAGGACAATTGCATGGTGTCTTAGAATTACTATTTGATGAAGAATATGCAAATGATTGTGCCGATGCGGATGATTGTGAATAAGATGAAGAGTCTGCTGACACTTTACCCAATACAATAGCTTAAAAATAATTGAAATATTTCATAATACAGTTAAAAATTATTTTTACTCATTACTTACAAATACAAAGAAGAAATATTAAATATTTCCTTGATGATTCGGTCATTTTTTCTTTCGAAAAGGGAGTGGTTACTTACAAGTAGTTGCAATAAAGTGTGTTCTCCAAGAATAATTGATTAAGACTAATCTGAATTCTTTAGTTGTTTTTAAATTTATACTTTTATTTTATTTATAAATAGTTTATGAAAAAAATATTTAAATAACCGTTAAAAACATACTATGCACACATTATGTGGTCACTTTCCGTTAAGTAAATGTGAATGAACCTTAAATTTATTTATAGTGCAAATTATATGAACCTGCATGGTCAGATCAATATTAAATTGCATGTATTTCGCAGATATTGAGATTAAAAGTTAAACGATTTGGAGGGACCTATACAAAGTAACAAAATTTTTAGCGAAATCATATCCCAGAAGTGGAATCATTACTTAAAGCCAAACTAATATTGGAACAGTCCCATTATCAACAAGAATACTAAGAGTGCCATTACTTTACAGCGAAATTTTTATTTTGCGGTTCAATTGGAAAGCCTTTATAAGGTAAGCTTTTTCAAATGTTTTTTGGAGATTTCGTTAAAATTTTATTTATTTATTTTATATGAAATTGAGCACAATAATTAAAATTTTAAAAAATTTAAAATTTCATAAGGTTTACAAATCTTATCCTCGATTTTATGTCTCAAATAGTTGGTAAATGTTTTACAAGAGAATTAGCATGGTAGCCCATCACATGGTGGTGGTGTTGTGGTCGGTGGACATTGTGGTTTTTGTGGACATCCTGCCGATGCTAAAGCAACAACTATCCAGAAAAAACATTAAAGATTAATCTAAACAATTATTGTATTTCACAAACTTACACAAAGTTAACCAAATTATGGTTAAGAATACAACCAAATTATTCAGGAAAAAATTCATTTTCTTAAAAATTTAAAATACTTTTATTTTAATCAAAATTAAATGATTTTCTAGATTATTTTTGATTTAAGATCAACACTGATATTGTTTTACCTAAGCCACTATCATTTATACCTGCGAAAATTTTATTTTTGGTATTGCCGAAAATAATCTTGTGCGAATAATATTATACGAAGATTTTACTACGTATAACAGTAAATTGTTGACGTGTATATAAGTGAAAGGTATAACAATATATAAATGCGTTTACAATATTGTTTAAAAAATTTTCTTGATCTGATGGTATCTAGAAATCTGATTTTGTTTGATCTGATGGTATTTATTTTATATCTTGGTAGATTCAAGTTAGTATTATACAATGACAATCCAAAATCAATTTCTGTTGCTCAATTATTTTTGAAAATTAATTTGCAACGGTGACCTACCGCAACAAATCAACTCAATTTAAAAGAGGTAAAAATTAACGTAAATTAACCCATAATACAAAATATACTGTGATATTAACGGTGGTTTATATAATTTGTTTGCTTAACTGTAAAATTTTAAAGTTACTAGAGTTCACCAGTTAAACAAATATTTTGTGAGTTTCCTAAAATTGTTCTTATCAAGGAATTGCCTAAAATAGAATTATCAACAAAGTGATAGTATGACAACAAGCTGTTCGGGCTTTACTATGTTATTACTATGTTCATAGTTAACTATGAACCTCAGAATCGTAAACCCAGAAAATTTATAATTTTTGAATAAATTTTTTAACTAAATTAGAACATGTAGAATTAATCATGTTAAATTTGCGATACTTGTTAAAGTAAATGATTCCGAGTAAGAGTGGCTGCAACAATGCTTAATGAAATTTAAAAAAATAATGTAGTCTGAATAAATTTTTAAAATGATTTAAAACACTAAAATTTGTACTGTAACTTTTATAAAGACCCATACAGTCACAACAACTTTTATCAAAAATAATGGAAATATTAACACATTCGCTTGTGCGAAATGTCGCTGGTGTAGTTTTAATACATATATTGTGAGATAGAGTCGAATAAATTTAGAATGAGTATGAAAGCTACCATAACGACTCATATCAAAAAATTTTTCATATAATACTTTCAGACATGGCCAAATAACTTTGAAACTGTACGGCAGGTATCCGAGCCACAATTTTCATCACATTTATATTTAATAGGTTTCTACTATGAATTTACCATGATAAACTACTAGTACTAGTAAGAATTTGATGAACTAAGTGCAATCAGTTTTTGCGTTATCGCTGTAGTGGAAGAACTCACAGAGTCAATTCAGATTTTGCGGTTGAGTAAGATTTTGTGGCCATGTATACACATGTATGTACATATAAATGCATTGCTTATTTTTGTACCCCAACATATCTTCATTTTTGTAACCGTACGAACATAAATGTCCTTTATACTTAGTGCATGGGTAAGGTTAAGGCCAATTTTGTTTTAACTATATAAAACATTTTTCGATATAAAGTTGACGTGTAGTAGAAAAATTTATTTTATATTGTATAAGAATCCGGTTTTGTATAACGGTTAATTGAAGAGTTTATTCGGAAATGATATATACATATTATGGATTTGTTTATAATTTTACATAACAGAAGGAATAAATTTTCACGTTTTTGTATTTCCGGAACATGTGAATATTGTTTGCACGTAGTAAACTGCCAAACTGTACTTGGAAGTTGGAAGAAGTAAAATTTTGCCTCCAAGAAATAATTTCTGCACTTACATTTCCTTGTCAATTTGATTTTGCTATCTAGAATGACGCAAAAGCTTTGTAAAAAAAATAGATAAATGGAAATTAGGGTTAAACTAATATGCACGTGTTTCTCAAAATTTTTACTTGGCAGCTTTACAATCTGCAGATCTGCAAAATAGTACCTTATTGAATATTCAAAAGAAGGTCTAGCTGTAAGTGTTTCGAACTTTTTTTTAATCTAACAGTAGTGTGTGTAACAAATGTTGTGGCAATTTCTGTACCAACCGAAAAAGTTACTTAAAATTTTAATTGGTCGCTGACAGTAACTAATTTGTAATTTGCTAATAAATCTCGTAAACTCATTTATTTACCACTTATTGGCACAGTAAGAATCTAAGATACCTTTTATTAGGAAAACCTTATTTTTTTAAAGTTTATAAATTTATTTGGTAAGAAATAATTATACAATAAAAGTTATAAAACAAATTAGAAAATTTTAAATTTTTCAATGAACATCCATCATCTTAGTAATATTAAGGGTCAGGATCCAGAGAAGTGTCAATACTACTATCATCAGTTGGTGGTGTCTCTGTCGTAGGACATGGAGGTTCTGTACATTGACTAGCTGCTAATATGATAACTATATGAAAATTATAGAAAAATTCTGATTATATAAATGAATTTAAAATATTTAATCATCATTTGGTTTCAAAACTTACACAAAGCAAAAAATAAAATCAAATTAGTTAGAAAATATTTCATTGCTTTAATATTTTAAATTACTGTTATTTTTTTTTTAAATTTGTATGTTTTCTCGATTGCTCTTGATTCAAGATCAACACTGATATTATTTTACCTAAAACTATAATTTATATACCTGTGAGAAATCTATTTTTGTTGTTGACGAAAATAATCTTATGAGAATAATTATAGAATTATTTTACTACGTATAACAGTAAATTATTATTGACGTATTTTCAAGTGGAAGGTATCCCTATATATGAATACAATTTTCAATTATAAAAGAAGCTACTTGATATTCAACGCATGTATTAAGGCGCTGCTGCTTTACGGAAGCGAGACATGATCGGTCTTCAGAGATATTACGCAAAAAATATTGGTCTTTGTAACAAATGTCTGAAAAACACATGTAGAATATTCTGGCTAGGAGAGAACACGATCGAAGAGTTTTGAGTGATGATGATTTATTATCCAATAGAGACTCAAATGAAAAGAAAACAGAAATGAATCGTCTAGATTGTAAGACACCCTTCAGCATCGGTTTAGCGTCAAGCTCCCGAGCGGGCCGCAAAGGAAGAAGAAATGTATGAAGGCCAAAAGAGACCTGGAGGGAAAGTATTCAAACATGGACATAAGTGACAGACGAAACATGGACACAGATAAAGAGATGAACGCAAAGCAGAGTGAATTGGAGCTGTTATGTTCAAGGCCTATTTTCCCTAGAGGAATGACTTAGACAGTCGCACTTAGTTCTAATGGAACTATTTGAGTTTGTTCGTGGTAACTCTTTATCCATACATTATGATGTAAAAACCAGTTTGTGGTACTATACTGTTTTACAAGTTCTCTAGTTACAAGTACCGTAGTAAACTAATTCAACTTATGTACATTTTAAATGTAAACAATAAATGAATTTACGTAAATAAACTCCGTAGTTTTAAGAGTAATTTGCCATTTATTTACTTAACTGTTGTTTATCTGTAGTCATCTACCATGAGCTTTTATTGTTTTTTGAAATATAGTTTTCTTTTTGTTCGCGCAAAGTTCTGATGTGGACAGCGTATAACTAGATGGGTTTTGTCTAGATTAACGAAAATATTACAAATTTATGAAAATGGCTTTTAAATGCTTTTATAGATATGATTTTAAGAATTAAGATTTTAGTCAACATACCTAGAAAAATGTGAATTTAATTTTCAGTAGAGATTCACTTTATGTCATCTGAATTAAGTGAAAAGTTCATTAGTTAATTATGCTAGCAAACAGAACTCAAATATTGAATTTCAAGAAATTCCGCTAAGTAGTTTCTTAGGCATGATAAACAAGAGGTTTTTCCAAAAGCAGGCTCTTTTCAGCATGGCTCCACTTCATTAGCACTTTAAAAACGGGATTCTGAAAAGAGTATTACGAAGCAAACAATATAAAGACCCAAAGCCTGGTGATCTTAGAAGCTCTATTAATATTGTGGAGGATATCAACAAGATTCAAAATTCATAGAAAAAAACATGGTGAGGATTACGACGTAGATTTTCCTGAAAGAGCTGTGAGCTTATGAACAGAAGTGTACAGAGAAGACGTCAGCATCACAACGGTCGTCGGACTTTATCAATCAATATTTTAAATAATAAAATTAAATTAAATTTAATGGAAACCAAACTACTAGGGAAATATGTCGATTTTCTTGGCATACTAGCTATACGCAACCAGGTAACCTTGATAATTCATTTATTGGGTCGCAGCCTCGCCTTGGGTGTTAAGGGACCCTATCAGTGGATTGGTTCTTATAGTTGGGTCTTTATAGATCCGAAACGGTGGGCTTTGGTTTAAAAAGTTCGGTAATCTGGACAAGAGTTTTTTTTGGTGTATTTATTGTGCAAATGCTTGGGTCTTAGGATGGGATTTTTTAAAATATCAAAATGTTTTATAAAATATCCTGCACCCCTACAGAATATATTGGAGTCATGTTGATCTATACGAAATATGCTATTTTACAATAAATCTTATACGCGAAAAAAAGTCCAAAGGCTTGCATGGTCAATTTATATTTCATAAATAATTTATTTAGCTACAGTTTTCTTTGGGAATTTGGAATTAACTTTTCAGACAAAACAATATTTATATGTTTGTGTGCAATTAATATTCATTATATTATTTATATGCGTACATGCAAGTTATTAAACTATCTTGATTCGATTATAAAAAAATAATTTTATTTCACACAATGTCACAACTATTACTTAAAAATTAAATTTTACAATTACTTAAATTCGAATTGATAGTTTAATTATAATATTCTATTCTTATTAACACCAATTTTAGACTAAATCATATCTTAAAATCTAACAGTATTTATAGTAATTAAAATTAAGTTCATTTCCGGCCTCGTGCAAAATTATAGACGTTTCGTCAGCATTTTTGATGGGAACGATAATTTCGTAATTTCTTCATGTTTAAACATGTTCGATTGCAGACGCTGTGTCAGCAATTTTCATGTGAACAGAAATTAGTATCGTACTGAAGATGTAATTTGATACCACTTGAATATGTAACTAAAGACGGTGATAACTCCTCCCCCTTCAAAGATCTGCGTCCCGTAGATCAAGCTGGAATTTTGGTGCTTCTATGACTGAAATTTGCGGAATCTCTATAGTAGGAACCACTGTTGGAGTGCGTTTTCTCACAACCTTGCTGATGTTTTTCTTGATGACCCAAATGATGATGACTGCAATGATGACGAGTCCTATAGTAATATCGGATGCTATAGAGAGTTGGCTCCTTGGTATTAGCTTCTGAAGTTGTTTTGTGTTGCTGATATGAAGATCGTGAATGTAGTCGAGGCTTAGCTTGATATCTCCTTCTTTTAAATTTTCTTGAAGAACAGGTGGTAAAACTTGCGACGTGGTGGCAGATTCGCTTGTAAATTTCTGACCTTTTATGTGAACGGTTTCGTTGGTATGCTGTATCATAAAGCTTCCAGTTAAGTGTTTGCTCGTGTTGCCACTTGTTAGCTCCCCATTGAAATTATTGAGAAAGATGATATTTTCACTTATGGTTTCTATGATTTCTTCCTTATTGTATTGAAGGCTGCAACTGGCGTTTATTCCCTTTAGCAGTTGATACATACAGTGTCCTTCGTCCAGTTTTCGAATTTTACTTCTTTCGCATATGGTGATGTTTCTTAAATTCTCGCATTTTGTCGATATGCCATATACGTCATCTTTCACGAGAAGTTCCTGATATTCGAGGTAGACTTGTTGGGAGTTTCGGATTGTTGATCTCGCTATAATGTGGTCATAGTACTGGTTGCCTGTCTTCGGTATTGATAATATGTAGAGAATTTCTCGTCCATTGGTTACTACCTGTGGTTTTGCGTATTCTATTGCCTCAATTTCGTTGACGTAGGGTAGTGTATCGATCTCCTTCAGTATTTTTTGGATTTCAATCCTGCTAAGAAGATTTGTGTTGACAATTCCATTTTTTGCTAATTCTGTCGCTAACACGATTTCTCCCAAGGCTTCTTTTATGATTCCAAGTTTGTTAAATATTATTTGTTCGGATCGATGATCTAAGTTCCCTACATGTTCCAAAATGTGGTTAAATCTTTCTACTACTTGGTTTGTTATCCTCATAACTTCACGATTTATTTTGTACTGTTGATTATTATTTTGTATCAGCTTGTCTTGGCTTGTAACGATGTTGTCCCAGTCTGTGGCGTCTGGTGTTCCTGCCAGCCATTTCCATGCTGTACCAATCCAATTTATTGACCGTTGAACTCTTGATTTGCTGCTTCTCAATTTAGTCAGAAATTCCATTATTTGAGCCAGTTGGTGTTCTAACTGTGGTTTCATTATGCTGGTCGAGTTGATTCCATCAACCAAAGGAATGATTTGTTGTATAACCTCGTCATAGCTCTTTAAATCAATGATGTGCACCAAATTGAAATTTCCTTCCAAGATTTGACCTTGTCCTTGTTTAATGGTTGCTATTGCGCCTTTGAATTCGAAGATTTTCGGAAATGCTGTAATTCTAGTGACTGCTAGTCTAAAAAGAAACCTTGTGATAACACCGCTCCAATAGCTGTGTCGGAAGCATCGGTTGTTAGGATGAACGGCTTCTCGAAATTTGGAAATATTAGGACTTCTGAAGATATAAGTAATTCTTTCAGCCTGTTAAATGCCTTTAACTCTTCTGCATTCAATTTGATTCCAACTTTCTTAGATTGATTGGCCTTTATTTGTGCGTTTTCGCCTCTTGTTAAGCTCGTTAGTGGTTTCGCCACTTTTGCAAAATCTTGAATAAATCTGCGATAATATGATGTGAGTCCCAAGAATGATTTTAGGTCCTTCAAATTTGTCGGTGGCATGATGTTCTGAATGGCCGCCACTTTTCTGGGATCGGGTTTGATTCCTTCGCTTGTGACTATATATCCAAGAAATTCTGTCTCGGTGTTGAAGAATTTTGTTTTTTCCAGGTTGACCTTCAGGTTAGCTTTTTCCAATATGCTAAAAATCGTTTCAATGTTCCTTAAATGTTCCTCCTCCGTTTTTCCATATATGATAACGTCGTCGATGTATACGTAGCAGCTTTTGCCTATCTGATCCTTTAGAACATCATCTATCATGCGTTGGAATATTGAAGGCGCATTCCTCAGCCCGAATGGTAGTCTTAGGAATTCGTACTTTCCATTCATTGTTGAAAAAGCCGTCTTGGGAATGTCCTTTTTGTGCATCATGATTTGGTGGAATCCGGATGTCAGATCTAATGTTGTAAAGAATTTGGCCTGGCCTAGGCTTGCTAGTGTGCTTGTAATATCCGGTATAGGATATGTGTCTGGTACCGTTACTGCGTTAAGTCGTTTAAAGTCGATAACCATTCTATACTTCTTCACACCTGATGAGTCGGGTTTCTTGGCTACTACCCAGATCGGTGAGTTGTAAGGGCTTTTCGAAGGGCGGATAATTCCATCCTCTAGCAGCTTTTTGATTTGTTCCTCTACTTCCTTCCTCATATTGGCTGGGTATGGATATGACTTGGTGTATATGGGATCATCAGTAGTAGTTTTAATTTCTGCTTTCACTTGTGTGTCTATTATTTCCCTGTCGTTTATTGGGCCAAATATTTTCTCGTATTTCCTTATTATTCCCATAATTTTTTCTTGGATTGCCTTCGGTAAATGGTCTGCCCCGATTTCGATGGTGTTGACTTGAGCTGATGCCTTTGCCTTTAACGGAATTTTTATATCTGGCTTGATCCTTAAGGTGTTGTTCTTTCTGTCTATAATGGCTTCGAGCTTCTTAAGCGTGTCGTCTCCAATTATACCATCAAAGGTCTTCAATCCTGGCAAAACAAAAAATTCAATGAAGGTGTTGTTTCGCAGACTCTGAAAAAATCTTCCTCCGATCTTCTTGGTGACTGTTATATCTCCTCCAGCTGAACGTATCTTGAATGGTTTTGTTGTTGGTTTGGCATTTGTCGCGATCTCTTCTCTTACAAAATTTTTATTAGCTCCTGTGTCGACTAGAAATTTTAGGAGCTGGTTGTTTTTTGTCTTGAATTCTAAGTAAGGAACGCTTGAAAGGCGTCCGTCATAAAATTTACTTCTTGAACCTCATCATCTGCATATGCTGGTTCTTCGTCATATTCGCTGCATTCTTCTGGGTGGTCATCTACGTCGTCTTCAAGTGTTTCCATATTGAATAGCCTTTGGTGCTTATTGCTAGGCATGTTGCCTACTGATGGTGGCCTCTTGTATATTCCCCTGTAGTTGTCTGGCCGGTTCATATAATTAACCTGACGTGTTTGTATGGATCGGTCAACGTCCATCTTCTCTAACGGTTTTGGCGGTCTAGGTGGAGGTTGCGATTCTCTCTGATGTTGAATGTTGTAAGCCAAGTTCCGTTGTTCCACTGTTAGTGGCTGTTCTGGTTGATACGACCTTGGGTTCCCAGCACTTGGTTGTTGTCGTTTCATGGACATTTTGTTGAATGGTACAGTGATTCTGTTGTTATCATTCCTGTTGTGTATAGCGAAGTTTCGGCAACTATAGTTCTGGAGCTCTAGACACGTTGAATATGCTTCTGGCAGAGTTGACGGTTTCTGAAGCATCAAGTACCTGGACAATTCCCCATTGAGCCCTCGGATAAATACGTCCAGTGCTCTGTTTCTTTGTGATTCTATCAATACGTCTATAGTTTCTTTTGTATAATTCTCGGTCTTGATCTTATTGATTATGAGGGAGAATTGATGGTTGACTCTGGCGTAGAATTCATCTATGGTTGATCTTCCCTGCGTCAGTGTGCTCATTTGGTGCTCCAATGTGCGTATGTCCCGTTTGTCGGCATAATGCAGGGACAAACACTGCTTGATTGCGGCCCATTCTTCGTCGAACAGGTTGTACGATATTAGAGCTGCATCTGCTCTACCTCTAATTTTTCCTCTAATAGCTTGTAATATTGCTCTGTATATGGGTTTGTTTCTGACAACTTCGTAATCTCGTAGAATTGATTCTACGCTGTGCACCCATGATACATACTGCACTGCATCGCCATCAAAGGTTTGTAAATCTTTGACACAGTCCGGAAGTCTCGATATTTGTTTCAGGTCGTCTTCACTTTTCGGTGCTGCCAAATTTGTTACCTGCGGTTGTGGTGTATTGAACTGAGCCTCTAGTTTTGCTAGGCGAATTTCAAACCGTTTGCTTTGTTCAATTTGAGCATTGATGGCTCCATTTAATTTTTTGAGCTCTTCCATTATTTGTTCCATTTTTAACTTTTTATTAAGGTAATTTCACTAATTAAATTATTCTATTACGCAGTTTTAAACTTTTAAATTATATTTTTCTTTCAAATTTTGTCGATTAATTTCAAATTTTTTGTTAAATTTAAGTTTTTAGTTGGTTAATCTTATTAATTTTTCACTGGTTTTATTTAAATTTCTGATTACTTTTGTTTTATTTTTTAATTAAATATTTCTTGGTAATATAAAATTTAATTGGTTAATCTTATTAATTTTTTACTGGTTTCATTTAAATTTTTAATTACTTTTGTTTTATTTTTTGTATTAAATATTTATTGGTTAAATTTTAATTTTTCAATTTATTATCGGTTAATTGATTAATTTTTCAAATTTTCAATTTAATTTTCATTTATCACTTCAATTTTTTTAAATCTTAATTTTTTTAAAATTAACGAAGCTTCTATATTTTTAAAGCTTATTCAGTGAGATGCAGTTAGTTTCCCTCAGTTAAGTTTTTAAGATTAAGTGTAATGAAAAACTACTTACAGGAAAAAAACGTAATTCATCTGTTTGAGTCTTGGTGAGTAATGCGAATAGCGGTTGAGTTGTGTTTGTCCTTTTTAGACGTGAACTTTTATTCTCGTAAACGTCCTACTGCGGCACAATCTTCAACACTTTTTTGTAAGTACGGTTTGCTTCAGTTCCTTTTTCTTTTTATTTCACTTCGGATTTCCACAATACGCGCACTATAGTTGGGTACACTTTTATCGCGATATGCTTATTTTTCTTCTTTTCTTTTAAAATTTAACGAAGAGTTTTGCGATTTCACGATTCAAGTCACGTTGGGCGCCAGTTATTAAACTATCTTGATTCGATTATAAAAAAATAATTTTATTTCACACAATGTCACAACTATTACTTAAAAATTAAATTTTACAATTACTTAAATTCGAATTGATAGTTTAATTATAATATTCTATTCTTATTAACACCAATTTTAGACTAAATCATATCTTAAAATCTAACAGTATTTATAGTAATTAAAATTAAGTTCATTTCCGGCCTCGTGCAAAATTATAGACGTTTCGTCAGCATTTTTGATGGGAACGATAATTTCGTAATTTCTTCATGTTTAAACATGTTCGATTGCAGACGCTGTGTCAGCAATTTTCATGTGAACAGAAATTAGTATCGTACTGAAGATGTAATTTGATACCACTTGAATATGTAACTAAAGACGGTGATAACTTGCATTTTTACAAGTATAAATAAATTTTATTAGATTAAAAAATATAATAATTGATAAATTAGTTTAAATAATATGAATATTGTTCAAAACATTCTTTCTAGTTTCGTTTTAGTTATTGCAGCTAGGGGTATCTTTGCAGTTATCACATTCACCTTTATGTTGCACAACGAAATCTGAAAGTGTAAAATAAAGTTTTAAAAAATGAAACAATTAAAGTATTCTAGTTGTGATGATAAGAAACTCACAATCATTAGGATTATGGCAATTATACGAATTGAGGAAACAATTATTCGAGAAAGTTTGATAGCAGTTTCCATTAAATGCGCAAACTGGGTCATAAATATATGGGCAAGCAAAATTACAATTACATAAATTATTATTAAAACAAGAATAGTTTTCACATTCGCCATCAGCTACAACTTGGAATTCTACAAAAACAAAAAAAACAAATTCATTCGGAAAAGCAGCCTAATTTGTTTTAGAAAATATAAAAAAATATAGTTCTTACGTGGGTTTCCAGGGTTACGACAATTTTCTACATTCATTTCACAAGTGTTACCAAAAGTTCGATAACAATTTCCATTAGACGCGCATACTGGTTGGTAAATAGCTGGACAAGCTGTGGGACATGGTGGTGGGGTTGGTGGACACGGTGGCGGTGTCGGAGGAGGCGGTGTTGGAGGTGGTGGAGTTGGTGGACACGGTGGCGGTGTCGGAGGAGGCGGTGTTGGAGGTGGTGGAGTTGGTGGACACGGTGGCGGTGTTGGAGGAGGCGGTGTTGGAGGTGGTGGAGTTGGTGGACACGGCGGTGGCGTCGGAGGAGGCGGTGTCGGAGGTGGTGGGGTTGGTGGACACGGTGGCGGCGTCGGAGGTGGTGGAGTTGGTGGACACGGTGGCGGTGTCGGAGGTGGTGGAGTTGGTGGACACGGTGGCGGGGTCGGAGGTGGTGGACATGTCGGCGCAGTTGGAGGCCACCACCATGCTGATGTCGATTTAGATGTGATAGCTGAAAGAAATGGGTTCAATTAAATTATAAATTGAATATTCTTTTCAAAATTTTTTATTATTTTGCATTAAAACTTACATAAAACGAAGAAGAGGACGAAACCTTTTAATAAAAATCCCATAATGCTGATTTTTCAAAAATTTTTTTAGTTTATAAATTAAAAACTTAACTTAAGAGTAATGTTTATGGCTTTTTTGATTAAAGAGCCACACTGGTGCAAAATTGACAAAAGTCGTGAAATATATACCCATAATAATTCTATTTTCGATGCAAGTAAAAATAGCCATTTAATACATTTAGTTTTCATATAATATCGTAAAATGCGTTTTAGTAAAATACCCTACATCTAATTTACGTTATTTTCTCTCCGAATGAAAAATTTGAAAACGAAAATTTTTCTATTTCATAAAGTTATACTACAATAAACGAAGTTAATCTGTCGCTTAAAGAGTTAATAAAAATTTACGTTGAAATTGAATGTGCCCCAATAAGTGTGCCCTTCATTGAATGATTTGTTTAGTGAAATTTTACATTGAATTAGTTTTCTCTGACACAGGGTATATAACAAGTTTAACTTGGGGCGATTTTAAGTAACTACATTAATAATATAAAAACCATATACGACAATTCGTAGTTATCTTTGTTTCAATTTAAATTAAACAAATAAGAATGGCTATTTCAAGGTGTTGATACAATATCTTAAAATAGTATTATACTAAGAGTCTTAAGCAATTAAAACAAATTACGAAATGTGCGGACTGTTTATACACTAAAAATAGATTCAAAAACTAAATTTATAATCGAAACTTAAAAAATGTGTTTTTAAGTATTTTGATCTTCTGTTTTAATTTAACATATTTTTATTGTATTTAAACAAGGTTCAGTAAACAAATGTTGCACATTTACAATAAACGTCAATAAAGTAAGTAATCGAATTAAAATTACTATTTGGTTAGAGCAAGTAAAATGTCAGCAGAATAAAAAATTACTTAGCTAAGACTAAAAAAAAAAAATAAATTAAGGCTGATTGTCAAAAATTACAAATAAGGGGTTAAACATTCAACTTAGCCTTGTTTTCTTCAATTCATTTTTATACCCTGCACTTCGTGAAGGGTATATTAACTTTGGTATGGAGTTTGTAACTACTTGAAGGAGTCATCTGCGGTATGGACATATATATATATTCTTGCTCAGCGTAAAATTCTGCGTCGATTTAGACATGTCCGTCCGTCCGTCCGTCCGTCCGTCCGTCCGATCGCACGATAACTTAAAAACGAATAATGCAATCGACACCAAACTTTCACAAGTTTTTTCTTTTGTGCCAAGGACGAACCCTATTGTTATTGGACTAAGTCGGACAACGGGTTCGGGTAGCTGCCATACAACTCCAAGAGTTTATTTCAAATATTTCAAAAACTAATAAAGCTATAAATATAAAATTTTGTATACGTGTGTCCAATTATATTCTACATATGCTTTGAAAATTATAATGGGATAGCTTCACCGGTTCGGGTGGCTGCCATACAACTCCAACGGCAAATTTTTTATATTCGGCAAAATAATAAAGTCAGATTCATGAAACTTGGCAGTCATGTGTCCAATTATAAGTCAAATATATTGCAGAAGTTTTAGAGGAATTGCTTGACAGGTTCGGGTACCTGCCATACAACTCCAGAAGCTAATTTTAAATATTTTCAAAAATAATAAAGTCAGATTCATGAAACTTGGCAGTCATGTGTCCAAATATGGGTCAAATATATTTCTGAAGTTTTGGTGGAATTGCTTGGCAGGTTCGAGTAGCTCCCATACAAGTCTAAAAGCTTATTTTAAATATTTGGAAAAATAATAAAGTCAAATTCATGAGACTTGGCAGTCGTGTGTCCAATTATAGGCCAGACATATTTCTAAAGTTTTGGTGGGATTGCTTGACAGGTTCGAGTAGCTCCCATACAAGTCTAAAAGATTATTCTTAATATTTTAAAAAATAATAAAGTCAGATTCATGCAACTTGGCAGTTGTGTGTCCGATTATAGATCAGATATATTTGTGAAGTTTTGATGGAATTGCTTGACAGGTTCGGGTACTTGCCATACAACTCCAAAAACTTATTTTACATATTTGGCAAAATAATAAAGTCAGATTCATGAAACTTGGCAGTCGGATGTCCAATTATGGATGGTCAGACATGTCCGTGAAGTTTCTGTAGAATGATTTCACAGGTTCGAGTAATTGCTACACAATAACGAAAGGTGCAGGGTATAATTCAATCGGTTTATACCGACTGAAACGTTTTTACTTGTTAAAACTTACAATTGCTATACTTTGCATTATAAGGTTCTGGGACTTGAAGGAGACGGTTTTCATAAAAGAGCCTGAGCAGAAAACAATGCACGTGCCAGGCAAATTATAATTCAATAAACTTGCTTTGACTAAACAATGTTTTGTACCCGACCTGTTTTTGTTAATAAAAATGTATAACTCCAATCCTATTAAAATTTTAAGAAAAAACTAACAACTTTCAAAGAACAATACAAAATTAGTTCTTTCCAACCTAGAATAACAAAATTTTATTCTTTTGATGACTACGAAAAAAAGTTTCTTTCTTAAATATTTTGGCCAATTAAAAAAATTGTTTTAATTACTTTAACGGTTAATTATAAGATTAACAGCTGATTAAATACATAAACTGATCAGGGATCAGCATATTTACTTAAAAATTATTATTATGAATTTATTTATGCATCAGTTATAATAAAATTATTATCATTATGTCATTAATTAATTTATGTTGACAATTAAAACATTAAATAAGAGCATATAATATAACTGTAAATGTATTTATACTAGTTCTATAGTTAAATTTTATTCAAAATTAAAATGCAACCTACTTTTTCCTTTTTGTTAAATAAAAAGTCTGAAAAAGTTACATGACAATCACAAAATTCTAGAAATCCAGTAAAAACAACTGCTTTTGTGTTCTGCTTGTCAAATTATCTCTCATTTTATCAAAGACGCAAAAAATTTACTATACGTATACAAAAAATAAAGTTAGATCAAGCCAAAGGTTTGTAATGTAGCACTTTAATGTTGCTTTCAGCACGTGAAAATACTGCTTTTAAAAACGAAATTTATGGAAGTATTAAATTTACTTTCATTCATATGCGAAACTATTTGAAAGATTGCATACATTTAGGATGAAACAAAAAAAAATTTAATGAGACATTAACAAAATCCTCGAAGTCAAGAAGACTTGATTGCCTGAGTTAAAAAAAAATAATTATATATTTGAATGGCTTGGCATTTACCGTTAGGTTTCTAAAATTATAAAAATTTGGCAAATCTTGCAGGAATATAAGGAAATTGTTTCAGGAATATAAGGTACCAAAAATTCAAATTTCAAATCCATAATACAGTCATATAGAAAAACGCATTTTAGATAACTGTAAATTATAACGACCATATTGTTTTTTTTAAGTTTAATTAGTATGGTATGCTGTGATTGAAAAAGCTAATCAAAATTTCAAAAATGATTTTGGTTCCACTTACTGAAAATAGATTAAAAATGGCACATTTAGAGTTTTAAAGGGGTGGGGGGAGGGGAGTAAAATTTTTTTTCTACGGAAATAAATTATTTGTAAAGATATATGTTTACATAAAATTTCAGCATTCTATCTTCAAGGGTGTAAAAGTTTTTGAAACGCTGGCACTAAACAAGCACTTTCAAAAATTTTTTTGAAAAAGTGCAAAAATCAACACTAAAATATTATGAAATACAAACTATTTATAACTTGTTAGAAATTTTGAAATTGATGAATATGAAATTTTTGACATAAGCTTTATAAAACTGTTTTAATTGCATATCAAAATTTCATATGAAGCGCTTTGAAGCCTCTGAAACAAAATGTGTATAATCATAAAATAACAACAACAACAAGATATACATATATTCTCGTACATGTATATATTTTGTATGTACGTAATGTATTTGATTTATGCCATTGTATCGTTATGAATAACAAATTTAAATTAATCAAATTTCAATGTCAATCATAGGGCATCTGTCGTCAAGAGAATAACATCCCATATCATGAGACTTCACGAAAACTAAAAATTAAAGAGAAATTAAAATTTTATAACGATAGATAAAATTTTTTTTCCATTTAAACTTACACATGTATGGAAAATTACAGTTTTGCTTTTTAAGCTCACACTCATTTGAAAAGCTTTTGTAACAATCTCCTTTAAAGCCACAAACTGGACTTCCTGTTGGTGAACAATATTTAGGACAGTCACACCATTTGTAAAGAAGACGAGGATAAGTGTCACAATACTCCATTGAAACTTCTTCAAATTCTGATGTTGAAAAATAAATGAAGATGAATGTTAAAAAATTCATTTTAGTATGCTAATTTAAAAAAAAAAAAAAAAAATTTTTTTTTATATTACTTGGGGCTCCCTCTTTTAATTTAAGATTTTCTATATTAACTGCACAAGTATTACCAAACTTTTGATAACAATGTCCATTGTAAACACATACTGGATCATATATATTTGGACATTTAACATAAAACTCTGGATTAACCTGGGATTCTGCCATTTTTGCCAATAAAAGGCCTATGAAATGAATGTGATTAAAGAAACTTTGTTAATACTATAATTCGCCATTTTATAATAGAACAACTCAAATTAAAACTTACATAAAATGAATGCAAAACACAATTTTTTCACAAAAATGTTCAACATTTTGACAAACTTCTAAAAATTGAGAAAAATTATTTAGGTAAAAAATATATTTTGCTTCATCTAACTTAGTGTAAATACTAATATAATTTGATTAAATTGACTGATATTTATAGTCAAAATTAGAACTTATGTTTTATTATATGAACACATGTGAAATCTCATTATGTACCTTTAAAATCTATAGTTAATCAAAAACATTTAATCAAATAGAGTAATAGAAACCACGCTTTTTTGTTTACATTAAAAATTTGTATAAATTTTGCTTTGTTAAATAAATTTGCTATTAGTGCCAATTTTAGATGACGTCTTCCTTTTTTTTTCCTTTCATATTGAATATTTATTCGATATCTTCAATATTCTTTTATTTGTTCCATTATTTAAACTTTTACTTTTAAAAATAATTAGTTAGCCCTGACCATCGGCCAAAACAATAAAAGGTGATCTTTTTTAATAACACATTTTAAGGGGTTGCAAAAACTCATCGAAGTTATTCATTATTTAATAAAAAAAATCTTATGGCTTTGCTGTAAGCTTTCCAATTTTCAATAAGTTCAATTAAGTTTCTCATTAAATATAATTTAAAAATTGTCGTTTGTTGGAAAATTCACTCAAATAGTGATCAGATTTCTCTTTGTCCTGTTTTTTAATTGTGAAATAATTGTCACACAAAATTTCAAATAAATCTGATGTGATCAACACATAACCGACCGCCATTATATATTTTCTAACATAGTGAACGTGTTACAAAAAATTATGATAATGCGTTTTAAATACTTTTTTACAATTTTGAGCACACTAGTAAGCTTTTGCATTAATGTTCCACAAAAGTTGTAAATTTGGTTGTTAGTAGAGTTTCGCTCACAACTCAATATTAAATATCTCGAAATTCTATTAATTAGTTCCGTAGATATAGTAAAAAATGTAAATTGGGTCTCTGATTCGATTTCCATGACCTAACCAAAAAAAGTATTGGTTTCTTTTTTTTAAATACCCCGAATTCAAATATTAAACTCGATTTAAACAAAGTTAATTATTTCTCTTTATATGCGCAAATATGTAAAATTATCCCGGAAAAAGGTTCGGTTCCCGAGGCCTGATATTCCCTAAAAGTTGATCAGTCTGTGACATAGTCGAAATAAACTTACTTATAAAATTTCATCAAAGTTGGTTCAGACAAGCTTGACATACACACTTGCATACACAGACCGGCAGACCGACATCATTCTAAAAATAGTTTATTGACACTTTTCTACTACGGCGCAAAGTATGCACATCAAAAAGATCCGAAATTTAGTGCCGTTACGTAAAATTCCTTATTGTACGCAATGCGGTCGACAATAATTTATTATAGTGTTCAGCATATTAAAACTTATCTTTTTAATAAAATAACTCGTCGATTATATGGTGCCGTAAGGCTCAGCAAGTTGGTGTGAGAGTCAAGCGAAGAAAGCTGCAGAGGTTGGTCTGCCTGGAAGCGACCGGAGCGACGTGGACGGCTCCCATCGCTGTATTGGAGGTAATAATTGAGTTGCCACCACTGCACCTCTACATAGTGAAAGACTTACAGACTTTCCTTTGGCGTGGACCGGGCAGGGCAAAAGTTTGCCACGGTACAACTTCGACTGTAGGTACAGGGTTCTGTTTCACGATCGATCGATGGACGTCGGATCGGTTCTTAAACGGAGTCGGGTGTGGGTTCGAGGGTATACGGTGTCCACCCGGATACGCGTACATATGCGATCCTGGATCCCTTTTGCGCGGTGTTTCAAGCCGAAACACATGCAGTCTGAGAATCAATTCAGAAAAGGGGTATGAAAACCCTACCATCTATGTGTTCTCGGACAGCAGGTTGACATTGTTGGCGCTAAATTGGGGTCAGGTTAGACCCAAAGTGCTGGACCTGCCTTACAGCACTTGTAAAATTGGCATCGGTAATCGACAACGTGATTGCCGATGGGCTGGCGCGGAAAGGATTTGGGGCTGACTTTGTGCAGCGGCTGCATTTCTGTGGTCTGCCTTCTTCTGCCATCCGGGCTTGCCCCCCTGCTCGCGGCGGAATGCGACCTCTTCTCCAGGACATGAAAGGGTGTCACCATGCTAAGTAGTTTGTTCTAGCATGCTCCGGAGGGTTCGCCGCAGAGTGGTTTGGATGAACAGGAACCAGGTTCGCGCTATTGCGATTTTCTCCCCGGGGCACTACCCAGTGAAGAATAACCGTTTTATTCCATTAACTGGATGCAATGCACATCCTTTGCGACCCGGCACTAACTGTCCGGAGTCGAAATTGTTTTGGACAGGTTTTATTTAAGCGTTCGGGAACTGCTGTTCAACCTTATATATTCCTTGGGGATACCTACATCTTTATATTTGGGACGGGGATATTATAGGTGGGAGCATGAGGAGGCTACAATAAGTCAGGAATGGCTGCGGTGGCTCGGAGGGTTCTACTGCCCCACTAGTTTTCTATAAAATCTACAATCTACAATTACCGTAACTATATTAAATATAATGATACTCAGTTTATGTTGGTGTTAGAAAAAAAATTTTTTAAAATGTCATTAAATTAATCGAGTATCGATTGGATATCGATTATTTTAATACGGCGCCGACTATCGTTTGAATTAAAACAAGTAAAAATATTATTCAGATTTTATAAAGCGCGCGTGTAATAAGCTAGTATGATTTATAAAAATTTGCCAATAGTAACGATTTAGTTCGTTACATTTGTTATTTTATATTTATTATATTTGTATTTGTTATATTACATTAAATCCGTTGCCATTTATTATAATATTATATTATAAAACTTGTTATTTATGAAATTCGATAAAATTTTAATCTTTAAATAGCTAGTATATAAATTTTTATTGATAAATCCTTAATAAATCAAAGTTGGGTGGAACCAATGGTTTCTAATGTAGCATTTTATCCTTCAACAAGTGAAAATACTGCTTTACAAAGCAATCTACCTATGTACTACATTATTAAAATTACTTTCATTCATATAGGAATATATTTCAAAAATGGCATACATTTAGGATGAGTAGTGTATATCAATTATTGTATAACATATTTAAAATAATCAAAATTCATCAAATGTCAATGACACGTGTTATTTCATAGGGCACATAGCAGCATTAGGATCACATTCACCATCATAAGATTTCACGAAAACTGCAAATTAAAAAGAAATTAAAATTTTATAATCACAGGCAAAATCTATTTTCATTTAAACTTACACACGTATGGAAAATAGCAATTTTGTTTTTTAAGCTCACACTCATTTGAAAAATTTTTGTAACAATCTCCTGCAAAACCACATACGGGAATTTCTGTTTTAGGGCAATTTCTAGGACAATCACACCATTTGTAACGAAGACGAGGATAAGTGTTGCAATACTCCATTGAAACTACTTCAAATTCTGATGTTGAAAAATTCATTTTAGTATGCTAATTTAAAAAGAAAATATTTTTTCTATATTACTTGGGGCTCCCTCTTGTATTTGACAATTTTCTGTAGCAACTGCACAAGCATTACCAAATTTTTGATAACAATGTCCATTATAAGCACATACTGGATCATATGTATTTGCACATTTAACATAACAATTTGGGCTACGTTCAGATTCTGCCATTTTTGCCAGTAAAAGGCCTACGAAATGAATTTGATTAAAGAAACTTTGTTAATACTATAATTTGGCACTTTAAAATACAACAACTCAAAATAAAACTTACTTAGAATGAATACAAAACATAATTTTTTCACAAAAATATTCAACATTTTGACAAACTTCTAAAAATTGTGAAATTTATTTTTCAGGTATAAAATATATTTTGCTTCACCTAACTTAATATGAATACTAATATAATTTTTTGAAATTCATTGATATTTATAATATAAATAGTCAAAATTAGTACTTATATTTTATTATATAAACACATGTCAAGCATCATTATGTATTTTTAAAATATACAGTTAATCGAAAACATTTAATCAAATAAACAATTAACTGCGTGCCTTCTTTTACATAAACAATTTGTACAAATTTTGTTTTATTTAATAAGGTTACCATATGTGCCTCCTTTAATGATATTCGATAGCTTGAGTATTCATTCATTAATCATTCATAATTTGTTCCATTCCTTTATGTTTTATAAACTTGTATAATTAGCTTCCTCTGCGGAAACTATAACTTTACAAGATTACTAAAGTTTTTTTTGTAAAATCGATGTAAAAGATATTTCAATTAATTTTTTTTAATAACTCGAAATTGGCCGATGAAAGCAATAAACTCGATTTTTATCTTGGTATGTGTGTACATAAAAATTTATCACTATTAATGTATAAAGATTATTTACTACTTAATAAAGAAATCTAACTCACTGGTATACATTTCTTTTTTTGTAAGTTGTTCCAATTAAGAAATTAATAAATTATACTCAATTGAGTATGACATCAAAAAATATTATCGTTTAATGAAAAAAAATTACTCAAGTATTCGTCTGATTATCCCTTTGTCCCGTTTTTTACTTGTGAAATAATGGTCACACAAAAGATATTATTTATACCTGTTAATATACGAGTATATTTATTGTAGTGTCATCTTTTTAATAAAATATATTAAATTGTATTATATTGGTGTTAGAAAATTTTTTTTTTTAAATGTCATTAAAAAATTAATCGAGTATCGGTTGATTATCGATCATTTCAATACGACGTCGACTGTCGTTTAATTTGAGTTTTCATTAAAACGAGTAATAATATTTAGATTTTATATAGTACGGGCCAGTGTTATACATAGCTAGTGTTATTTATAAAAATTTACCAATTGTGATTAACTGATTTGTTATATTTGTATTTTATATTATAATATTTGTGTTATAATATATTAAATCAAATAATTCGCCATTTAAAATTAAAATCAATTAAAATTTTATATATTAAATTAATAATTAATCATACTAATAATTTATCAATTTATTCACACACAATTATTATAAAAACACATCACATTTATAATTACATACATTGTTGTACTAATTTTTAATTTTCACATATTGGTTGATAATTTAATGCATTGCATTCACCATGGCATTGTTCAACAAAATCTAATTCAAAATAAATAATGAAGTAATTATTATAAAATTTTATATAACAATATAATAAATTATTTATAAAACTTACAGTTATACGGATTTTGGCAATTATGAGCATTTAGAAAACAACCATTTGAGAATGTTTTAAAACAATTACCATTATAGGCACAAATTGGATCATATAACAATATGCAGGCCATATTGCATTCGCATATATTTTGAGAAAAGCATGGATGATTTTCACATTCCCCCACAGACACAATTTTAAATTCTATTCATAATATAAATAAAATATTCAATTATATATCAAATCAAATGTGTTATAAATCAGGTAAAAATTATTTTTTACTTTTTTCATTCTTAGATAAACGACAATTTTCTGCTTTAACTTCACATTCATTACCAAATGTTCTATAACATTGATGATTAAATGCACATACCGGAGCATATATATCTGTACAAGCTTCAGGGCAATTTTCTCCTTCTCCAAGTATTTCGTTAGGTAATACAACTATATGGATTTGAATAAAATATAATTTAAAATTATTATGAATAATATTTTCATTCAAAAACACTTACGTCCATTGAATAACAGAAAAATTACTAATTTATATGAAAATCTCAACATTTTGTATAAAGAAAAAATTTCGATATTCTTTAGCCAAATTTTCCGAATTCAATAATAATTATTATTTTCTTAATTCGTTGTCATTGAAATGAAATTATAATTATGCAGTTGTATTTATAAGTTCAAGTTTCCAAACTTTAATTCAATTGTTCGAAATTATTTGCTATATTAAGTTTTGTACAAATAAAAATTGTAGTATACAAATTATTTTATATTGGTGCAGGTGGGTTTACAAACTGTTATATTTGCTCTTACGGTAATTATCATGAAATTTTTACAAATTGATACGTATAAGATCAAGTACATTGTCATTTTCCTTCTTATAAAATTGCATTGAAAATATGATAATTTGTTTTGGTAGATTTTCTGGCCTAAGACTCATTTACAAGTATTTGAGGTTCTTTTTTTAAAAATATAGATTATGACACAAAATACTTACTTTATATGTACATATGTATAAATTTACAGATATTTATTTACACTTATTAAACGCGGAGAATCTGAATATGAGAAAAAAATATTAAAAAATTTAATAAAGCACGTTGCTTAAATACGACGTAAGCATTTTTTTTGGTAGCAAAATATAAATTTTATTTAGCACGTGAAATAATTTAGTTTACACAATATGCAATAATATGTTGACAGTGTAGAAAAGTGACTAGCTATTGCTAATCGGCAAATATTTTATTTGAAAACCTAAGCTAAGCAGTTACATGGTCCCACATATAATTATAAGAAAGAGTCAGACAATAAATGATTATTAGTCACTAACTCATATTAAAACAATTAACAAAAAATATTTTACACATTTTAAGATTTAAACATATATATATAACAGAATCACGAAAAGTTGATACAGAATCTACAAAGTGTTATTAGAATGGACATAATGAATCCTCAATACATTCTCCGTCAGACTGATATTCAAAATCTAAGTATATAAGTAGGTAGATATTCATGAAAAAAAAACAAAAAATAATTAATTATCAACGAATTTGGTAAATAGCTCAAAACATTCTTACTTTGATATGAATGTCGGCAATTGAAATTGTCAAAATTACATTGATTCGAAAATGTTTTATAACAGTAGCCATTATAACCGCAAACTGGTTGATAGATTGTCGAGCACGCGTAATCACATACACAAAGTTTAAAATAAGCGCAAGGTAAATATTCACATTCTACTGAATCTACAACTTCATATTCTATATTGAATTTAATAAAATAAAAAAAAATAATTAAAAAATTTTATATTGTTTGTAGGTATACGAAATAAATTCAAATTTAAGTATATTGTACATACTTGGTGATTCTGGTGGTAATGCACAGTTTGCCGAAGCTAGTACACAACTATTACCAAATGTTTGATAACATCTACCATTGTACGTGCATAGGGGATTATAAATATTTGCACATGGAAAAGCACATTCTGGAGGAATTGCAAATGATTGCATTTTCGCAATGGCTATAAAACAAATTAGCTATATTATTAAAAATTTAATATAAATATTTTGTTTACCTAAAATGCTTAAAAAGAAAGTAGAAAATTTGATCGAGAAGTCTGCCATATTCCATAAATATTAGCTCTCTTTGATTTATTATTCTATTCACTTAAGTATTTGAAATGCAAATACGGTATTGTTTAGACTCAATCGCACTTATATACGCATTAAAAAATTTGAATTAAACACGCATTATCGAAGCTTTATCTAGAATTATACACAAAAAATTATAAATTCCTCAGTATGGCACGTCGGTTGTTTTAATGGAAAGAGCATTATAAACAATAGTGGAAAGAGCGCTGGTATTTTAATGTAGGTATTATAAAAAAATTATGTATAATTAAAATATTCTTATATCTCAAGTAATTTTTTAACAATACATGATAAATTGTATGCAAATTTTGATTGTTATTGCCATTATCTAGATAATTTGGAAATACGCAATCTATAACCGATAGCATTTCATACAATAAGGGAGGTTATGTGATGTAACCAAATTTTGCATGTCAAGTTTTCGACGGAATTGCATTTCTTCATGTTACGGAAGCGTAAATAAACTATTTTTATTGGTTTGTCTGTGCATATCAGTGCCTCAAGTTCGGCTGAGCCGATTTTGATTAAAATTTATATTTGGATTTAGTTTGGAAGTAAAGCGCTTTGATCAACTTGTATGGGATATGTCAGGTCTCGGGAACTGAATCTTTAATACGACTCGATTTTACGTTTTTGACTATTTTTCAGGAAGTACTAGAAACCACATTTTTGCTTTTGGAAGAAATCAAGTGTCAGCAACTCTGCCAGAAATCACAGTTTTCCTTTTACTACGGGACAAATTTACATTTTTTGCGAAAATTATAAAATATATAGTATTTAAACTCAGGGTGTTAGAACAAGGATCTTGTAAATTTTTTGGGAATATCAGAGATCGGAAACCCAACTAGCGGCTAATTTTTTATTTTTTTATCATATCTAACGAACTAATTGATGGAATTTATTAAAATTTAATATTTGAATTCTGTTTGCTGCCGGAAATATCTGGAGAGCATTGCAGAGAATCCAGACAGCATAAAGTGAATCTCTGTTAAGAAGCCAAATATATGTTTTTCTAGGTAGGTTAACTAAAAATTTAATATTTTAGACTGGCAAACAAAATCAACACGAACATAATTAACATCGATGACAACGTAGAATCAAGTTGGGAAAAAATAAAGAATAACATAATAAACGCGGCCAATGAAGCTCTAGGCACAAGAACTGTAAACTCGAATGCTAAATTAAAAAACACACCATGGTACAATGCAGAAGTTAAGAGTTTAGCAAAGGAAAAACGTGTAGCCTTTATTAACTACGTCAGCAATCGTATACCTGAAAATTACCAACAATACAGGGAAACAAGAAATCGTGTGAATAGTAGCATTCGAAAAATAAAAGAAAGTTACTGGGCAGCATTCACTGCAGACATGGAAAGAGACTTATACGGCTCCCAAAAAAAGGTCTGGAAAATGCTCAGACGTCAGAAGCGAGAAGTAAATGAATACACACAAACACAAAGTATATCCACGCAAGAATGGGAAAAATATTTCCACAGTTTATATAATGACATGGAACAATATGTAGCTGAAACTATTCTTCCTAGAGGTACAGACACACCAATTAGTGTTGAAATCGTGACACAGGCAGTCAAAATTTGAAAAATCGTAAGGCAGCCGGACACGATGGCATCTATAATGAGTTAATAAAATATGGTGGCGAATACCTATACGAACAATTGACTTTACTATTCCAAAACGTCATTAACCATGGAATAGTACCGAACGACTGGAGGAAAAGTATCTCTATACCCATTTTCAAAAAGGGGAACAAAAACGTATAGGAAAACTACAGGGGAATAACTTTACTCAGCGCAGTGATGAAATTATTTACGAAAATTCTCGAGAAACTTCTAACCGAAAGAATTTCATTGAGCGAAGAACAACAAGGCTTCCGTAAAAGCAGGTCCACAATCGATGCGATATTTGTTGTACGTCAAATTGTTGAAAAATCTATAGAGTTTGAAAAACCAGCTTTCATGTGTTTCGTTGACTTAACAAAGGCATTCGACCGAGTTAAGCTAGGGGATATTGTGAAGATTCTGAACAACAAGAACATACCTCCAAACATCATTAAAATCATCGAGGAACTAAACATGAACACAACAACTCGGCAGGAATTAGACAAGGGGATTCTTTGAGTCCATTACAAACATAAAAAACGCAGGTCATGGTTTCAGAACAAACAAAGGTGAAATCAAAATATTATGTTACGCTGATGACGCTGTATTGATATCCGAAAACGAAGATGAGCTACAAAGATTATTACATCGGTTTTATTTATCTGCTAAAAAGTACAACATGGTGATCTCAACGGAAAAAACAAAATCACTCGTAGTATCGAAAGATCCCATCAGATGTAAATTAGCCATCAACGACATTATAATAGAACAAGTTATGTCCTTCAGATATCTTGGAGTGGAAATATCTTCAAACCAAAACCGTGAAGCAGACAACCGCGCACAAGTAAACAAGGCAGCAAGAGTGTCCGGATGTTTGAAAGATATTATATGGAAAAATAAGTACATGAACCCCACATCAAAAGTCAAAATTTACAAAACATGTGTAAGACCAATTATGACTTATGCAGCAGAAACAACATCAGAAACATGTAGAACCAAAACTAACAAACGCACTGCAGAAATGGCGATTCTACGTAATATTAATGGCTCTACATTGCGAGATCGTGTCCGCAGTTCTGATATAAGGAAATCTTTAGAAATCCAAGATGTGGTTAGATGGGTGAGGGAAAGAAGACGTGCTTGGAACGATCATATATCTAGAATGGATACCAGCAGGATCGTAAAAATATCCAAAGAAGGAATACCGGGCACCAACAGACCTCCAGGACGACCGCCCACAAGGGGGATGGATAGCTGGACTTCTACCTTACAGGAGGCTAATTAGTTACAAACAGGCTGTCAAGCCTACACCAAGAGAAAGAAGAAGAATAAGTACTAACTAAAAACTTACTATGATCCAAAAAATTTAGAGAATATTTAGAGGTTATTTTTATGTCTTGTACTGATCACATCAGATTTAAATAATTTGATAACATTAATCAAATTTCTTACCATTTTAACTAATATTTTGATAGTATTATTTAAATTCTAAAATAGTGACTTATTTTAGATTACCATGTGTTTGACCTAAGACAAAAAATTAAAAAGAACAAAAAAAAACAATTTCAATTTCATTCAAACACTGCTGTTTCAATAACAAAATATAAATAAAATATAAAAAAAATTTGAAATTTTCCGGCAAATTCAAAATATTTACTTAGTGAAAACAAAAAAAAATTATTTTTGTAAATTTTTTAACTTTGTTTGTGTTAATTTTATTTTAAACATATTTTACAAATATTCTGAAAGTTTATCGCTTCTATTGCTTAGGTCATATTGTTATTATAGCTATAGCGTAACAGACTCTTGTGTATGTAGAGTAGATACCATGCAAATTATTATTAGTCACTTTCAATATTAATGAGTCATTGTTTCATAGGTGAATTATATTTTGTGCCTTACATTTAAGGAAATAAAGTATGTACTCAAAACTCCTTCGAGTTTAGTGGACCGTAAAAATAAGCGTAACTACTGCTATCAGTCATCGCTTTGTGCAGGAGGGTATAGTTGGAATGTTATATGTACTATTTGTGGGAACAGGATTTGATAACCATGCAGAATTCAATAAAGGGAATTATCAATAAAGAACACAACTAATTATTGTTAATATATTAAAATTAGCAATTTTTTCAAAATCAGCACTAAAATATATTTATTTTGTATATTAAGCTTAATAAAATGTGGATAATTTCGAAGTTTATTAGATTTTTAATAAAGCACAGAACATCCGTGACATTCACCTTTGTACAAAGCAACGTATGCTAGAAATAAATTAATTTTATGTTAAGAAAATGATATTGGTTATTTTTAATTTAAGTAATACTTACGTTGGTAACGATTTCTACAGTTATAATAATTAAGATCACAAGTATTCGAAAATGTTTTGTAACAATCACCGTTGAATGCACAAATGGGATCATATATAAGTGTGCACATAGAATTGCAAGTACATAATCTACTTTGGAAATATTCATAATTTTCACAAGCTCCTTCCTTTGCAATATAGTATTCTAAAAATTAAAATACAAAAAAAAACATAATATAATTTTTATAAATCTATGACAAAAATAATTTCATTGAATACTTCTTGATGTTATTGGCAATTGTGCATTGGCCTCATCAACGTCATGTTGACAATTGAAAGTTTTAAAACAATCTCCGTTGTATGCGCAAACTGGATGATGTGTTTCTGGGCAATAATAATGACCGGGACAAGTAATAAGAGGAGTATATGGATAACTTGTTGTAAATGGAGGAGGAAGGGTTGGAGGAATTGTAGGAGGTGTTGAAGGAGTTGTAGGAGGAGTTGGAGTAGTTGTAGGAGGTGTCGGAGTAGTTGTAGGAGTGGTAGTAGTTGGAGTAGTTGTAGGGGTTGTAGCAAAAATTTCTCTAAACGAAAAACCTATACGGAATATAAAATAAATTTATATAATTTTTTTATTATGAAGTCCTTATAAAGCCTTTAGATGTGAAGATTTAAACAAAACTTACTTAAATTAATGAAGAAAAACAATTTTAAAATAAGTGAACCCATTTTGGAAAACGAAAATATTAAAAAAGAAATTAGCAAATAAAATTTTTATTTTCGCTCCTATATTTTACTAATAAATTTTTAAGACTGAGTTTATTTTAGTAAAACACCGCAAATTTATATAACGGTAATATCAACAAACTTTTATTCTAATAACATGAAAACATGCAAAAATAAACATAAACTGATCAAATATCAAATATGAATATTAAAGGAGAGTATATGCATGTAAATTTTATTTAAAATTTCAGAAACAGCAAACTCATTATTATAAATTGGGAATCTTTTGATTTAATTTTCAATTTTATAATAAAACAATTTAAATTGATATTAACCAAAATATTGTTTCAAATATTTGTAACTTGTGATATTAGTTTCCATTGACGTATATTTGACCTTATATTCAAAGTTTAAGAATTCAATATAAAATCTAAAATTAGTATTTAATTTAAAAGTGTGGATGTGTTAATGTTTTCGCTAATTTCAGAATGTGTAGAACCTCTGGGTTCAAGTTCTATATCGTTTTCTAAAACTGAAGAGTATCGTTCTTTGATTCTATGAATTTTTAAGCAAATATTTAGAATTATAATGTTTGTATATGCTTAACGAACGTATACATATTTTAAAAATCGATACAGATGTATTTAGATAAATTAGTATTTGCTTAACTTCAATAATACAAGTAGGTAACAACAATTTCTGTCTTATTTTAATTTTGATTAGGTTGAATATTGGTTCTCAATAGCCTGACTGTACGTTTTATTTTATTAACTAAAATTAGGAGTCGAATATATTATAATTGACGCTTGGTAAAATGTCAAGACTATAATCATCTCGAAATCTTCAATATGATTGTCGATATGTCATTAGGGATTTAATATATGTATGTAATTTAGTTTTTTACCATAGTAACTAAAAAATTCAACCCAAAAGTCTGCCATATTCCGAAAATATTTTCCGTTTCTTTTTATGGTTTAAAATAATTAACCAACGACGCTTAATAATGACCCCTTGTTATTAAATTCAGGGAATTCTTTTGAAAAACTCTAACTTCTAAACAAAATTATAGATAGAGGAGAATATTAGGGATTCCAAATTTGGCAAATCAGATGATTGTTTGAAATTTATTTTGATTTTAAAAGAGAAATTGCCTAGTGCCTAAAAAATTGAACAATTGTGATCATTGTTTTATTATTAAAAATATTTCGAATACATACAAATTTTTCCCAGAGATTTGATCAAGCGGCCCTCCGGAATTTTAAGTCCCCTAAAAAGTTTTAAATGGGCCTTAAGAAAACTTGTATTATTGTAGAATTCTTAGAAATCTCTGTAGTATTTGTCCAACAAATTGATTAGAAATGAATTCCGCAAAGTCCTAAAAAGCCATGTATCGATCTTACGTCGCATACTGCTGAAAAATCTTTACTACTTTTGTTTTCGGAGTTTTCTTGAAAACGCTTTTGTGGCATATTATTGAAAAGTTTTAACAAGCTTTATAATTTTTGTTTAGTTGAAGAGATTCCATTGTACCTCAGTTTGGGAAAAAATTGTTAAACTCTTTATCTGTTAAGCATCATATTTTCGGAGAATTGTATTGGTAAAGAAAGGTTTTTTAGATAAAGCAAATATAGAAATGAGCTTCCTTTGGTCTTACTTTTGTACGATTGTACTTTCTTTTTAAGTATAGTTTTTCAATAATAGCCGAAATAAATTATAACAATAAAAAATTAATTTATAATATCTTAACTCTATTTTTATTTTATAACAGCTGCAAGTAACACACGTACATGCGTTCTTTCCCAGAATATTAGTTTTTGACAATTTTTATGACGGAATCACAAAGCCTAGAACTTGTGTGGTAAAATCTAAAAATTCTGGGTTTCAAATTTTACGTGACTTATATTCCGGTGGCTTAGTTTTTGTCTATTTTAAATGTATTTCAGGTTACTATTCACACGGACGATTCTCTTTTCAACATACTTTTCTCTCTTCCGTCTTTCAAAACAAAAACCCTGATCAGAACTAGAATTTGTGGACTTTTAACTTTATAATCACATTGCTACATCATTTGAAGAAGTAATTAAGCAGTTATTGTTAATATGAATGTTGCTATCTTTCCAAAATTACATACTGGAAATATACAAATTTTTACAATAACTTAACTAAGTTTTAATAATTCCAACTTTTATTAGCAAAACGACCATCACATCTGCCTTTGTACATTGAAACGTATGCTAAAAATAGTAAACGAAATAGAATTAATAAAAATGTTGTTATAAACTAACTCAAATATTAGCTTACGCTGATGACGATTTTTACAATGGTAATTATTCAGAACACAAGAATTCGAAAAGGTCTTGTAAGATTTGCCATTGAATGCACAAACTGGATCATCTATATATGGACAAGAAATATTGCAATTGCACAATCTACTGTGAAAGTGCTCATGGTCTTCACATCTTCCTTGTGCTACGATATGATATTCTTCCAAAAAGTACCAAAGGAGTTTTGTATGAGAATACATACATATGACAAAAATATTTTTAATGAGTACTTACTCCTTGATCTTACAGGAAGCTGTTCATTTGCAACATTAACTTGGCATTCATTTCCGAAATCTTTAAAACAATCTCCGTTATATGCGCATACTGGTTTATAAATCTCTGTACAAATAATAGGTTCCGAAAAAGTTGGACTAGAATAAGTAGTTGAAGTAGCTGACAAAGTTGAGTCAATATTGGAAGTTGATTGTGCGCTGTTAAGTGTGGAATACGAAGTTGACTCAGTGCAAGGAACGGATTCTGTGGATGTTGATGTCATAGAACTCCAAGTTGGTGCCGAGGTTAATGGAGCGGAATATTGAGATGAATAAAAACTTGACTCGACATAAGAGGTGGGTTGCGTATAAGTTGGAGTGGAGTATGAGGTTATGGGGAACGAAAAATAAGAGGTTGTATACGGGTTGGAAACTGTGGATATTGGGCTTGTATGATAGTATGTAGGAGACCAATTTGTAGTGTAACCAAGTGGTGTAGAATATGTTAGCGAACTTGTTTTACCATACGACGCAGAATACGTATAAGTTGGAGTTGAATGTGAGACTCCAGGCAGTGAATTCCAACTTGATGTTGAACTAAATGGTGTAGAATAATGAGTCGACGGTTGAGTATGGGGTGTGGAAACCGTGGACGTCGTGTTTGTGTAATACCAACTTGGTGTTGAATAAAATGTGGATTTATCATTGGACGTGTATTGCCAGTAAGTAGGGGAATAGTATGAAGGTACAGGGAGTGAAAAATAAGGTTGAGAATAAGGTGTGACAACCGTGGGTGTTGGGTTTGTGTAATACCAACTTGGTGTTGAATAAAAAGTGGATTTATCATATGACGTGGGTTCCCCATAGGTAGTAGAATAGTATGAAGCTTGAGGAACTGAAGAATAAGATTGAGTGGAGGGCGTGTTAACCGTGGACGTCGGGTTTGTGTAATACCAACTTGGTGTTGTATAAAAAGTGGATTTATCATTGGACGTGTATTGCCAGTAAGTAGGGGAATAGTATGAAAGTACAGGGAGTGAAAAATAAGGTTGAGAATAAGGTGTGAGAACCGTGGATGTTGGGTTTGTGTAATACCAACTTGGTGTTGAATAAAAAGTGGATTTATCATATGACGTGGGCTCCCCATAGGTAGGAGAATAGTATGAAGCTTGAGGAACTGAAGAATAAGATTGAGTGGAGGGCGTGTTAACCGTGGACGTCGGGTTTGTGTAATACCAACTTGGTGTTGTATAAAAAGTTGATTTATCATTGGACGTGTATTGCCAGTAAGTAGGTGAATAGTATGAAGGTACAGGGAGTGAAAAATAAGGATGAGAATAGGGTATGAGAACCGTGGATGTTGGGTTTGTGTAATACCAACTTGGTGTTGAATAAAAAGTGGATTTATCATATGACGTGGGCTCCGAATACGTAGGAGAATAGTATGAGCCTTCAGGGAGTGACGAATAAGGTTGAGTGGAGGGCGTGTTAACAGTGGACGTTGGGTTTGTGTAATACCAACTTGGGGTTGAATAAAAAGTGGATTTATCATTGGACGTGTATTGCCAGTAGGTAGGGGAATAGTATGAAGGTACCGGGAGTGAAAAGAAAGGTTGAGAATAGGGTGTGAGAACTGTAGATGTTGGGTTTGTGTAATACCAACTTGGTGTTGAATAAAAAGTGGATTTATCATATGAGTTGTGCTCCGAATACGTAGGAGAATAGTATGAGACTTCAGGGAGGGACGAATAAGGTTGAGTGGAGAGCGTGTTTATCGTGGACGTTGGGTTTGTGTAATACCAGCTTGGTGTTGAATAAAATTTGGATTTATCGTTGGACGTGTATTGCCAGTAAGGAGGGGAATAGTATGAAGGTACAGGGAGTGAAAAATAAGGTTGAGAATAGGGTGTGAGAGCTGTGGAAGTTGGGTTTGTGTAATACCAACTTGGTGTTGAATAAAACGTGGATTTATCATATGACGTGGGCTCCCCATAGGTAGGAGAATAGTATGAAGCTTGAGGAACTGAAGAATAAGATTGAGTGGAGGGCGTGTTAACCGTGGACGTCGGGTTTGTGTAATACCAACTTGGTGTTGTATAAAAAGTTGATTTATCGTTGAACGTGTATTGCCAGTAAGGAGGGGAATAGTATGAAGGTGCAGGGAGTGAAAAATAAGATTGAGAATAAGGTGTGAGAACCGTGGATGTTGGGTTTGTGTAATACCAACTTGGTGTTGAATAAAAATTGGATTTATAATAGGACGTGGGTTGCCAATAAGTAGAGGAATAGTACGAGGGAACAGGAAGTGAAAAATACGGGTGAGTATATGGAATGGAAACCGTAGATTTCGGATTTTTCTGAGAGAAAGTTCTAGGATTCCAACTTGGTGTCGAATGTATGGAGGAATAAAACGGTGATTCAGGATAGGACTTGGGCTGCTGATCGTCAGGAGTGTTGTATGAAGATCCAGTAAATGAGAAAGTAGATTCAGTATCGGAAGCGTATAGCTTAGCTGCCGGTCTTCTATGATTTGGTTGATAGTATGAAGTTACAGGTAGAGAAAAATAAGGCTGTGTGTGATAACGTCGAGATCTAAAGCGGGGAGTAGGGCGTCTTCGTGCGATTGTTTCTCTTAATGTAACACCTGAGAGAATACAAAATAAATCAATTTTTTATTTTAAAATTAAATTTCTAGAATAACAAAAAACTTACATATTATTAAAGAGAAAAGCACTTTTCTCAGCAATGAATTCATTTTGCAAAATTAAATAAGTATTTTGCAATTGAGGTTTACGTCTCACTTTCTATGTTTTACAAAGTGATTGCCAAGACTAATTTTATTTTATTAAAATAACTTGTATTTATATATTAAACAACCAAAAACAACTTCTGTGTTTTGATATAAAATATACGAAAATAAATATAAACTGAACAAATATCAAATGTGAATAATAAACATAATATTGTACAATGTTACATACAAACGTTCGTATGTATGTAATGTTGTTGGGACATTCAGTGGTAGCAAATTAAATTAAAATAAGATCATGGTATTATGACATTGAACTAGATAAAATTGAAATTATAAATTACGGCATTTTACTTAGAATAGTCAAAATACACACATTTATTTTCAGATTAATAATTGGCCTTTAATTTGATTTTTCAATACTTAGAATAGAACTTCTTTCTGCATCTTTGTGATAAAATTTAAAACATGAATAAATATTGTCAAAAGTCTGGTTTCCATTTGAATTTTTTTTTATAATTACTGCCTCTAAAATAAAAACCTTTAATATTTTTTAGTAGTGGAAGTATCAACGATATTAAATTAAAATCTTTTTAACGAAATAGCCTCGTCGAACGTTTGAATTTTTATTACCAATTTTTTAATAATTTTTCACTATTTATTTCAACTTTAATATTATAAACGAGTGTAACCATGACGATAATTGGAAAAAAGAGTTTATAAAATGGTGGTATGATTTAAATTCCCAAATTAGAATTTAAATTTTTGGTTTTTGCAGGTTTCAGACTTTTCATCTACACTAATTAAATTAAATCAGTTGGTATTGAATTTATATTCAGCAAATAGATTGGACAAGTTTAACTGAATAGGTTTCCTCTTTGCTTGTTCCATGCTTTTAATGAAAAATTAGAAGTGAAATTTGATCTTAAATTATTTAGAAAAATCCAAGCTGCAATCTTGTTTTAAAAGTTGCTACGTTTTATGGAAATTGAAAAACAATTTCCTGTTAGAAGTAACCTTTAAACTTTTGGCACTTTGTTTTGTTTCACAATTTCTATTTTTTAGCATTTAATAAAATTTCCCAAGACCTAACAGTTAACATGCTGTTATTATATTTTTCCTGTTCAATTTAAAAAATTCCGTTGTTCTATTGGGAATCGTGACACAACTTCCCGATTTTCGTCAAACAAATTCTCATATTTATTTTATCTTTCGCAAATATTTGTGCGCAAGTTGTTTTGGGAATAAACAAATGTATGAAAAAAAATATATATGGTCTACGTTTAATTATTCAAATTATTAAAACGTATTAAACTGTTTTACGTTTCTGTTGTTTTTTATATTTTTAACCATATATCTATATGTAGTCTATAATTTGAGCCACAGAAAGACGACATTATTAAATATGTAATATTCATTCGAGTGAATTAAATATGTGAAGCTGAAGAATGAAGATCTTTTCGAAAAATGCTTATATTTGAATTTCCATTTCTGCTTTGTGTAGAATTATTATTTGTTTGTTAACAGTATGATGGTAATGGCTATTCACGGAAAAAAACAATTTGAATGACGTACTTTAAAAACCAATAATTGAATAATTAAAATTTAAACATATTAAAATTTGAAACAGTTATTAAATTTTTATATTTTATTTAAAAAATTACAAGTTTATTTGGTGGGATATAGTAGAATACATATTAGATTAATATGTTACAGAACTGAAACCACAAGCCTGGTCAGGTGCAGGTACAAATGCTGTAAAGATATTAATAATTTTTTTTTTTAGGTTTTATATAGAAATTATAGAAAAATATATAAAAAATGTGTATAAACTAAAAAAAAAAATATTATTTTTACTTGATTCTGTATGTTGACAATTATACAGTGAAAGTTCACATGAATTTGAAAATGATCGTGTTGTGGTTCCGTCAGTTGCACAGACTGGATCATAATACATTGGACATGCGTAATCGCATTGGTGATGTGGGCAAAGAGCCAATGTATTATTAAATAATATTACTTAAATAAATGAAAAAAAAAAAAAATAATAGGATTTAGTATGATAAAAATTTGGTTTTAGTAAAACTGTTTTTCAAAATCAAAATTTTACCAAAGATGAAGAAAAAAATTAAATTTTTTATTTTAAACTTGAACATATTCGGACGATTTGATCTTATTTTGTGTATTTTTAATTCAATACTAAATTATTTTATCTGAAAGGTGTCTAAATTTATAAAGAAATGAAAAATTGAAATTGATTCAGTAAATAGAGACAATAATGGCAATGTAAACAAAAATTTATAACAGTAATTAAATATTTGAATTGCTTTTAATATAATGTTCTAAAAATTTTAAGTTTCTGTTTTTGTTATACTTTGTGACAAAAATTTTAAAAGAAACATAAAAACAAAAAATGTTTTTTGTTTTTTTTTTTTTGTTCATCTTCCATATGTGTGTGGTAAGCGTCTGGCATTATAATTTCACACTATCAGATTTTTTTTTTTTTGATTAGAAGCACAGTACTTTCATAAAATTTTAATTGTACAAGCATTTGTATCAGCCCCCAACATTTTTTTAAAGTTTTTAATTAAATTTTTTATTCTTTCAGAAGCAAAAATTGGTTCTTTAGAATTTTGCAAAACATTCTTGTGCATTATAGCATTGATTTACTACTAAAATAAGAGGAGTGATTTTTAATATAATAGATGCAGGTATAGAACAAATTAGTTTGAATAAGACCTTTGATATTAAATTTATGTATAAATGTTTATAATAAATTTTTAAATAAGTAGGACTAATTAATTATAATTAATTTTTAGTTATAAAATTAATATAAAATAATTTCATCCTAAAATTATGCAATTAATTAATTCATATGATGCTATGTATAACATTGACTGATTAATCTTCACATATAATCATTCATAAGGGGACCCTTCTTTGCCTTGATACATAGGTGAGTTTATTACATTATAAACAAGCACCTTCCCCGCTAACACTCTTTAGGGAAAAAGTAAAATTCCATGATTAGTGTTCTTTAAATAATTTTTTTTTTTAATAATATTATTACAAATTTAAATAATTGTTGCAATATTGTAAAACCTTAATTTTTGGTTACCAGTTTTAGTAATTTTGTTAATTTTAGCGGCTACTAATTTAATTTGGACATGGTTCTCTTGAAATAACAATATAATCTAAAATTTAAATTTAAAAGATGATAACATTAAAATTTAAATTTATATACTTAAAAGTATATTCACTTACTTCTTTTCTCGTCACAATTTGCTTTTCCCATTAAGCATGGATTTGCAAAGGTAACATATTTTTTTCCATTAAATCCACATACGACACTCTTAAAATTTTCATCACATGTTTTCGGGCACATTGAATGTTTTCCGCATATTTTTCGAAATCCTTCAAATTTCTCACACTCTACATAACCACTCAAAGAAAACACTATAAAAATCAGTGAAACAAACACTATTATATTGGATTTTGTATAGAAAAAAATTTTATCTGTTACCATTTCCTTTATTTTTGCAATTTTCCTGATTTAAGTGACATATTCCAGGGAATGTTTGATAGCAATTTCCATTATAACCACAAACAGAAATATTTTCATCGGAACATATTAAATTATAATCATCATAACACAGTTTTTCATTAACACAAGCTCCACAATAAACTTTCTTAAAACCTGCAATACAATTTTTTTTTCATTACAATAGAAGAAGTAGAATTGAAAGTATCTGCACTTACGATCGCTTTGTTTTAATTCACAATTAAGTTGGTCTAATATACATTCATTTGGAAATGTTCTAAAACAATTTTTATTTCGGGCACAAATTGGATCATATACAGAAGAGCATTTAATCAGCATACAAGTTTCAATATCATTTTGTTCTTTGCTATTTTCTTTTGAAATTTCTTTACTTTTAGAATGATTTTCTTTAGAACTTGGATGATTAGAGTTTTCTTTGCTATTTGAATGGTTTTCGTCAGAGTGACTGTTAATAGAACCATTGTCGCTTTTCGAATTATTTTCGTTAGAATTATGCTTTTCGGTTTTTGAAGTGTTTTCCTTAGAATTAGACTGATGCAAAATTTCTTTGCTTTTGGAATGGTTTTCTTTAGATCCTGAATGATCGGAATTTTCTTTCCTTTTTGAATGGTTTTTGTCAGATGTATTAGCACTTTTCGAATTATTTTCATTTGAATTATGCTTTCCGGCCTTTGAGTCGTTTTCTTTAGAAGTGGACTCGTTCGAGGCATCTTTACTTTTGGGATTATTTTCCTTACTTTTGGAATTATTTTCCTTAGAGCTTATATAATGAGAACTTTCTTTGCTTTTTGAGTGGTTCTCCTTAGAAACGTTAGCACTAGGGACATTTTCATTTTTCAAAGGTTTTTTGGTTTTTGAATGATTTTCTTTGGAATTAGACTCGTGCGACTTTTCCTTACTCTCAGAATGATTAGAAAAATTTTCTTTGTTTTTTGAGCTGTTTTCTTCTGAATTGGGTTGAAGTGAATTTTCTTTACTTTTCGAATGGTTTTCCTTGGAGTTCGGAGGAATTTCTCCACTTTCTTCAATATTGGGTTGTGGTGAATATTCTTCACATTTTTGATCAGATATCGGATCAGGACCATGATTTTCGTTAGAATTTTCATTACGAAAACGCTCTTTGCTATTTGAATCGTTTTCCTCATAAATAGCAGGATTTTCTCTGATTTTCGAATGGTTTTCCTTTGAATTTGGATGAGATGAGCCTTCCTCGTTTTCTGCAAAATCGGGTTGATATGGATATTCTTCGCATTTTTGATCAGCAGTCGGATCAAAATTGTAAATCGGGAAGTTTTCTTTATCTTTTGAGTTAGTTTCTTCAAAACTGGGCTCAAGTACATTTTCTTTACTTCGCGAGTTTTCGCTTGTTTGATATAATTCTTCATTCTGCAAATTATTTTCACCAGAATTATGTTGATTCTGGTTTTCTTCGTTTTCTTTAGAGTTATATTGCTCTGAATTGTTGTCTGCTTGTTGTTGCGAGTTTTCTATGCTCTTTGGCTGGGGTTCCTGAAAGTTCACTTGGAAAAATGAAAAATTTTCATTATTTAAATGATTTACCACAAAGTTATCCATATTTTGTTCATCGTTTGAATGATTTTCTTTAGAATCAGGTTTTCCGGGCTCCTCACAATCTGATATAAAAGGTGTTGGTTCCTTATCTGTTGCTTCATTTGTTTTGACATTTTCATAGCTTTCTGGAACAGTAGATTGCTTTGCTGCATTTGTTAAGCATATCACTAAAAAAAATATATTGTTAATTGATTAAGTTTCGCCAAGCAGTACCTAGATTGTATTCTCACAGAATGCCAATAATTTAAAAGCTCTTTTCATGTTTTTTCATAAAATTTTATTCCGACAAATTTAATTGAATAATATTACGAGTATTAAAATTTCTAGAAAAATGATGTCAATAAGTGAAAATTTTGGGGACGCAATTGACCAGTACTATCTAAATAAAAAGTAAGGTAATATTTTTTCAGTTGAATCAATTTAGAAAAAAACATATTGTCGCCTTAATGCATGATGATCCAAGCGTTATTTAATATTTTTTGAGAAAATCGTACTTTTAGTTTAGATATTTACAATGGAATTCTCCGGCATTAAAATGCACATATGTTGCGTTAATGCTTACTTGTACTAAAACATTATGCAGTGTCAATAGCTCCTGATACGGTCAAAGCTTTATTCAACAAATAAGTCTAATTTTTTCCATATTGCAACACCAAATAATAAATTAAACTATTTGTGGCGAAAGTGGCGCATGAACGAAATAAATTTTAATGGAACGATATTTTGTTTGCGCAAGATTATTAGTATGATCTGAAACAATAATGACATTAAAATATAAACAATAAATATCAAATATAATGCGAATAAGAGACCAACATTATAGGGTCTCCCATTTATGCATTTTTCATTCTTTCAGTAAATAGCCATCAATATAATAACGAAACAATTTAGAATTGTTATTATATAGAAGTGGATGGAAAGAATTTATTTTCGTTTCTTGAATTTCGAAAATTCAGTAGAATTTTGATTTTATATCAGAAAATATTTTTAGATATTTTGTTTGTACAACTGCTTTTACAATATTGCTTTTATTGATAAAATAATAATATGAACAACATATTCTGTAGATCCAGAATCACATTTTGTCTAAAATCTTCGGCTACCTCAAATTTCTTAATTTCTTAACAATATTTCGGTTTTATAAATTCTACAATTTCGTAAAATGTTTAAGCAATATTTTAAGAATTGCGTAATTAAAATGCAGAATTGGTTTGAAAAAAACTTAAAAACGCGATATTTTTAGCTTATTTCTAGAGGTTGCGCACACTTTTCTACTCTCAGTTTCTATTGATATTTTTTTTGCATTTATTGTTTTTTTTTTCCCAATAAAACTTAAATATAAACAAATTCTATTATGAACTAGAGAAGCACTTGATTAAACGAAAAATATAAAAATAAATATTTTTTTGATAGAAAATAAAAAATTCCACTCCAACTGAAAAGAGACTGTTATAAAAATATTTTGCCTATGTGGGTAAAAAATTACTCAAATGAAGAATAAAATTTTACCCACACTCAAATGAAGAATATATTTTTACCCACATTGGCAGTAAAATCAATTTTGCAAAACATGTAATTGCACTTATAGAGTTCAACAAAATTTAGCTTAAAAAGTGTTATACTATTAAAAAATTTCAAGAAATCGACTAAAATTCAGAATATAACTAAAGTTTCCAGTGTATTCCACTTCACTCCTTAATCAGATTCAATGGCAATACAATATCAATTTATGTTCATAAATTCTTTACAATTTTTAATCATTTAAGATTAGTAAATTTTATATCTATTATACTGTGATGAAAGTTTGCGTTGTTTTATCTCGAGGAATAGGATATTTATGTGTATTATAAATAATCATTATTATTGTGTGAAAATTGTGCTTTTTTAAAAACAACAAAATCTCAGCTATACCTATACATTCTGGGCTAAAACACATTTTGTAGCTATTTAAATATAACAGTTTCAATACAAATATTGATTTTCTATGTATTTGCTTTTAATAAATTGTGCTGCCATGCAAAGTATTGTATATTTATGACTTGTTAATAAATACATAAGTATCCTTGTATGATAATACTGATTGTATATAATTATTATTGTATAATAATTTTCCAAATAATCCATTTTAATATATTATTTTCAACTTCAAATATATTAAAATTAAATTATTATACTAAAATGTAAAATGACTGTATAAAATATCGATTAAAATAGAATATACTTATAATAAAATTTATTTATTTTGTATATTATGCAAATTATATTATATATGATGTATGATATTGAACTAAAATATTCATATACAAAATTTTTTACAATAAATTACAATTATATTTTAAATATAATTTAAATCATAATATTTATTAAATTATTGAATTTAAATTATATTAAAGATTAAAAGAAATACGCATGCATACAATACATACGATGAATAATATTATTATACAAGGTTTTCCTCTGAAACATTTTTTTTAAATTTTATCCAATACTCGATGTGTTGATAAAGGAAAAATAAGTATAATGAAATTTAAAATTTATTACAATATTGTTTTAAATAATATTTATATATTTTCAAAATTATGGTTTGATTGTAAATTATAATTTAATTTTAAAGTTGAAATTTAATATTTGCATTAAATAATTTAAGTATTAAATTTGTTGTAGTATAGAATATATTTCATTATTATTTCAGAGATTCTGGATATTCTAAAGAGCTGCCACCGCATAAATAGTCAAAGCACACATCAATTAGTATACTGAATTTGTGGAACATATTTGTGGAACTTACTGTAAATTCTTTGTTGTTTAGGCTTGTTAAACCACGCATAATCCCGTCGTGAATCCAATTCGGGATTGCTTTGTATTAAATTCTAATTGGATTGAACCATTCGAATTCTTTACAAAATTTACCTTTTTTTTTAAATTCCCCTGCTTTGTACTGCTTCTAAATATTTTATTACTCTCAAGGATTTGTTCTCTAGTACTATTCTCACGGTTGCTCTATTCATTTTATCACTACCTATTGCTATAAATTTCAAGTTTGACAACAAATACCGCTGATCTTCTAACTTTTCTATCATATTATTGTATTGAGCGTTGCTTTCTTATTCATTTCTATTATTCTCGTTTTCGATGCCTCTGCATTTTTGCAGCCAATACTCAGATTTTTTCTTATATGTATATCATACAATTTCCTAATTCTGGCAAGTTAATAGGAATCACATGCGGATTACTAAGGCTGCATCGTATATACGGAATGTATTACCACATGATAAATTTAATGTAAAAATTTATAGCTTGATGCGTTATTAATTCGTTTAAAAAAGTCATTTTCGTGTACTTCTTGAAGTGATACTTTTGGCAGTTTGGCTGGGTGGCGATTATAATAATTTCTATTTTATTAGCCTACTATTTAAGTTGTTGATTTGACTTATATTCGATTCATATTGGAATATATTACCTAAAGAATAACTTCAAATTTTTGTATAACATAATTAATGGGGTATAAGTACTTCGCAGGTATTTATACTAACCTATTGATTGGGTAATAAATAATAGGTCATTACAAGTACTTCCTCAATACTGACCTATAATAATTATAGAAATTAACTGTTATAACAGCTGTTGTTTGATTTTGATTTTCCGTTTCTTATCAAAATTTAAAACTGTAATATTCACCGTAATATGCGTCAACTTCAAATACTACAGTTTTTTTCTAAGTAATTGATGGTTTCATTAAATTTTTTATATTAAAAGTAAAATAATCAATAAATGAGCTAAAATTTTAGGTCCTGAACATCTATAGTTTAATTGAATTTTCTTTGAAATCTGTTTCACATAATATTCTGTGTAATTGTCTTTCATATTGTCATTTTTACTCTTCCGAATTTGGTGGGGAAAAGAAAAATTTCAATAATTTCTCTTTTTCTTAGAAATTCAATTTTTAGCACTTTTCCAAAAATTTTTTGAAAAAAAGTGCTTATTAGTTTCACTCTGTCCGTCCGTCCGTCCGTCCGTCCGTCCGTCCGTCCGTCCGTCCGTCCGTCCGTCCGTCCGTCCGTCCGTCCGTCCGTCCGTCCGTCCGTCCGTCCGTCCGTCCGTCCGTCCGTCCGTCCGTCTGTCCGTGTGTCTGTTTACAAAACTTCTACACCCTTGAAGATAGAAAGCTGAAATTTTATATGTACATAGATCTTTACTAGAAACTTATTTCTGTAGAACAAAATTTTTACCTATCTCCTCCCCTCTAGAAGTTATACCCCCCCAAAACCCTAAAAATGGCCTTTTTTAACTATTTGTTGCAATGAAACCATAAGCATTTTTGAAATTTTGCAAACGCAGAAAAGCAGCGGCTTGCTTCCCCTAGCGCGGCATACTATATTTGAACTTTAGAAAAACAAAATGGCCGTTCAAATTTACCGTTATCTAAAGTCCTTTTTTTGCAAATTTTTGATGTCGTTTTTTTTCCAAACTACAGCCTGTAGAAGCTTGAAATTTTAGGAGCTTTTAGACATTATCAATAGTTCATTTCGCTAGAAAAAAATTTTTTTCCATCTCCACCCCCTCTCAAGTTATCGCCTCTTGAAATTTGTAAAATTTGAATTTTTGACACCTTATATTTCCGAAACCGCAAGCTTTTTCAAATTTCTATTAACGCAAAAAGTTAACGGTAAATTCCATGAAATTAAAAAATATAATTATTTTTCTTAACTCACAAAATTAAACCTTAAAATCGAGCATTATGTTAACCCCACTTTATATTAATTTTTGCTTTATTTCAAAGACTGCATAAATCATTCATCCTAAATATATGCAACCCTAGAAATAGTTTTGTATATGAATGAAAATAATTTTAATAGTGTGATAGGTACATAGACTACATAGACTGTATTTAAAAGCAAAATTTTCATTTGTTGAAGGGAAAAGTGCTACAATACAAACCATTGGTTTGACCCAACTTTATTATTTCTCCCTTTACCGGAAATGTCATAACTTTTATGTACATTGTAACTACCTATACAATATGTATATGTGTGTGTATATTTGAAAGATTTTTTCATTTTTATATTATTACTCTTATTTCATTTCTTTTTAGCATATTTTTTTTTATAAAATATAAAAAATCTATATTTAAACTTTAATATAAATAATTCTTAAGTTTATTGCGAATCTTTTTATTCTTCTCTTTTGTTAACATTATTTTTTACACGCTGCTGTCTTTAACTTTACTTTTTACATTCTATACACACATGCATACATATTATATAGAATATTATAGCTAGGATACGTGGTGTGATTTTATAAGGGATTTAAAGTGATTTTGTTAAGTTTTATTATTATTTTGTTTGTTTTTTTTTTTGTTGTGTATAAAATAAATAAACATAAAGTATTAAGATAAAACAATAAAATGAAAAGTAAGAATAAAAAAAAATTATTTAAGGTAAGAATAAATCTGAAAAACTAAATATAGCCATCTTACCTGTTTTCAAGCTCATTACTTTATGTACAAACATAAGTTATAGCTCACTTTTTAAAGAGAGAAGAACAACATTCAAAAAATATGATACAAATATTATGTTGTGTACACAAAATAAATAATTATGTACTGTGAATGTGTGTATAATAGAATTTATTCATATTTATATTTTATCTTATAATTTTTATTTATAAACAATTTCGAATAAACATGTTGCTGAACTAAAAAGTTCTCGCTCTTTCTCTTTTTGTTTTTCCTCTTTCGGCTCAATTTGACTTTAGTCTCCAAGAACGCTGTATAACAGAAAATATAATATACATAAATGTGGGTGTTTTGTTTATTTTTAAAATATTACTCTAATCGCAAATGAGAAAAATCTTATATTTTATTTAATTTTTGTGATAACATAATGAAATTGTTATACAAAATAGTATATGTAAATAATTAAATGCTGAATGAGAGTTTGAAAGTTTTACAGATTTCTCTTTTAAAATAACAGAATAACAGAATATTATTTTTACCATCAAATTTTATAACACAAAATATACATAAGCATTATTGTGACTTCATTTCCAAAGGGAAAATGTTATATATATATATATATATATATAAATTTGTGGTAATAAAAAGATAACAGCGTCTATTATGATTTTACTGTCATACTTGACTACTTATTATTCTAGTTATATGTATTATGTGCCAAATATGTATATTATAAAGTTCATACATAAATACTTAATTTTTACTAAATTTTTTCAATCATCTATTAATTCTGGTCACTGAAATTTAATTATATTTTGTATAGGTTGGTAACAATGCAATTTGAGACTATTATAACAAAAATTAAAATTTTAGTAGTAAAGTTTTAATTGTTTAAATTGACGAATTATTAAAAAAATCACAAAGCTTCTACTTGTATTTGATATTCATTTAAATTCTCCTATACTTAACAATTTGAAATTGGCAAAACACAAAGTAACAGTTTAATTAATAGTAACAGTTACACAAACTGTTATTATAATTTTATTTATAATGGTTTTTTTGGAATTTTAAACAGACAATATAACATTTTTATAAGATTTTAATAGTGAGAATAATATAATTTGCTTTTATAACAGATAAAATTTAAAGAGAAATAAAACTATTTGAGAATTCTATTTTTTCACTCGATGTATAAAAAAAACAACTATGGCACAAACACAGTAAAATTCATGTTTTAAAAGACCGTATAACAGTTACTTGTATTATGAAAGTTTTGATAATGGAAGAAAGATAAGGAAATAAACAATAAAAAAACATAAAAAATTTGAAAATTTTTTATTTTAATGTTTAAAAAGAGGAATAACTAAAAAATAATAACAGGTAATTAACAGTTAAAATTAACATTGAATTATAACAGTTTCAGATTTCAAAGAGAGATTTCAAAATGAATGTCCGATGTTCATTATTAATGTTATGTCATGATTTTATCTTTGGCATAGCCATAACATGTTCTCCTGTTAAATGTAATTTTAAATGTATAAAGTTGAATTTTGAGATACAGATAGTAAAATTTACTACAAAAAATTTTATTAGTAAAGTTTAATAACCTATAAATTTCTAAACTGATTTAAAGCCTTTTGAAAAATTTAAACAGCAAAATATCCTTTTGGGTTGTAAATTTGTTTTGCTTCTTTTACAGAAGTCAATGTTAAAATAGACTCTAGAATACGAAAATTAGCATGTCATATTTATTGTTGATAAATTATAGTTTAGTGTTTCTACTGTCATTCCTATTGTCACTCAAAAGTGCACTAGACTGTTTTGGTTGACTTGTTGTAATACAAAAAATAAATGATTTTCTGTAACTGGCTATTAGATTTACAATACAACGTTATTGAACTTTTAGTTAAAAACTTTTAACTCTTGAACCGAATATTTTCTTGAAGCGCACAATGAACTCATCTACATCACTTTCTTAATTCATATATCATTGATTTAATGTGTATTTACCCATATTTTTTTACACTGTAAAAGCCATTTTCACAAAATAAACTGAAAAGGTAGATTTTCGATAGAAAATATTCTATAGAAAATTTTCATATCATAAGGTTTAGCCAATTTTCTTTTAAATATTTTTCCGACCCAAAGATTTTAGTAAAGTAGCGTTAATAAAAAAAATTTAATCTCACGTGTTTTAATATAGAAAATGCCATTATTTTATTTTATTAAATGTGTATGTAAACAGCACTGCATTTGTTGAAACTTTTGTTAGAACCGAACACATAAAACAAAGTGTATACAAGGATTTTGCCATAGGATTTAATTCAATTAATTCTTATTGTAATATTTTCACATTAAAATATCTTAATTTTAAATCAAACATAGCTATTAACAAAGGTAAATATTCAAAATGGAAATTTTTTTACACATTCATACATGCTTTACAACCTAAGTAATGCATTTTTTTACTATAGATTATATTCTGTATATAAGGCACACATTATTTGAAATTAAATGGAACTTATTATTTTATAAAATCACTATAAATGTTAATTTTCGTTAATTCTTTTTAATAATATTAGAAAACTAATGGAAATAAAATTTATATGTAGATTTATTAAATACACACAAATACAACAATTTATATAAATTCTATAGTAGTGGTGAGCACTACAATCGAAATACATGGAATACGTAATACTATTATACTCAGCAAAATTAATAATAAATAATAGCGAGGCGTAAAATTGAATAGCTACAAGAATTATAGTTAAATTTTATGAGCATAAAAAGAGGCGCAAGAAGGTAGCGTCGAAGAGAAAGTTCGGCATTTTCTTTCTTTATAAAAAAAAATTTGTGCTAAACATAATAAAAGTTTCAGAACAAAACCCATTTTTTTATGACTCTCAAATCAATGTACTCTAACATTTTATAACAAGAAAACTCATGAATTAACTCTTTTATATTGTCCGAATTTAATTTACATAGCCGTCGTTGATCCAAGCAATTTCAACACCAATTGCTGATATGTTTTTAAAGTGTTAATATCGTCTATTCTTTGTGAGATAACGTGGATTCACTAAACTATATCATCAGAGCAGAGAAAATGGAGGTCGAAAATAATTGATTGTATTCCATTATACAATATAGCGGCAGTATATATTCGAAGAAATGAACCAAATTTCGACATCCAGAATATCTTTAATCATAATATCAATACGTGAAAATTCCATAATAAATTTATTCACAAATTTTATTCAAACATAAAACATCCATCAATGTGTTGAATTTCTTGAGTATTTTTTTCAACAGACTGTTGTTTACAACCACCCATACTATTATTTGTTGTAATAAATTAATAAATTGTAGTTTAGTTAATGACATGGTTGTTTAATTTTATTATGAATTTATTTATATCGTTTCCATTAATTTATTCTACATATTTCAATTACTTAAATAAATATTATTTGCTGCTTTTAAGTTTGATTTAAATTTCCAATGAAATTATAGTCCTGCTTTTATATTTACTTTTTTTTTCGTCGAATTTTTTAATTCCTTTTTTAATTTGGTTAAAATTTATTTCTATATCTGTAAAACTTTTATAAATATTGTAACCAAAATAGAATATCTAGGTTCTATTCGAATTTTATGAATTTCATAAAGGTCAAAAGTTTTTTTATGTGATCATTTAGTAATAATAAAGTGAGATTAAGTGAGGTAGCAAATAGGAATATTTATTTTTACACCCTATTACGATCCTGATGAGGTGCATGGCTAGGGATCGAGCGAGAAATATTTTCTCCGATAATGTTTTCAAAAATTTTCATATGTTTTTTGCTTCTAATAATTGAGATTGGAAAAGCCGAAGAGTAGCTGAAGAAATCCTCGTAAAGCTCAAACTCATATATGATTCTAGTCTTCAAAATAACTTGAAGAAAAAAATTATTTAGAGCCACCTTTAGTGTTCGAAAAATACTGTAATTCCAAAAATATCGTAACACACTCCAAATTTTATTAATCGTGTTATTTTAATTGAGAAATTCATTTAAATTCTAAAATTTTATAATAAAATTTTACCATCCAAAATTAAGACCACGTTCTCTTACAAAATTTATTTCCAATTAATTTTAAAAATTCCATAGATTCAAACAATATTCATAAGAAAAACAAAACCAAATTTTCTTTGAAACTTTCACTCACAATTTTTTATGACTTCATCAATGAATTGAAAACACAATATAAATTTATTTATTAAATGAGTAATAAAAACCATTATTAAGTCAATTGTATCCTACACTATGTATTAATAAGAATAATAATTAATCCAAATGAATTGTTTTCTACCGGAAACAAACAAACGATTATAAAATTTTCAGATTTTTAACGTTATTTTATTGGAATCCCAGCATATGTTTGGGATTTACCTAACATCCTTTGTATTAAAAAAAAAATAAACAATAACAATGCTATAACAATAATTATGATCCTTAATAACAATAATTTGAGAATTTTAATTCAATAATTTTTTCATCTCTTATTTTATAGAAATTATTCTTTTACTTTAATTGTATTGAACGCCTACAATATAAACGCTTTCATTCAGTAATTCTATTTTGTAAATGTGCTTTATACTATTGGTAAATAGTATATAAAAACCTCTTGAGGGAAATAAATAAAAAATTTTCTGTAATCATATTGTTTAAGCAAAAGTAATTATTAGGTATAAATAAAAAATAATTTAACATTAAAATTAGATCCATCTTCCTGATGAATTCGAGCACGTACTCTCCTAGCACATATATTCTCAAGCAATCGAAAGCCCCACATTCTTCCAGAAGGTGTGCCGAGAACTCCCAGAAGGTGACCCCTAAGCCTACAACGTCCTGTCAAGATATCGGTGAGAATTCTCACCAGATTTGTGCCGAGCCCAATTATTTTCCTAAAGCGCCTCATCGCTTCGCGGGCGTAATTTCCTGGAAGCACCTTAGGCTGTCAAAGCCCCGAAATTCTCCTCCAACGCTCCGAATGCTGCACCTCAATTTCCTTCCTTGATTCTCCTCGAATCGTATGAGGTCCGATATCGTAGAAGGTTTCCACCCTAAGAAGAAGTGTACTTGCCCCTCTTCTTGCAAACACGTCGGCTGTATCGTTCCTTCCACGTCAACAAGTCCAAGAAGCGTAATTGTGAACTGCAAACAGAACTTTACAAAATAAATTTGTAGCTAATAATATTGACAACCAATTACTTTCAACAGCTAATTTATAATATTGTGACATTATTGGAACAACAAGCAGACAAAATCAAAAATAATCATAGCAAATAATTTTTGTGTATTTAAAATATGCTAAGAAAAAAATGGTTACAACACCATTCAAAAAAATTAACACACACACACAATATTTTTTCAGTTCTTTGTTTGCAGATTGAATAATTGAAATCCGGTCGATTAATTATTCCTTTTTGGAATACAAAGAGCAAATTCATAGAAAAATGTCAACAATATGCTGACATTTTTCTATAAAACTTGTAAGTAGGGGAATAATTTTCAAAAAATAAGAAAAAAAAAATTTAATAGTAATTTTTGACCTTACAAACTATAACACAATAGCATAAAGGTTGTTAAATGAATCAAACGAAATAAAATTTACTCCATTTCTATTTCAATTTTAAAAGTTATAACAATGAAATTGACGGATTACCTAAAATTCATATAAATGTTACTATAAAATTAATAATGTCAAAGTTAAATTGAGATACAAAAATCACGTGAAATCAGGAAAATATGAAATGTAGGTGCGTATACTAAAATAATATAAAAATATAGATCAAGAATTTCTAAATCTAAAGGATAATTTCATAAAATGGAATTGAAAATTTAATTTGAAAGTAATTTTTAAATGTTATTAATACAGGAGACAATTAATACAGGGAAGCAAAGTGTTAAATTTCTGTTAGGTAGTAAATTAGTTGAATCGAATGAATCGCTTGTCATAAATATTGTCGGTGAATAAGTTGACATATCATAAACAAAAAGCTAATGTGTTGCAACGTTCCCAAATTGGAAAATATATCAACATTTTTACCAAAAGCAACATTTTTACCAAAAAGTGACAGAATGTCACTTCCATGACAGAATATTTTTAATATTTTCCGCTACAATTAATTTCATATTAATTAATCTGACAGATTAACTAAATGCGACATATCATATAATCAGTTTATGACATATCATATATTATTTTGAATGTCATTAGTTTTTCTTTTTGGTGTCTGATTGGGTTCGAATTTAAGTTACGATATTTTGGCAATTTGCGATTTCTAATTCATTCATTTAAACTTCAATTATTGAAGATCTCGAATTATTCTTGAAAATTTTTTTTCTATCAGATCTTTAAAATGAAAATTTTATTAAAAAAAAAAATGAAAATATTTGGAATAATCTATTTGGCAGCACTATTCAGTTCCCTGTTTAACAAGAAAATTTGCAAAGATAAGAGTAATGTAATTATACTTTCAAGTAAAATATAATATATATATATATATATGTATATTAAGTAATCGTAATATCATAACAATAAAAATTTACCTGAATTCACAATGAGAAGGTGTTGTTCTCACACAAAAATACGAGAAATTTATTTTGTGTTTGAGTTTGGGGAGCATTTAAATTAACAAAGAAACAGAATATTTTGTATAATGTTTAAGCACATAATTATAATTTGAAATTAATGTAAAAGAATAGTGAAAATAAGCCCTACAGCTAAAAATACAATTTAATTTTTTGTTTATTAAAATTAAAATTCAATTTACATAGCTACTATAAAATTTTTCTCTTTCTTTTATTCAACAAATTTTAAGTTTATACCATAATTTTCCTAATTATAAACTATTTCGAACAATATTAACCTTTCATTAATGTAATTGATACTAAAATGTAGAAAAAGCAAAGAAAACTAATAATAAAAAGTAGTTGGTTCTATTTCCAATGATAGAGACAATATGCGTACAGGTAAACACTTAAACGGAAACAAATTAAAAATAATCCTACGTGTTTTTCTATTTTTGAAATCCTATAGAAAAAAAAAGCAATTTTTTTGCCTATTTTACGCTTTTTGTGTAGGATGAAATTATTTTATTTACACTTAAGTATTATCCGTTTCTGATCAACAAAGAAAAAAAAAACAAATTGTATAAGAGTGCAGGAATTGTAAAAAATTTTTCTTATTAATAACATAAAACGTGACTTATATGAACAAGAATTTGTCGAAATATATGTAAAAATTTTTAAAATAGAAAAATTTTTAATATAGAAAATTACATGAAGTGTGTATTGCTAAATGCCCTTTATCTTCTGAAAAATCAATTTCTTGTTAAAAGGTGAAGATTTTTAAGGACAACATTTTTGATTGATGGCTTCATCATTTAAGGTTCTCTTGTTTTACATTTTGAAATAGGTACGTATATACGTCAAATGATAAAGAGAAATTTTCTCAATTCGATGTGAAATTACAATAATAATGATTCATGCACAACATATCGAAAAGAAATTTGTTTCTAAACTATCGTTAATATTTCATCGCAAACAAACCCGAACCCGAACTCAAATGCAATCCCGAACTCGAAATCATATCGACTATAATAATATTAATTGTAATTAATATTGTTTTATTGTAAAATTTTGACCACTATCTTGAGTCAAAGAAATATATACTCTTGCATAATATATGATAGAAACTTGATGAGATTCCTTATTATTATTATAAGATATACTTGCTTATCACTTACAAGTTTCACGTTAGCTGTCCGCTAATTTCGTTGAAATGATTAAACGAGTATCCACTCAGGTCTTATACTTAGAAACTATAAACTACACTAGAGTAGTTTTGTCAATGAAAACATGTTTTTTAAAAAAAAAACAATTAAAGGTGATGCAGAAGAGCTGATGGAAAGTAGTGCCTACTCTGTGGCAGCCAAATTTTCGCAGAACTAAAAACTAAAACGGACTACGTATGCTCTGTAAAATGCAGACATCTCGAATTAGTAGCAATTAAATTACGTTAATTTCACAAAATCAATAATAAATTTTATAATTTTATTCCATCAAAAAGAAATATGAAAAATTAATCATTAATTTTTTTTGTTGTAATCAAAAGAGCCGCCCATTAATTATAAAACCAAAAACACGAGCTTTACTTACATCTTTCACAGTATGTAACAAATTATTTCTTAAAGACTTTAATTTTTAAAATTTTTCCCTACAAAAAATTTAACAATCAACATTAAAAACAACAAAAATTAAAGTACATACATACATAGGTAGTATAAAACCAGCTAGCATAGCATTCCTGTTTTGTTTTTATTGTAAACAATGTCAAATCGATATTAATAAAAGTTTTTCGGCTTTGGAAAAAATAAAAAACAAGTGGGAATGGTAAAAAATTATAATAGTGAAACCCTCTTCAAATGCTTTCATACATATAATTTAGTTGTTTTATAATATTATAAGTAACTGTAAAAAAACAAAAAGAGAAAAAAAAAAACAAACAGAATAACAAAACATTAGTAAAAAGCATAACAAAATAAAACATAGAATAATAAAAACCCTTCGAAAGAAAGCAATCCTTAATTAGGAATTTTTATTTTATTATTATTATTATTTTTTTGTCTTTTTTATTTTATTCAATAAAGCTTTTTCATAAGCTGATAAAAATTCTGCCTAATTTAAAACTCGTTTAATACATCGGTCCTCCTTTCATATTCAATTCTTATATTTTCGACTTTCGAATTCGGGATCGGATTTAAGTTCGAGTTCGGGTTTGTTTTCGGATAAAAATTCGACTTGGGTTTAGTGTATTCAGTTTCAGGTTTGAGCTTGGCTTTAAATTCGGATTGCTGTTAAAATTCGACTTCATTTCCGGGTAAAAATTCGGCTTCGGTTTTCAATACTTGGGTTCGATTCGGAATCGTATTCGAATTCGGATACGTGTTTGAATATGTTTTCGTAATCGAATTCGGATTCATGTTCAAATTCTGGTTCGAAGTCGAAATACTGGTTCAGCTTTGAATTAAACTTATTCAAAACCAATTCATCTATATTTATTTTTTATGTAAATGTGCTGTTCAAAAATTCTTAATTTAAAATTCGTACTTAATTCTCTTATATTTTCCGAACGAAACAGGTTTTAACCATCATACAAAGTAAATTCTAAATATAAATTGGTATTTTTTCTCTTTGCTTCGTTTGTTTTTTTTTTTTTTTTGTTGTATAAAAAATGTTTTGTTTCTGTTTTTTTTTTGTGCAGGTCAAAATTGGCCCCATTTATACAATTTACCCCATTCATAAAGGTCACGAAATGAAAAGAAAAGCATAAAAAAAAAACAAAACCGAATTTAAGAGCAAAACAAAAAAATAAAGAAAAAAAAAACAGAGAAAAACTAGAAAATAATAATGAAAAATTCGGATTAAATATGGGTCTGAGTAATAGAGGCCATTTAATGGTTCTATATAGACGTACATTAAATTCTATCTAAAGAGGAATACATACATTATGCGCACATGAACATACAGACACATTTATTTATATACTCCAATATCGCATTATTACATACATTGTGTAGGGAAATGATATGAAATATAATTGAAAGGATTAAGGAGCGTTTGATTAAAAAAAAAAGGGAAGAGAAAATTATTATTTTAACTTTATTCTTTATTTTATTTTTGTTTAAAAAATAAAATTTCCACAAAATAAATATTTGGAGAAAGCAGATACAAAATTTTGTAATTAAATTTTCGATGCCGTAAATTTAAAATATATTTTTGATAATATTAAAAGTAAAGTAAATTTTAATTAAAAAAAACCTGCCCCTGTCACATTAAATTTCTGTGGCAATAATTCAAAACTAGCTTAATCAGTGTAGCAATATTTAAATTCTTTGTGTTCATTTTATGATCCGGTAATGTTTAATGTTAAAAACGATTCTAAAGTTGGCCAAACTAAGGTTAGAAGACCATCGATTTTCTGGAAATTATACTTCATAATTTTATTTGGGCGGCTCTATTCCACATTTTATTACGACAATATTGAATCATCTCTTATATTTTTTGAACATATTTTAATCATTATTCGTCCACACCTTACCAGTAATATTTCTTGATTACATACTTAAAAATATTTCCCATAGTTTTGCTTTGCCCTCTTCTTCCCTCCAATAATTTCGCTCTCTATGACAAAGTTTAACTGTATTTGTGGAATATATTAAAACATGTATACAAAAAAATAAATAATTAAATACATACAATAGATATACTTAAATTATATTATTGACGTTCACATACACATATACAAAAAATTTATATTTAATTTATTAGTTTTCTTGTCACGTAACTTTAATTACATATTAGGCCTATTTATGATTATAAGTAAAACCATTAAATTATAAGTATTTTTTTACTTCTTACTCTTTTTCATTGAAAGGACACACAAAAAAAAAATGTTTTTGCTTTTCTTTTCATTGTATTGCAAAGGATATTCTTATTTTTGGATATCAGGATATTTGTTAGCAAATGTTATATTAATAAATATTTTAAAAGATTTTGACCAAAAACAAAACAAAAAGTTAAAGGACGAAATATTATTCAACAACAATTACGAAAAGCCCAGAAAATATTTGGAAGGAGACCACAAAGGGAAAGAGAAAACTATTGAACAAAAAGATTTAATAACATGGTTTTTTGTTTTGCATACATTACGGAGGTCAGATGGAATTCATACCCAGAATTTACACATTATATTAAAAATTTCATGAATTATTTTTGTTCACCACAATCGTATACCATTTTTTTTTGATTTAAAAAAAAAGTTGTTGCAGAAAAAAAAGGCTTTTGACCACCAATAATTTATCTTCTTTTACACAATATTCGGATTAACGACGTATTATACGGAAAATAGAATCGGTTTAAACAAAGTGTTTATGGTAATAAGAAAAATTCGGATAAATTGCAATGAAAAAGCTAACGGTTATTTTAATAAAAATGCCGGGCCGAAAACTTCAAAGGCATTAAAATTTTAATTGCCTTTTCATACCCAAATGTTACAAAATGGTACATCTAGCTTTGTTTTTATTTGATTCAACAATTTACTAATCCTTGAGTAACTGTTTGTATTGTTAATACAAGAACAGGTAATTTGTTTACATAAATTATTTAAAATATTATCATTTAATAATCAGTCTGTAGTCACATATGCAAAAATCAGGTAATTATACATTCTCGCCTATGCTTCTAGCAGGCATTAAGAGGTTTTATTTCCCAAACTGGCAGTTTATTAAAATTAACTAAAATTTATTCATTTTTCACTATTGTTTGTATGATTGTTTGAATATGTATATAGACTCTATATACAAACGGACAATAAAAAAAACTCAATATCTTTTAAGGAAACGTTTACAAAACTAAGTAATGGGAGTATATGAGTGTGTCCAAGTATATGTGCATATGCAGGTAATACACAAAACCAAGAACATATTTTTAGTATACACAATAACTTCAAGTACTTCTAATATAGAATTTAAATTATACACAATTTCGTTGCAAATATTATTTAGTAAGTATATGCACGTTAGGTATACAAAAAATTTGAAAGAATTGTTTCGTTTTACTCTATGCATGCAAAAAATGAGTCTTCAAAGAAAATATAAACAAATCTTACCTTAAAATTCTTCAGAAGTTTCACAAAAAGTGAGAAACTATGTATATTAGTTTATTAATGTTTAATTTGAAGAAAAAAATTTCATGTACATTACATTTTATTAAAAATATTTAACATTTTCTTAGTATAAAGCATGGGATAAAATTTGCAATAATTGTATGAAAATTGCTGATAAAATCACCTTAAGTCAAAACAAAACTTAAATCTTTAAATCTTAAATTCAACGAAAACTAGTAAACCTTTAAATCTTAATTCAACGAAAACTAGTAACTACTAGGTGGGTTAAAAGACCATTTCCTTACTAGTAGTAAGGAAACGATGTTTTAATCCAAATAAGGGTTCCTCCAATACTTCCTTTACGTGTATTCAGAACTTCTCTAACCTTGATAGACTTTACGCAGCATAGAACCTTCTTTTCGTCATACTGAAAAGTGAGCTAAAACGACTTAAGATATTTTGTCTTGCCTTGGTAGCGATATGATAATAGGCAAAACTTTAAACGAGTTTTCTGGCTTAACTAGAAGATTCTGAGTGTTTTTTGTGATCACTTATGACTCACAAACTCTGCCAATATATGATAATATGGGGTAGCAAAATTATTTTTGGAGATATTTAAAAAAATCTTTTGCAAAACTTTAAACGTGTTTTCTGGCTAAACTAGAAGAGATAGAGCGATTTTAAGTGTTTTTTGTGATCACTGGGAGTCCACAGATTCTGCCAATATATGATAATAGGCTGTAACAAAAATACTTTTGGAGATATTTAAAAAAATCTTTTGCAAAACTTTAAACGCGTTTTCTGGCTAAACTAGAAGAGATAGAGCGATTTTACGTGTTTTTTTGTGATCACTGGGAGTCCACAGATTCTGCCAATATATGATAATAGGCTGTAGCAAAAATATTTTTGGAGATATTTAAAAAAATCTTTTGTAAAACTTTAAACGCGTTTTCTGGCTAAACTAGAAGAGATAGAGCAATTTTAAGTGTTTTTTGTGATCACTGGGAGTCCACAGATTCTGCCAATATATGATAATAGGCTGTAGCAAAAATGTTTTTGGAGATATTTAAAAAATCTTTTGTAAAATTTTAAACGCGTTTTCTGGCTAAACTAGAAGAGATAGAGCAATTTTACGTGTTTTTTGTGATCACTGGGAGTCCACAGATTCTGCCAATATATGATAATAAGCTGTAGCAAAAATATTTTTGGAGATATTTAAAAAAATCTTTTGCAAAACTTTAAACGCGTTTTCTGGCTAAACTAGAAGAGATAGAGCGATTTTACGTGTTTTTTGTGATCACTGGGAGTCCACAGATTCTGCCAATATATGATAATAGGTTGTAGCAAAAATATTTTTGGAGATATTTAAAAAAATCTTTTGCAAAACTTTAAACGCGTTTTCTGGCTAAACTAGAAGAGATAGAGCGATTTTACGTGTTTTTTGTGATCACTGGGAGTCCACAGATTCTGCCAATATATGATAATAGGCTGTAGCAAAAATATTTTTGGAAATATTTAAAAAAATCTTTCGCAAAACTTTAAACGCGTTTTCTGGCTAAACTAGAAGAGATAGAGCGATTTTACGTGGTTTTTGTGATCACTGGGAGTCCACAGATTCTGCCAATATATGATAATAGGTTGTAGCAAAAATATTTTTGGAGATATTTAAAAAATCTTTTGCAAAACTTTAAACGCGTTTTCTGGCTAAACTAGAAGAGATAGAGCGATTTTACGTGTTTTTTGTGATCACTGGGAGTCCACAGATTCTGCCAATATATGATAATAGGCTGTAGCAAAAATATTTTTGGAGATATTTAAAAAAATCTTTTGCAAAACTTTAAACGCGTTTTCTGGGTAAACTAGAAGAGATAGAGCGATTTTACGTGTTTTTTGTGATCACTGGGAGTCCACAGATTCTGCCAATATATGATAATAGGGTTGTAGCAAAAATATTTTTGGAGATATTTAAAAAAATCTTTTGCAAAACTTTAAACGCGTTTTCTGGCTAAACTAGAAGAGATAGAGCGATTTTACGTGTTTTTTTGTGATCACTGGGAGTCCACAGATTCTGCTAATATATGATAATAGGCTGTAGCAAAAATATTTTTGGAGATATTTAAAAAAATCTTTTGCAAAACTTTAAACGCGTTTTCTGGCTAAACTAGAAGAGATAGAGCGATTTTACGTGTTTTTTGTGATCACTGGGAGTCCACAGATTCTGCCAATATATGATAATAGGCTGTAGCAAAAATATTTTTGGAGATATTTAAAAAAATCTTTTGCAAAACTTTAAACGCGTTTTCTGGCTAAACTAGAAGAGATAGAGCAATTTTACGTGTTTTTTGTGATCACTGGGAGTCCACAGATTCTGCCAATATATGATAATAAGTTGTAGCAAAAATATTTTTGGAGATATTTAAAAAAATCTTTTGCAAAACTTTAAACGCGTTTTTTGGCTAAACTAGAAGAGATAGAGCGATTTTACGTGTTTTTTGTGATCACTGGGAGTCCACAGATTCTGCCAATATATGATAATAGGCTGTAGCAAAAATATTTTTGGAGATATTTAAAAAAATCTTTTGCAAAACTTTAAATGCGTTTTCTGGCTAAACTAGAAGAGATCGAGCGATTTTACGTGTTTTTTGTGATCACTGGGAGTCCACAGATTCTGCCAATATATGATAATAGGCTGTAGCAAAAATATTTTTGGAGATATTTAAAAAAATCTTTTGCAAAACTTTAAACGCGTTTTCTGGCTAAACTAGAAGAGGTAGAGCAATTTTACGTGTTTTTTGTGATCACTGGGAGTCCACAGATTCTGCCAATATATGATAATAGGTTGTAGCAAAAATATTTTTGGAGATATTTAAAAAAATCTTTTGCAAAACTTTAAACGCGTTTTCTGGCTAAACTAGAAGAGATAGAGCGATTTTACGTGTTTTTTGTGATCACTGGGAGTCCACAGATTCTGCCAATATATTATGATAATAGGCTGTAGCAAAAATATTTTTGGAGATATTTAAAAAAATCTTTTGCAAAACTTTAAACGCGTTTTCTGGTTAAACTAGAAGAGATAGAGCGATTTTACGTGTTTTTTGTGATCACTGGGAGTCCACAGATTCTGCCAATATATTATGATAATAGGCTGTAGCAAAAATATTTTTGGAGATATTTAAAAAAATCTTTTGCAAAACTTTAAACGCGTTTTCTGGTTAAATTAGAAGAGATAGAGCGATTTTACGTGTTTTTTGTGATCACTGGGAGTCCACAGATTCTGCTAATATATGATAATAGGCTGTAGCAAAAATATTTTTGGAGATATTTAAAAAAATCTTTTGCAAAACTTTAAACGCGTTTTCTGGTTAAACTAGAAGAGATAGAGCGATTTTACGTGTTTTTTGTGATCACTGGGAGTCCACAGATTCTGCCAATATATGATAATAAGGCTGTAGCAAAAATATTTTTGGAGATATTTAAAAAAATCTTTCGCAAAACTTTAAACGCGTTTTCTGGGTAAACTAGAAGAGATAGAGCGATTTTACGTGTTTTTTGTGATCACTGGGAGTCCACAGATTCTGGCAATATATGATAATAGGCTGTAGCAAAAATATTTTTGGAGATATTTAAAAAAATCTTTTGCAAAACTTTAAACGCGTTTTCTGGCTAAACTAGAAGAGATAGAGCGAATTTACGTGTTTTTTGTGATCACTGGGAGTCCACAGATTCTGCCAATATATGATAATAAGCTGTAGCAAAAATATTTTTGGAGATATTTAAAAAAATCTTTTGCAAAACTTTAAACGCGTTTTCTGGCTAAACTAGAAGAGATAGAGCGATTTTACGTGTTTTTTGTGATCACTGGGAGTCCACAGATTCTGCCAATATATGATAATAGGTTATAGCAAAAATATTTTTGGAGATATTTAAAAAAATCTTTTGCAAAACTTTAAACGCGTTTTCTGGCTAAACTAGAAGAGATAGAGCGATTTTACGTGTTTTTTGTGATCACTGGGAGTCCACAGATTCTGCCAATATATGATAATAGGCTGTAGCAAAAATATTTTTGGAAATATTTAAAAAAATCTTTCGCAAAACTTTAAACGCGTTTTCTGGCTAAACTAGAAGAGATAGAGCGATTTTACGTGGTTTTTGTGATCACTGGGAGTCCACAGATTCTGCCAATATATGATAATAGGTTGTAGCAAAAATATTTTTGGAGATATTTAAAAAATCTTTTGCAAAACTTTAAACGCGTTTTCTGGCTAAACTAGAAGAGATAGAGAGATTTTACGTGTTTTTTGTGATCACTGGGAGTCCACAGATTCTGCCAATATATGATAATAGGCTGTAGCAAAAATATTTTTGGAGATATTTAAAAAAATCTTTTGCAAAACTTTAAACGCGTTTTCTGGGTAAACTAGAAGAGATAGAGCGATTTTACGTGTTTTTTGTGATCACTGGGAGTCCACAGATTCTGGCAATATATGATAATAGGCTGTAGCAAAAATATTTTTGGAGATATTTAAAAAAATCTTTTGCAAAACTTTAAACGCGTTTTCTGGCTAAACTAGAAGAGATAGAGCGATTTTACGTGTTTTTTTGTGATCACTGGGAGTCCACAGATTCTGCTAATATATGATAATAGGCTGTAGCAAAAATATTTTTGGAGATATTTAAAAAAATCTTTTGCAAAACTTTAAACGCGTTTTCTGGCTAAACTAGAAGAGATAGAGCGATTTTACGTGTTTTTTGTGATCACTGGGAGTCCACAGATTCTGCCAATATATGATAATAGGCTGTAGCAAAAATATTTTTGGAGATATTTAAAAAAATCTTTTGCAAAACTTTAAACGCGTTTTCTGGCTAAACTAGAAGAGATAGAGCAATTTTACGTGTTTTTTGTGATCACTGGGAGTCCACAGATTCTGCCAATATATGATAATAAGTTGTAGCAAAAATATTTTTGGAGATATTTAAAAAAATCTTTTGCAAAACTTTAAACGCGTTTTCTGGCTAAACTAGAAGAGATAGAGCGATTTTACGTGTTTTTTGTGATCACTGGGAGTCCACAGATTCTGCCAATATATGATAATAGGCTGTAGCAAAAATATTTTTGGAGATATTTAAAAAAATCTTTTGCAAAACTTTAAATGCGTTTTCTGGCTAAACTAGAAGAGATCGAGCGATTTTACGTGTTTTTTGTGATCACTGGGAGTCCACAGATTCTGCCAATATATGATAATAGGCTGTAGCAAAAATATTTTTGGAGATATTTAAAAAAATCTTTTGCAAAACTTTAAACGCGTTTTCTGGCTAAACTAGAAGAGGTAGAGCAATTTTACGTGTTTTTTGTGATCACTGGGAGTCCACAGATTCTGCCAATATATGATAATAGGTTGTAGCAAAAATATTTTTGGAGATATTTAAAAAAATCTTTTGCAAAACTTTAAACGCGTTTTCTGGCTAAACTAGAAGAGATAGAGCGATTTTACGTGTTTTTTGTGATCACTGGGAGTCCACAGATTCTGCCAATATATTATGATAATAGGCTGTAGCAAAAATATTTTTGGAGATATTTAAAAAAATCTTTTGCAAAACTTTAAACGCGTTTTCTGGTTAAACTAGAAGAGATAGAGCGATTTTACGTGTTTTTTGTGATCACTGGGAGTCCACAGATTCTGCCAATATATTATGATAATAGGCTGTAGCAAAAATATTTTTGGAGATATTTAAAAAAATCTTTTGCAAAACTTTAAACGCGTTTTCTGGTTAAATTAGAAGAGATAGAGCGATTTTACGTGTTTTTTGTGATCACTGGGAGTCCACAGATTCTGCTAATATATGATAATAGGCTGTAGCAAAAATATTTTTGGAGATATTTAAAAAAATCTTTTGCAAAACTTTAAACGCGTTTTCTGGTTAAACTAGAAGAGATAGAGCGATTTTACGTGTTTTTTGTGATCACTGGGAGTCCACAGATTCTGCCAATATATGATAATAAGGCTGTAGCAAAAATATTTTTGGAGATATTTAAAAAAATCTTTCGCAAAACTTTAAACGCGTTTTCTGGGTAAACTAGAAGAGATAGAGCGATTTTACGTGTTTTTTGTGATCACTGGGAGTCCACAGATTCTGGCAATATATGATAATAGGCTGTAGCAAAAATATTTTTGGAGATATTTAAAAAAATCTTTTGCAAAACTTTAAACGCGTTTTCTGGCTAAACTAGAAGAGATAGAGCGATTTTACGTGTTTTTTTGTGATCACTGGGAGTCCACAGATTCTGCTAATATATGATAATAGGCTGTAGCAAAAATATTTTTGGAGATATTTAAAAAAATCTTTTGCAAAACTTTAAACGCGTTTTCTGGCTAAACTAGAAGAGATAGAGCGATTTTACGTGTTTTTTGTGATCACTGGGAGTCCACAGATTCTGCCAATATATGATAATAGGCTGTAGCAAAAATATTTTTGGAGATATTTAAAAAAATCTTTTGCAAAACTTTAAACGCGTTTTCTGGCTAAACTAGAAGAGATAGAGCAATTTTACGTGTTTTTTGTGATCACTGGGAGTCCACAGATTCTGCCAATATATGATAATAGGTTGTAGCAAAAATATTTTTGGAGATATTTAAAAAAATCTTTTGCAAAACTTTAAACGCGTTTTCTGGCTAAACTAGAAGAGATAGAGCGATTTTACGTGTTTTTTGTGATCACTGGGAGTCCACAGATTCTGCCAATATATGATAATAAGCTGTAGCAAAAATATTTTTGGAGATATTTAAAAAAATCTTTTGCAAAACTTTAAATGCGTTTTCTGGCTAAACTAGAAGAGATAGAGCGATTTTACGTGTTTTTTGTGATCACTGGGAGTTCACAGATTCTGCCAATATATGATAATAGGCTGTAGCAAAAATATTTTTGGAGATATTTAAAAAAATCTTTTGCAAAACTTTAAACGCGTTTTCTGGCTAAACTAGAAGAGGTAGAGCAATTTTACGTGTTTTTTGTGATCACTGGGAGTCCACAGATTCTGCCAATATATGATAATAGGTTGTAGCAAAAATATTTTTGGAGATATTTAAAAAAATCTTTTGCAAAACTTTAAACGCGTTTTCTGGCTAAACTAGAAGAGATAGAGCGATTTTAAGTGTTTTTTGTGATCACTGGGAGTCCACAGATTCTGCCAATATATTATGATAATAGGCTGTAGCAAAAATATTTTTGGAGATATTTAAAAAAATTTTTTGCAAAACTTTAAACGCGTTTTCTGGCTAAACTAGAAGAGATAGAGCGATTTTACGTGTTTTTTGTGATCACTGGGAGTCCACAGATTCTGCCAATATATTATGATAATAGGCTGTAGCAAAAATATTTTTGGAGATATTTAAAAAAATCTTTTGCAAAACTTTAAACGCGTTTTCTGGTTAAATTAGAAGAGATAGAGCGATTTTACGTGTTTTTTGTGATCACTGGGAGTCCACAGATTCTGCTAATATATGATAATAGGCTGTAGCAAAAATATTTTTGGAGATATTTAAAAAAATCTTTTGCAAAACTTTAAACGCGTTTTCTGGTTAAACTAGAAGAGATAGAGCGATTTTACGTGTTTTTTGTGATCACTGGGAGTCCACAGATTCTGCCAATATATGATAATAAGGCTGTAGCAAAAATATTTTTGGAGATATTTAAAAAAATCTTTCGCAAAACTTTAAACGCGTTTTCTGGCTAAACTAGAAGAGATAGAGCGATTTTACGTGTTTTTTGTGATCACTGGGAGTCCACAGATTCTGCTAATATATGATAATAAGGCTGTAGCAAAAATATTTTTGGAGATATTTAAAAAAATCTTTTGCAAAACTTTAAACGCGTTTTCTGGCTAAACTAGAAGAGATAGAGCGATTTTACGTGTTTTTTGTGATCACTGGGAGTCCACAGATTCTGCTAATATATGATAATAGGCTGTAGCAAAAATATTTTTGGAGATATTTAAAAAAATCTTTTGCAAAACTTTAAACGCGTTTTCTGGTTAAACTAGAAGAGATAGAGCGATTTTACGTGTTTTTTGTGATCACTGGGAGTCCACAGATTCTGCCAATATATGATAATAGGTTGTAGCAAAAATATTTTTGAAGATATTTAAAAAAATCTTTTGCAAAACTTTAAACGCGTTTTCTGGCTAAACTAGAAGAGATAGAGCGATTTTACGTGTTTTTTGTGATCACTGGGAGTCCACAGATTCTGCCAATATATTATGATAATAGGCTGTAGCAAAAATATTTTTGGAGATATTTAAAAAAATCTTTTGCAAAACTTTAAACGCGTTTTCTGGTTAAACTAGAAGAGATAGAGCGATTTTACGTGTTTTTTGTGATCACTGGGAGTCCACAGATTCTGCTAATATATGATAATAGGTTGTAGCAAAAATATTTTTGGAGATATTTAAAAAAATCTTTTGCAAAACTTTAAACGCGTTTTCTGGCTAAACTAGAAGAGATAGAGCGATTTTACGTGTTTTTTGTGATCACTGGGAGTCCACAGATTCTGCCAATATATGATAATAAGGCTGTAGCAAAAATATTTTTGGAGATATTTAAAAAAATCTTTTGCAAAACTTTAAACGCGTTTTCTGGCTAAACTAGAAGAGATAGAGCGATTTTACGTGTTTTTTGTGATCACTGGGAGTCCACAGATTCTGCCAATATATTATGATAATAGGCTGTAGCAAAAATATTTTTGGAGATATTTAAAAAAATCTTTTGCAAAACTTTAAACGCGTTTTCTGGCTAAACTAGAAGAGATAGAGCAATTTTACGTGTTTTTGGTGATCACTGGGAGTCCACAGATTCTGCCAATATATGATAATAGGCTGTAGCAAAAATATTTTTGGAGATATTTAAAAAAATCTTTTGCAAAACTTTAAACGCGTTTTCTGGCTAAACTAGAAGAGATAGAGCAATTTTACGTGTTTTTTGTGATCACTGGGAGTCCACAGATTCTGCCAATATATGATAATAGGTTGTAGCAAAAATATTTTTGGAGATATTTAAAAAAATCTTTTGCAAAACTTTAAACGCGTTTTCTGGCTAAACTAGAAGAGATAGAGCGATTTTACGTGTTTTTTGTGATCACTGGGAGTCCACAGATTCTGCCAATATATGATAATAGGCTGTTGCAAAAATATTTTTGGAACTTTAAACGCGTTTTCTGGCTAAACTAGAAGAGATAGAGCGATTTTACGTGTTTTTGTGATCACTGGGAGTCCACAGATTCTGCTAATATATGATAATAGGCTGTAGCAAAAATATTTTTGGAGATATTTAAAAAAATCTTTTGCAAAACTTTAAACGCGTTTTCTGGCTAAACTAGAAGAGATAGAGCGATTTTACGTGTTTTTTGTGATCACTGGGAGTCCACAGATTCTGCCAATATATGATAACAGGCTGTAGCAAAAATATTTTTGGAGATATTTAAAAAAATCTTTTGTAAAACTTTAAACGCGTTTTCTGGCTAAACTAGAAGAGATAGAGCAATTTTACGTGTTTTTTGTGATCACTGGGAGTCCACAGATTCTGCCAATATATGATAATAGGTTGTAGCAAAAATATTTTTGGAGATATTTAAAAAAATTTTTTGCAAAACTTTAAACGCGTTTTCTGGCTAAACTAGAAGAGATAGAGCGATTTTACGTGTTTTTTGTGATCACTAGGAGTCCACAGATTCTGCCAATATATGATAATAAGGCTGTAGCAAAAATATTTTTGGAGATATTTAAAAAAATCTTTTCCAAAACTTTAAACGCGTTTTCTGGCTAAACTAGAAGAGATAGAGCGATTTTACGTGTTTTTTGTGATCACTGGGAGTCCACAGATTCTGCCAATATATGATAATAGGCTGTAGCAAAAATATTTTTGGAGATATTTAAAAAAATCTTTTGCAAAACTTTAAACGCGTTTTCTGGCTAAACTAGAAGAGATAGAGCAATTTTACGTGTTTTTTGTGATCACTGGGAGTCCACAGATTCTGCCAATATATGATAATAGGTTGTAGCAAAAATATTTTTGGAGATATTTAAAAAAATCTTTTGCAAAATTTTAAACGCGTTTTCTGGCTAAACTAGAAGAGATAGAGCAATTTTACGTGTTTTTTGTGATCACTGGGAGTCCACAGATTCTGCCAATATATGATAATAGGCTGTAGCAAAAATATTTTTGGAGATATTTAAAAAAATCTTTTGCAAAACTTTAAACGCGTTTTCTGGCTAAACTAGAAGAGATAGAGCGATTTTACGTGTTTTTTGTGATCACTGGGAGTCCACAGATTCTGCCAATATATTATGATAATAGGCTGTAGCAAAAATATTTTTGGAGATATTTAAAAAAATCTTTTGCAAAACTTTAAACGCGTTTTCTGGTTAAACTAGAAGAGATAGAGCGATTTTACGTGTTTTTTGTGATCACTGGGAGTCCACAGATTCTGCCAATATATGATAATAAGGCTGTAGCAAAAATATTTTTGGAGATATTTAAAAAAATCTTTCGCAAAACTTTAAACGCGTTTTCTGGCTAAACTAGAAGAGATAGAGCGATTTTACGTGTTTTTTGTGATCACTGGGAGTCCACAGATTCTGCTAATATATGATAATAGGCTGTAGCAAAAATATTTTTGGAGATATTTAAAAAAATCTTTTGCAAAACTTTAAACGCGTTTTCTGGCTAAACTAGAAGAGATAGAGCGATTTTACGTGTTTTTTGTGATCACTGGGAGTCCACAGATTCTGCCAATATATGATAATAGGCTGTTGCAAAAATATTTTTGGAGATATTTAAAAAAATCTTTTGCAAAACTTTAAACGCGTTTTCTGGCTAAACTAGAAGAGATAGAGCGATTTTACGTGTTTTTTGTGATCACTGGGAGTCCACAGATTCTGCTAATATATGATAATAGGCTGTAGCAAAAATATTTTTGGAGATATTTAAAAAAATCTTTTGCAAAACTTTAAACGCGTTTTCTGGCTAAACTAGAAGAGATAGAGCGATTTTACGTGTTTTTTGTGATCACTGGGAGTCCACAGATTCTGCCAATATATGATAATAAGGCTGTAGCAAAAATATTTTTGGAGATATTTAAAAAAATCTTTTGCAAAACTTTAAACGCGTTTTCTGGCTAAACTAGAAGAGATAGAGCGATTTTATGTGTTTTTTGTGATCACTGGGAGTCCACAGATTCTGCCAATATATGATAATAGGCTGTAGCAAAAATATTTTTGGAGATATTTAAAAAAATCTTTTGCAAAACTTTAAACGCGTTTTCTGGCTAAACTAGAAGAGATAGAGCGATTTTACGTGTTTTTTGTGATCACTGGGAGTCCACAGATTCTGCTAATATATGATAATAGGCTGTAGCAAAAATATTTTTGGAGATATTTAAAAAAATCTTTTGCAAAACTTTAAACGCGTTTTCTGGTTAAACTAGAAGAGATTGAGCGATTTTACGTGTTTTTTGTGATCACTGGGAGTCCACAGATTCTGCCAATATATGATAATAAGGCTGTAGCAAAAATATTTTTGGAGATATTTAAAAAAATCTTTTGCAAAACTTTAAACGCGTTTTCTGGCTAAACTAGAAGAGATAGAGCGATTTTACGTGTTTTTTGTGATCACTGGGAGTCCACAGATTCTGCCAATATATGATTATAGGCTGTAGCAAAAATATTTTTGGAGATATTTAAAAAAATCTTTTGCAAAATTTTAAACGCGTTTTCTGGCTAAATTAGAAGAGATAGAGCGATTTTACGTGTTTTTTGTGATCACTGGGAGTCCACAGATTCTGCCAATATATGATAATAGGCTGTAGCAAAAATATTTTTGGAGATATTTAAAAAAATCTTTTGCAAAACTTTAAACGCGTTTTCTGGCTAAACTAGAAGAGATAGAGCGATTTTACGTGTTTTTTGTGATCACTGGGAGTCCACAGATTCTGCTAATATATGATAATAGGCTGTAGCAAAAATATTTTTGGAGATATTTAAAAAAATCTTTTGCAAAACTTTAAACGCGTTTTCTGGCTAAACTAGAAGAGATAGAGCGATTTTACGTGTTTTTTGTGATCACTGGGAGTCCACAGATTCTGCCAATATATTATGATAATAGGCTGTAGCAAAAATATTTTTGGAGATATTTAAAAAAATCTTTTGCAAAACTTTAAACGCGTTTTCTGGTTAAACTAGAAGAGATAGAGCGATTTTACGTGTTTTTTGTGATCACTGGGAGTCCACAGATTCTGCCAATATATGATAATAAGGCTGTAGCAAAAATATTTTTGGAGATATTTAAAAAAATCTTTCGCAAAACTTTAAACGCGTTTTCTGGCTAAACTAGAAGAGATAGAGCGATTTTACGTGTTTTTTGTGATCACTGGGAGTCCACAGATTCTGCTAATATATGATAATAGGCTGTAGCAAAAATATTTTTGGAGATATTTAAAAAAATCTTTTGCAAAACTTTAAACGCGTTTTCTGGCTAAACTAGAAGAGATAGAGCGATTTTACGTGTTTTTTGTGATCACTGGGAGTCCACAGATTCTGCCAATATATGATAATAGGCTGTTGCAAAAATATTTTTGGAGATATTTAAAAAAATCTTTTGCAAAACTTTAAACGCGTTTTCTGGCTAAACTAGAAGAGATAGAGCGATTTTACGTGTTTTTTGTGATCACTGGGAGTCCACAGATTCTGCTAATATATGATAATAGGCTGTAGCAAAAATATTTTTGGAGATATTTAAAAAAATCTTTTGCAAAACTTTAAACGCGTTTTCTGGCTAAACTAGAAGAGATAGAGCGATTTTACGTGTTTTTTGTGATCACTGGGAGTCCACAGATTCTGCCAATATATGATAATAAGGCTGTAGCAAAAATATTTTTGGAGATATTTAAAAAAATCTTTTGCAAAACTTTAAACGCGTTTTCTGGCTAAACTAGAAGAGATAGAGCGATTTTATGTGTTTTTTGTGATCACTGGGAGTCCACAGATTCTGCCAATATATGATAATAGGCTGTAGCAAAAATATTTTTGGAGATATTTAAAAAAATCTTTTGCAAAACTTTAAACGCGTTTTCTGGCTAAACTAGAAGAGATAGAGCGATTTTACGTGTTTTTTGTGATCACTGGGAGTCCACAGATTCTGCTAATATATGATAATAGGCTGTAGCAAAAATATTTTTGGAGATATTTAAAAAAATCTTTTGCAAAACTTTAAACGCGTTTTCTGGTTAAACTAGAAGAGATTGAGCGATTTTACGTGTTTTTTGTGATCACTGGGAGTCCACAGATTCTGCCAATATATGATAATAAGGCTGTAGCAAAAATATTTTTGGAGATATTTAAAAAAATCTTTTGCAAAACTTTAAACGCGTTTTCTGGCTAAACTAGAAGAGATAGAGCGATTTTACGTGTTTTTTGTGATCACTGGGAGTCCACAGATTCTGCCAATATATGATTATAGGCTGTAGCAAAAATATTTTTGGAGATATTTAAAAAAATCTTTTGCAAAATTTTAAACGCGTTTTCTGGCTAAATTAGAAGAGATAGAGCGATTTTACGTGTTTTTTGTGATCACTGGGAGTCCACAGATTCTGCTAATATATGATAATAGGCTGTAGCAAAAATATTTTTGGAGATATTTAAAAAAATCTTTTGCAAAACTTTAAACGCGTTTTCTGGCTAAACTAGAAGAGATAGAGCGATTTTACGTGTTTTTTGTGATCACTGGGAGTCCACAGATTCTGCTAATATATGATAATAGGCTGTAGCAAAAATATTTTTGGAGATATTTAAAAAAATCTTTTGCAAAACTTTAAACGCGTTTTCTGGCTAAACTAGAAGAGATAGAGCGATTTTACGTGTTTTTTGTGATCACTGGGAGTCCACAGATTCTGCCAATATATGATAATAGGTTGTAGCAAAAATATTTTTGGAGATATTTAAAAAAATCTTTTGCAAAACTTTAAACGCGTTTTCTGGTTAAACTAGAAGAGATTGAGCGATTTTACGTGTTTTTTGTGATCACTGGGAGTCCACAGATTCTGCCAATATATGATAATAAGGCTGTAGCAAAAATATTTTTGGAGATATTTAAAAAAATCTTTTGCAAAACTTTAAACGCGTTTTCTGGCTAAACTAGAAGAGATAGAGCGATTTTACGTGTTTTTTGTGATCACTGGGAGTCCACAGATTCTGCCAATATATGATAATAGGCTGTAGCAAAAATATTTTTGGAGATATTTAAAAAAATCTTTTGCAAAACTTTAAACGCGTTTTCTGGCTAAACTAGAAGAGATAGAGCGATTTTACGTGTTTTTTGTGATCACTGGGAGTCCACAGATTCTGCTAATATATGATAATAGGCTGTAGCAAAAATATTTTTGGAGATATTTAAAAAAATCTTTTGCAAAACTTTAAACGCGTTTTCTGGCTAAACTAGAAGAGATAGAGCGATTTTATGTGTTTTTTGTGATCACTGGGAGTCCACAGATTCTGCCAATATACGATAATAGGCTGTAGCAAAAATATTTTTGGAGATATTTAAAAAAATCTTTTGCAAAACTTTAAACGCGTTTTCTGGCTAAACTAGAAGAGATAGAGCGATTTTACGTGTTTTTTGTGATCACTGGGAGTCCACAGATTCTGCCAATATATGATAATAGGCTGTAGCAAAAATATTTTTGGAGATATTTAAAAAAATCTTTTGCAAAACTTTAAACGCGTTTTCTAGCTAAACTAGAAGAGATAGAGCGATTTTACGTGTTTTTTGTGATCACTGGGAGTCCACAGATTCTGCCAATATATGATAATAGGCTGTGGCAAAAATATTTTTGGAGATATTTAAAAAAATCTTTTGCAAAACTTTAAACGCGTTTTCTGGCTAAACTAGAAGAGATAGAGCGATTTTACGTGTTTTTTGTGATCACTGGGAGTCCACAGATTCTGCCAATATATGATAATAGGCTGTAGCAAATATATTTTTGGAGATATTTAAAAAACTCTTTTGCAAAACTTTAAACGCGTTTTCTGGCTAAACTAGAAGAGATAGAGCGATTTTACGTGTTTTTTGTGATCACTGGGAGTCCACAGATTCTGCCAATATATGATAATAGGCTGTAGCAAAAATATTTTTGGAGATATTTAAAAAAATCTTTTGCAAATCTTTAAACGCGTTTTCTGGCTAAACTAGAAGAGATAGAGCAATTTTACGTGTTTCTTGTGATCACTGGGAGTCCACAGATTCTGCCAATATATGATAATAGGCTGTAGCAAAAATATTTTTGGAGATATTTAAAAAAATCTTTTGCAAAACTTTAAACGCGTTTTCTGGCTAAACTAGAAGAGATAGAGCGATTTTACGTGTTTTTTGTGATCACTGGGAGTCCACAGATTCTGCCAATATATGATAATAGGCTGTGGCAAATATATTTTTGGAGATATTTAAAAAAATCTTTTGCAAAACTTTAAACGCCTTTTCTGGCTAAACTAGAAGAGATAGAGCGATTTTACGTGTTTTTTGTGATCACTGGGAGTCCACAGATTCTGCCAATATATGATAATAGGGTTGTAGCAAAAATATTTTTGGAGATATTTAAAAAAATCTTTTGCAAAACTTTAAACGCGTTTTCTGGCTAAACAAGAAGAGATAGAGCGATTTTATGTGTTTTTTGTGATCACTGGGAGTCCACAGATTCTGCCAATATACGATAATAGGCTGTGGCAAATATATTTTTGGAGATATTTAAAAAAATCTTTTGCAAAACTTTAAACGCGTTTTCTGGCTAAACTAGAAGAGATAGAGCGATTTTACGTGTTTTTTGTGATCACTGGGAGTCCACAGATTCTGCCAATATATGATAATAAGGCTGTAGCAAAAATATTTTTGGAGATATTTAAAAAAATCTTTTGCAAAACTTTAAACGCGTTTTCTGGCTAAACAAGAAGAGATAGAGCGATTTTATGTGTTTTTTGTGATCACTGGGAGTCCACAGATTCTGCCAATATACGATAATAGGCTGTAGCAAAAATATTTTTGGAGATATTTAAAAAAATCTTTTGCAAAACTTTAAACGCGTTTTCTGGCTAAACTAGAAGAGATAGAGCGATTTTACGTGTTTTTTGTGATCACTGGGAGTCCACAGATTCTGCCAATATATGATAATAGGCTGTGGCAAATATATTTTTGGAGATATTTAAAAAAATCTTTTGCAAAACTTTAAACGCGTTTTCTGGCTAAACTAGAAGAGATAGAGCGATTTTACGTGTTTTTTGTGATCACTGGGAGTCCACAGATTCTGCCAATATATGATAATAGGCTGTGGCAAAAATATTTTTGGAGATATTTAAAAAAATCTTTTGCAAAACTTTAAACGCGTTTTCTGGCTAAACTAGAAGAGATAGAGCGATTTTACGTGTTTTTTGTGATCACTGGGAGTCCACAGATTCTGCCAATATATGATAATAGGCTGTAGCAAATATATTTTTGGAGATATTTAAAAAAATCTTTTGCAAAACTTTAAACGCGTTTTCTGGCTAAACAAGAAGAGATAGAGCGATTTTATGTGTTTTTTGTGATCACTGGGAGTCCACAGATTCTGCCAATATACGATAATAGGCTGTAGCAAAAATATTTTTGGAGATATTTAAAAAAATCTTTTGCAAAACTTTAAACGCGTTTTCTGGCTAAACTAGAAGAGATAGAGCGATTTTACGTGTTTTTTGTGATCACTGGGAGTCCACAGATTCTGCCAATATATGATAATAGGCTGTGGCAAAAATATTTTTGGAGATATTTAAAAAAATCTTTTGCAAAACTTTAAACGCGTTTTCTGGCTAAACTAGAAGAGATAGAGCGATTTTACGTGTTTTTTGTGATCACTGGGAGTCCACAGATTCTGCCAATATATGATAATAGGCTGTAGCAAATATATTTTTGGAGATATTTAAAAAACTCTTTTGCAAAACTTTAAACGCGTTTTCTGGCTAAACTAGAAGAGATAGAGCGATTTTACGTGTTTTTTGTGATCACTGGGAGTCCACAGATTCTGCCAATATATGATAATAGGCTGTAGCAAAAATATTTTTGGAGATATTTAAAAAAATCTTTTGCAAATCTTTAAACGCGTTTTCTGGCTAAACTAGAAGAGATAGAGCAATTTTACGTGTTTTTTGTGATCACTGGGAGTCCACAGATTCTGCCAATATATGATAATAGGCTGTAGCAAAAATATTTTTGGAGATATTTAAAAAAATCTTTTGCAAAACTTTAAACGCGTTTTCTGGCTAAACTAGAAGAGATAGAGCGATTTTACGTGTTTTTTGTGATCACTGGGAGTCCACAGATTCTGCCAATATATGATAATAGGCTGTGGCAAATATATTTTTGGAGATATTTAAAAAAATCTTTTGCAAAACTTTAAACGCCTTTTCTGGCTAAACTAGAAGAGATAGAGCGATTTTACGTGTTTTTTGTGATCACTGGGAGTCCACAGATTCTGCCAATATATGATAATAGGGTTGTAGCAAAAATATTTTTGGAGATATTTAAAAAAATCTTTTGCAAAACTTTAAACGCGTTTTCTGGCTAAACAAGAAGAGATAGAGCGATTTTATGTGTTTTTTGTGATCACTGGGAGTCCACAGATTCTGCCAATATATGATAATAGGGTTGTAGCAAAAATATTTTTGGAGATATTTAAAAAAATCTTTTGCAAAACTTTAAACGCGTTTTCTGGCTAAACTAGAAGAGATAGAGCGATTTTACGTGTTTTTTGTGATCACTGGGAGTCCACAGATTCTGCCAATATATGATAATAGGCTGTGGCAAATATATTTTTGGAGATATTTAAAAAAATCTTTTGCAAAACTTTAAACGCGTTTTCTGGCTAAACTAGAAGAGATAGAGCGATTTTACGTGTTTTTTGTGATCACTGGGAGTCCACAGATTCTGCCAATATATGATAATAAGGCTGTAGCAAAAATATTTTTGGAGATATTTAAAAAAATCTTTTGCAAAACTTTAAACGCGTTTTCTGGCTAAACAAGAAGAGATAGAGCGATTTTATGTGTTTTTTGTGATCACTGGGAGTCCACAGATTCTGCCAATATACGATAATAGGCTGTAGCAAAAATATTTTTGGAGATATTTAAAAAAATCTTTTGCAAAACTTTAAACGCCTTTTCTGGCTAAACTAGAAGAGATAGAGCGATTTTACGTGTTTTTTGTGATCACTGGGAGTCCACAGATTCTGCCAATATATGATAATAGGCTGTAGCAAAAATATTTTTGGAGATATTTAAAAAAATCTTTTCCAAAACTTTAAACGCGTTTTCTGGCTAAACTAGAAGAGATAGAGCGATTACGTGTTTTTTGTGATCACTGGGAGTCCACAGATTCTGCCAATATATGATAATAGGCTGTAGCAAAAATATTTTTGGAGATATTTATAAAAATCTTTTGCAAAACTTTAAACGCGTTTTCTGGCTAAACTAGAAGAGATAGAGCGATTTTACGTGTTTTTTGTGATCACTGGGAGTCCACAGATTCTGCCAATATATAATAATAGGTTGTAGCAAAAATATTTTTGGAGATATTTAAAAAAAACTTTTGCAAAACTTTAAACGCGTTTTCTGGCTAAACTAGAAGAGATAGAGCGATTTTACGTGTTTTTTGTGATCACTGGGAGTCCACAGATTCTGCCAATATATGATAATAGGCTGTAGCAAAAATATTTTTGGAGATATTTAAAAAAATCTTTTGCAAAACTTTAAACGCCTTTTCTGGCTAAACTAGAAGAGATAGAGCGATTTTACGTGTTTTTTGTGATCACTGGGAGTCCACAGATTCTGCCAATATATGATTATAGGGTTGTAGCAAAAATATTTTTGGAGATATTTAAAAAAATCTTTTGCAAAACTTTAAACGCGTTTTCTGGCTAAACAAGAAGAGATAGAGCGATTTTATGTGTTTTTTGTGATCACTGGGAGTCCACAGATTCTGCCAATATACGATAATAGGCTGTAGCAAAAATATTTTTGGAGATATTTATAAAAATCTTTTGCAAAACTTTAAACGCCTTTTCTGGCTAAACTAGAAGAGATAGAGCGATTTTACGTGTTTTTTGTGATCACTGGGAGTCCACAGATTCTGCCAATATATGATAATAGGGTTGTAGCAAAAATATTTTTGGAGATATTTAAAAAAATCTTTTGCAAAACTTTAAACGCGTTTTCTGGCTAAACTAGAAGAGATAGAGCGATTTTACGTGTTTTTTGTGATCACTGGGAGTCCACAGATTCTGCCAATATATGATAATAGGGTTGTAGCAAAAATATTTTTGGAGATATTTAAAAAAATCTTTTGCAAAACTTTAAACGCGTTTTCTGGCTAAACAAGAAGAGATAGAGCGATTTTATGTGTTTTTTGTGATCACTGGGAGTCCACAGATTCTGCCAATATATGATAATAGGCTGTGGCAAATATATTTTTGGAGATATTTAAAAAAATCTTTTGCAAAACTTTAAACGCCTTTTCTGGCTAAACTAGAAGAGATAGAGCGATTTTACGTGTTTTTTGTGATCACTGGGAGTCCACAGATTCTGCCAATATATGATAATAGGGTTGTAGCAAAAATATTTTTGGAGATATTTAAAAAAATCTTTTGCAAAACTTTAAACGCGTTTTCTGGCTAAACAAGAAGAGATAGAGCGATTTTATGTGTTTTTTGTGATCACTGGGAGTCCACAGATTCTGCCAATATACGATAATAGGCTGTAGCAAAAATATTTTTGGAGATATTTAAAAAAATCTTTTGCAAAACTTTAAACGCGTTTTCTGGCTAAACTAGAAGAGATAGAGCGATTTTACGTGTTTTTTGTGATCACTGGGAGTCCACAGATTCTGCCAATATATGATAATAGGCTGTGGCAAATATATTTTTGGAGATATTTAAAAAAATCTTTTGCAAAACTTTAAACGCGTTTTCTGGCTAAACTAGAAGAGATAGAGCGATTTTACGTGTTTTTTGTGATCACTGGGAGTCCACAGATTCTGCCAATATATGATAATAAGGCTGTAGCAAAAATATTTTTGGAGATATTTAAAAAAATCTTTTGCAAAACTTTAAACGCGTTTTCTGGCTAAACAAGAAGAGATAGAGCGATTTTATGTGTTTTTTGTGATCACTGGGAGTCCACAGATTCTGCCAATATACGATAATAGGCTGTAGCAAAAATATTTTTGGAGATATTTAAAAAAATCTTTTGCAAAACTTTAAACGCGTTTTCTGGCTAAACTAGAAGAGATAGAGCGATTTTACGTGTTTTTTGTGATCACTGGGAGTCCACAGATTCTGCCAATATATGATAATAGGCTGTAGCAAAAATATTTTTGGAGATATTTAAAAAAATCTTTTCCAAAACTTTAAACGCGTTTTCTGGCTAAACTAGAAGAGATAGAGCGATTACGTGTTTTTTGTGATCACTGGGAGTCCACAGATTCTGCCAATATATGATAATAGGCTGTAGCAAAAATATTTTTGGAGATATTTATAAAAATCTTTTGCAAAACTTTAAACGCGTTTTCTGGCTAAACTAGAAGAGATAGAGCGATTTTACGTGTTTTTTGTGATCACTGGGAGTCCACAGATTCTGCCAATATATAATAATAGGTTGTAGCAAAAATATTTTTGGAGATATTTAAAAAAAACTTTTGCAAAACTTTAAACGCGTTTTCTGGCTAAACTAGAAGAGATAGAGCGATTTTACGTGTTTTTTGTGATCACTGGGAGTCCACAGATTCTGCCAATATATGATAATAGGCTGTAGCAAAAATATTTTTGGAGATATTTAAAAAAATCTTTTGCAAAACTTTAAACGCCTTTTCTGGCTAAACTAGAAGAGATAGAGCGATTTTACGTGTTTTTTGTGATCACTGGGAGTCCACAGATTCTGCCAATATATGATAATAGGGTTGTAGCAAAAATATTTTTGGAGATATTTAAAAAAATCTTTTGCAAAACTTTAAACGCGTTTTCTGGCTAAACAAGAAGAGATAGAGCGATTTTATGTGTTTTTTGTGATCACTGGGAGTCCACAGATTCTGCCAATATACGATAATAGGCTGTAGCAAAAATATTTTTGGAGATATTTAAAAAAATCTTTTGCAAAACTTTAAACGCGTTTTCTGGCTAAACTAGAAGAGATAGAGCGATTTTACGTGTTTTTTGTGATCACTGGGAGTCCACAGATTCTGCCAATATATGATAATAGGCTGTGGCAAATATATTTTTGGAGATATTTAAAAAAATCTTTTGCAAAACTTTAAACGCGTTTTCTGGCTAAACTAGAAGAGATAGAGCGATTTTACGTGTTTTTTGTGATCACTGGGAGTCCACAGATTCTGCCAATATATGATAATAGGCTGTGGCAAATATATTTTTGGAGATATTTAAAAAAATCTTTTGCAAAACTTTAAACGCCTTTTCTGGCTAAACTAGAAGAGATAGAGCGATTTTACGTGTTTTTTGTGATCACTGGGAGTCCACAGATTCTGCCAATATATGATAATAGGGTTGTAGCAAAAATATTTTTGGAGATATTTAAAAAAATCTTTTGCAAAACTTTAAACGCGTTTTCTGGCTAAACAAGAAGAGATAGAGCGATTTTATGTGTTTTTTGTGATCACTGGGAGTCCACAGATTCTGCCAATATACGATAATAGGCTGTAGCAAAAATATTTTTGGAGATATTTAAAAAAATCTTTTGCAAAACTTTAAACGCGTTTTCTGGCTAAACTAGAAGAGATAGAGCGATTTTACGTGTTTTTTGTGATCACTGGGAGTCCACAGATTCTGCCAATATATGATAATAGGCTGTGGCAAATATATTTTTGGAGATATTTAAAAAAATCTTTTGCAAAACTTTAAACGCGTTTTCTGGCTAAACTAGAAGAGATAGAGCGATTTTACGTGTTTTTTGTGATCACTGGGAGTCCACAGATTCTGCCAATATATGATAATAAGGCTGTAGCAAAAATATTTTTGGAGATATTTAAAAAAATCTTTTGCAAAACTTTAAACGCGTTTTCTGGCTAAACAAGAAGAGATAGAGCGATTTTATGTGTTTTTTGTGATCACTGGGAGTCCACAGATTCTGCCAATATACGATAATAGGCTGTAGCAAAAATATTTTTGGAGATATTTAAAAAAATCTTTTGCAAAACTTTAAACGCGTTTTCTGGCTAAACTAGAAGAGATAGAGCGATTTTACGTGTTTTTTGTGATCACTGGGAGTCCACAGATTCTGCCAATATATGATAATAGGCTGTAGCAAAAATATTTTTGGAGATATTTAAAAAAATCTTTTCCAAAACTTTAAACGCGTTTTCTGGCTAAACTAGAAGAGATAGAGCGATTACGTGTTTTTTGTGATCACTGGGAGTCCACAGATTCTGCCAATATATGATAATAGGCTGTAGCAAAAATATTTTTGGAGATATTTATAAAAATCTTTTGCAAAACTTTAAACGCGTTTTCTGGCTAAACTAGAAGAGATAGAGCGATTTTACGTGTTTTTTGTGATCACTGGGAGTCCACAGATTCTGCCAATATATAATAATAGGTTGTAGCAAAAATATTTTTGGAGATATTTAAAAAAAACTTTTGCAAAACTTTAAACGCGTTTTCTGGCTAAACTAGAAGAGATAGAGCGATTTTACGTGTTTTTTGTGATCACTGGGAGTCCACAGATTCTGCCAATATATGATAATAGGCTGTAGCAAAAATATTTTTGGAGATATTTAAAAAAATCTTTTGCAAAACTTCAAACGCGTTTTCTGGCTAAACTAGAAGAGATAGAGCGATTTTACGTGTTTTTTGTGATCACTGGGAGTCCACAGATTCTGCCAATATATGATAATAGGGTTGTAGCAAAAATATTTTTGGAGATATTTAAAAAAATCTTTTGCAAAACTTTAAACGCGTTTTCTGGCTAAACAAGAAGAGATAGAGCGATTTTATGTGTTTTTTGTGATCACTGGGAGTCCACAGATTCTGCCAATATACGATAATAGGCTGTAGCAAAAATATTTTTGGAGATATTTAAAAAAATCTTTTGCAAAACTTTAAACGCGTTTTCTGGCTAAACTAGAAGAGATAGAGCGATTTTACGTGTTTTTTGTGATCACTGGGAGTCCACAGATTCTGCCAATATATGATAATAGGCTGTGGCAAATATATTTTTGGAGATATTTAAAAAAATCTTTTGCAAAACTTTAAACGCGTTTTCTGGCTAAACTAGAAGAGATAGAGCGATTTTACGTGTTTTTTGTGATCACTGGGAGTCCACAGATTCTGCCAATATATGATAATAAGGCTGTAGCAAAAATATTTTTGGAGATATTTAAAAAAATCTTTTGCAAAACTTTAAACGCGTTTTCTGGCTAAACAAGAAGAGATAGAGCGATTTTATGTGTTTTTTGTGATCACTGGGAGTCCACAGATTCTGCCAATATACGATAATAGGCTGTAGCAAAAATATTTTTGGAGATATTTAAAAAAATCTTTTGCAAAACTTTAAACGCGTTTTCTGGCTAAACTAGAAGAGATAGAGCGATTTTACGTGTTTTTTGTGATCACTGGGAGTCCACAGATTCTGCCAATATATGATAATAGGCTGTGGCAAATATATTTTTGGAGATATTTAAAAAAATCTTTTGCAAAACTTTAAACGCGTTTTCTGGCTAAACTAGAAGAGATAGAGCGATTTTACGTGTTTTTTGTGATCACTGGGAGTCCACAGATTCTGCCAATATATGATAATAAGGCTGTAGCAAAAATATTTTTGGAGATATTTAAAAAAATCTTTTGCAAAACTTTAAACGCGTTTTCTGGCTAAACAAGAAGAGATAGAGCGATTTTATGTGTTTTTTGTGATCACTGGGAGTCCACAGATTCTGCCAATATACGATAATAGGCTGTAGCAAAAATATTTTTGGAGATATTTAAAAAAATCTTTTGCAAAACTTTAAACGCGTTTTCTGGCTAAACTAGAAGAGATAGAGCGATTTTACGTGTTTTTTGTGATCACTGGGAGTCCACAGATTCTGCCAATATATGATAATAGGCTGTAGCAAAAATATTTTTGGAGATATTTAAAAAAATCTTTTCCAAAACTTTAAACGCGTTTTCTGGCTAAACTAGAAGAGATAGAGCGATTACGTGTTTTTTGTGATCACTGGGAGTCCACAGATTCTGCCAATATATGATAATAGGCTGTAGCAAAAATATTTTTGGAGATATTTATAAAAATCTTTTGCAAAACTTTAAACGCGTTTTCTGGCTAAACTAGAAGAGATAGAGCGATTTTACGTGTTTTTTGTGATCACTGGGAGTCCACAGATTCTGCCAATATATGATAATAGGCTGTAGCAAAAATATTTTTGGAGATATTTAAAAAAAACTTTTGCAAAACTTTAAACGCGTTTTCTGGCTAAACTAGAAGAGATAGAGCGATTTTACGTGTTTTTTGTGATCACTGGGAGTCCACAGATTCTGCCAATATATGATAATAGGCTGTAGCAAAAATATTTTTGGAGATATTTAAAAAAATCTTTTGCAAAACTTCAAACGCGTTTTCTGGCTAAACTAGAAGAGATAGAGCGATTTTACGTGTTTTTTGTGATCACTGGGAGTCCACAGATTCTGCCAATATATGATAATAGGCTGTAGCAAAAATATTTTTGGAGATATTTAAAAAAATCTTTTGCAAAATTTTAAACGCGTTTTCTGGCTAAACTAGAAGAGATAGAGCGATTTTATGTGTTTTTTGTGATCACTGGGAGTCCATAGATTCTGCAAATATATGATAATAGGCTGTAGCAAAAATATTTTTGGAGATATTTAAAAAAATCTTTTGCAAAACTTTAAACGCGTTTTCTGGCTAAACTAGAAGAGATCGAGCGATTTTACGTGTTTTTTGTGATCACTGGGAGTCCACAGATTCTGCCAATATACGATAATAGGCTGTAGCAAAAATATTTTTGGAGATATTTAAAAAAATCTTTTGCAAAATTTTAAACGCGTTTTCTGGATAAACTAGAAGAGATAGAGCGATTTTACGTGTTTTTTGTGATCACTGGGAGTCCACAGATTCTGCCAATATATGATAATAGGTTGCAGCAAAAATATTTTTGGAGATATTTAAAAAAATCTTTTGCAAAACTTTAAACGCGTTTTCTGGCTAAACTAGAAGAGATAGAGCGATTTTACGTGTTTTTTGTGATCACTGGGAGTCCACAGATTCTGCCAATATATAATAATAGGTTGTAGCAAAAATATTTATGGAGATATTTAAAAAAAACTTTTGCAAAACTTTAAACGCGTTTTCTGGCTAAACTAGAAGAGATAGAGCGATTTTACGTGTTTTTTGTGATCACTGGGAGTCCACAGATTCTGCCAATATATGATAATAGGTTGCAGCAAAAATATTTTTGGAGATATTTAAAAAAATCTTTTGCAAAACTTTAAATGCGTTTTGTGGCTAAACTAGAAGAGATAGAGCGATTTTATGAGCTTTTTGTGATCACTGGGAGTCCACAGATTCTGCCAATATACGATAATAGGCTGTAGCAAAAATATTTTTGGAGATATTTAAAAAAATCTTTTGCAAAATTTTAAACGCGTTTTCTGGCTAAACTAGAAGAGATAGAGCGATTTTACGTGTTTTTTGTGATCACTGGGAGTCCACAGATTCTACCAATATATGATAATAGGCTGTAGCAGAAATATTTTTGGAGATATTTAAAAAACTCTTTTGCAAAACTTTAAACGCGTTTTCTGGGTAAACTAGAAGAGATAGAGCGATTTTACGTGTTTTTTGTGATCACTGGGAGTCCACAGATTCTGCCAATATATGATAATAGGCTGTAGCAAAAATATTTTTGGAGATATTTAAAAAAATCTTTTGCAAAACTTTAAACGCGTTTTCTGGCTAAACTAGAAGAGATAGAGCGATTTTACGTGTTTTTTGTGATCACTGGGAGTCCACAGATTCTGCCAATATATGATAATAGGCTGTAGCAAAAATATTTTTGGAGATATTTAAAAAAATCTTTTGCAAAATTTTAAACGCGTTTTCTGGCTAAACTAGAAGAGATAGAGCGATTTTATGTGTTTTTTGTGATCACTGGGAGTCCATAGATTCTGCAAATATATGATAATAGGCTGTAGCAAAAATATTTTTGGAGATATTTAAAAAAATCTTTTGCAAAACTTTAAACGCGTTTTCTGGCTAAACTAGAAGAGATCGAGCGATTTTACGTGTTTTTTGTGATCACTGGGAGTCCACAGATTCTGCCAATATACGATAATAGGCTGTAGCAAAAATATTTTTGGAGATATTTAAAAAAATCTTTTGCAAAATTTTAAACGCGTTTTCTGGCTAAACTAGAAGAGATAGAGCGATTTTACGTGTTTTTTGTGATCACTGGGAGTCCACAGATTCTGCCAATATATGATAATAGGCTGTAGCAAAAATATTTTTGGAGATATTTAAAAAAATCTTTTGAAAAACCTTAAACGCGTTTTCTGGCTAAACTAGAAGAGATCGAGCGATTTTACGTGTTTTTTGTGATCACTGGGAGTCCACAGATTCTGCCAATATATGATAATAGGCTGTATCAAAAATATTTTTGGAGATATTTAAAAAAATCTTTTGCAAAACTTTAAACGCGTTTTCTGGCTAAACTAGAATAGATAGAGCAATTTTACGTGTTTTTTGTGATCACTGGGAGTCCACAGATTCTGCCAATATATGATAATAGGCTGTAGCAAAAATATTTTTGGAGATATTTAAAAAAATCTTTTGAAAAATTTTAAACGCGTTTGCTGGCTAAACTAGAAGAGATAGAGCGATTTTATGTGTTTTTTGTGATCACTGGGAGTCCACAGATTCTGCCAATATATGATAATAGGCTGTATCAAAAATATTTTTGGAGATATTTAAAAAAATCTTTTGCAAAACTTTAAACGCGTTTTCTGGCTAAACTAGAATAGATAGAGCAATTTTACGTGTTTTTTGTGATCACTGGGAGTCCACAGATTCTGCCAATATATGATAATAGGCTGTAGCAAAAATATTTTTGGAGATATTTAAAAAAATCTTTTGCAACACTTTAAACGCGTTTTCTGGCTAAACTAGAATAGATAGAGCAATTTTACGTGTTTTTTAAGATCACTGGGAGTCCACAGATTCTGCCAATATATGATAATAGGCTGTAGCAAAAATATTTTTGGAGATATTTAAAAAAATCTTTTGCAAAACTTCAAACGCGTTTTCTGGCTAAACTAGAAGAGATAGAGCGATTTTGCGTGTTTTTTGTGATCACTGGGAGTCCACAGATTCTGCCAATATATGATAATAGGCTGTAGCAAAAATATTTTTGGAGATATTTATAAAAATCTTTTGCAAAACTTTAAACGCGTTTTCTGGCTAAACTAGAAGAGATCGAGCGATTTTACGTGTTTTTTGTGATCACTGGGAGTCCACAGATTCTGCCAATATACGATAATAGGCTGTAGCAAAAATATTTTTGGAGATATTTAAAAAAATCTTTTGCAAAATTTTAAACGCGTTTTCTGGCTAAACTAGAAGAGATAGAGCGATTTTACGTGTTTTTTGTGATCACTGGGAGTCCACAGATTCTGCCAATATATGATAATAGGCTGTAGCAAAAATATTTTTGGAGATATTTAAAAAAATCTTTTGCAAAATTTTAAACGCGTTTTCTGGCTAAACTAGAAGAGATAGAGCGATTTTATGTGTTTTTTGTGATCACTGGGAGTCCATAGATTCTGCAAATATATGATAATAGGCTGTAGCAAAAATATTTTTGGAGATATTTAAAGAAATCTTTTGCAAAACTTTAAACGCGTTTTCTGGCTAAACTAGAAGAGATCGAGCGATTTTACGTGTTTTTTGTGATCACTGGGAGTCCACAGATTCTGCCAATATACGATAATAGGCTGTAGCAAAAATATTTTTGGAGATATTTAAAAAAATCTTTTGCAAAATTTTAAACGCGTTTTCTGGCTAAACTAGAAGAGATAGAGCGATTTTACGTGTTTTTTGTGATCACTGGGAGTCCACAGATTCTGCCAATATATGATAATAGGTTGCAGCAAAAATATTTTTGGAGATATTTAAAAAAATCTTTTGCAAAACTTTAAACGCGTTTTCTGGCTAAACTAGAAGAGATAGAGCGATTTTACGTGTTTTTTGTGATCACTGGGAGTCCACAGATTCTGCCAATATATAATAATAGGTTGTAGCAAAAATATTTTTGGAGATATTTAAAAAAAACTTTTGCAAAACTTTAAACGCGTTTTCTGGCTAAACTAGAAGAGATAGAGCGATTTTACGTGTTTTTTGTGATCACTGGGAGTCCACAGATTCTGCCAATATATGATAATAGGTTGCAGCAAAAATATTTTTGGAGATATTTAAAAAAATCTTTTGCAAAATTTTAAACGCGTTTTCTGGCTAAACTAGAAGAGATAGAGCGATTTTACGTGTTTTTTGTGATCACTGGGAGTCCACAGATTCTACCAATATATGATAATAGGCTGTAGCAGAAATATTTTTGGAGATATTTAAAAAACTCTTTTGCAAAATTTTAAACGCGTTTTCTGGCTAAACTAGAAGAGATAGAGCGATTTTACGTGTTTTTTGTGATCACTGGGAGTCCACAGATTCTACCAATATATGATAATAGGCTGTAGCAGAAATATTTTTGGAGATATTTAAAAAACTCTTTTGCAAAACTTTAAACGCGTTTTCTGGGTAAACTAGAAGAGATAGAGCGATTTTACGTGTTTTTTGTGATCACTGGGAGTCCACAGATTCTGCCAATATATGATAATAGGCTGTAGCAAAAATATTTTTGGAGATATTTAAAAAAATCTTTTGCAAAACTTTAAACGCGTTTTCTGGCTAAACTAGAAGAGATAGAGCAATTTTACGTGTTTTTTGTGATCACTGGGAGTCCACAGATTCTGCCAATATATGATAATAGGCTGTAGCAAAAATATTTTTGGAGATATTTAAAAAAATCTTTTGCAAAATTTTAAACGCGTTTTCTGGCTAAACTAGAAGAGATAGAGCGATTTTATGTGTTTTTTGTGATCACTGGGAGTCCATAGATTCTGCAAATATATGATAATAGGCTGTAGCAAAAATATTTTTGGAGATATTTAAAAAAATCTTTTGCAAAACTTTAAACGCGTTTTCTGGCTAAACTAGAAGAGATCGAGCGATTTTACGTGTTTTTTGTGATCACTGGGAGTCCACAGATTCTGCCAATATACGATAATAGGCTGTAGCAAAAATATTTTTGGAGATATTTAAAAAAATCTTTTGCAAAATTTTAAACGCGTTTTCTGGCTAAACTAGAAGAGATAGAGCGATTTTACGTGTTTTTTGTGATCACTGGGAGTCCACAGATTCTGCCAATATACGATAATAGGCTGTAGCAAAAATATTTTTGGAGATATTTAAAAAAATCTTTTGCAAAATTTTAAACGCGTTTTCTGGCTAAACTAGAAGAGATAGAGCGATTTTACGTGTCTTTTGTGATCACTGGGAGTCCACAGATTCTGCCAATATATGATAATAGGTTGCAGCAAAAATATTTTTGGAGATATTTAAAAAAATCTTTTGCAAAACTTTAAACGCGTTTTCTGGCTAAACTAGAAGAGATAGAGCGATTTTACGTGTTTTTTGTGATCACTGGGAGTCCACAGATTCTGCCAATATATAATAATAGGTTGTAGCAAAAATATTTTTGGAGATATTTAAAAAAAACTTTTGCAAAACTTTAAACGCGTTTTCTGGCTAAACTAGAAGTGATCACTGGGAGTCCACAGATTCTGCCAATATATGATAATAGGCTGTAGCAGAAATATTTTTGGAGATATTTAAAAAACTCTTTTGCAAAACTTTAAACGCGTTTTCTGGGTAAACTAGAAGAGATAGAGCGATTTTACGTGTTTTTTGTGATCACTGGGAGTCCACAGATTCTACCAATATATGATAATAGGCTGTAGCAGAAATATTTTTGGAGATATTTAAAAAACTCTTTTGCAAAACTTTAAACGCGTTTTCTGGGTAAACTAGAAGAGATAGAGCGATTTTACGTGTTTTTTGTGATCACTGGGAGTCCACAGATTCTGCCAATATATGATAATAGGCTGTAGCAAAAATATTTTTGGAGATATTTAAAAAAATCTTTTGCAAAACTTTAAACGCGTTTTCTGGCTAAACTAGAAGAGATAGAGCGATTTTACGTGTTTTTTGTGATCACTGGGAGTCCACAGATTCTGCCAATATATGATAATAGGCTGTAGCAAAAATATTTTTGGAGATATTTAAAAAAATCTTTTGAAAAACCTTAAACGCGTTTTCTGGCTAAACTAGAAGAGATCGAGCGATTTTACGTGTTTTTTGTGATCACTGGGAGTCCACAGATTCTGCCAATATATGATAATAGGCTGTATCAAAAATATTTTTGGAGATATTTAAAAAAATCTTTTGCAAAACTTTAAACGCGTTTTCTGGCTAAACTAGAATAGATAGAGCAATTTTACGTGTTTTTTGTGATCACTGGGAGTCCACAGATTCTGCCAATATATGATAATAGGCTGTAGCAAAAATATTTTTGGAGATATTTAAAAAAATCTTTTGAAAAATTTTAAACGCGTTTGCTGGCTAAACTAGAAGAGATAGAGCGATTTTATGTGTTTTTTGTGATCACTGGGAGTCCACAGATTCTGCCAATATATGATAATAGGCTGTATCAAAAATATTTTTGGAGATATTTAAAAAAATCTTTTGCAAAACTTTAAACGCGTTTTCTGGCTAAACTAGAATAGATAGAGCAATTTTACGTGTTTTTTGTGATCACTGGGAGTCCACAGATTCTGCCAATATATGATAATAGGCTGTAGCAAAAATATTTTTGGAGATATTTAAAAAAATCTTTTGCAACACTTTAAACGCGTTTTCTGGCTAAACTAGAATAGATAGAGCAATTTTACGTGTTTTTTAAGATCACTGGGAGTCCACAGATTCTGCCAATATATGATAATAGGCTGTAGCAAAAATATTTTTGGAGATATTTAAAAAAATCTTTTGCAAAACTTCAAACGCGTTTTCTGGCTAAACTAGAAGAGATAGAGCGATTTTGCGTGTTTTTTGTGATCACTGGGAGTCCACAGATTCTGCCAATATATGATAATAGGCTGTAGCAAAAATATTTTTGGAGATATTTATAAAAATCTTTTGCAAAACTTTAAACGCGTTTTCTGGCTAAACTAGAAGAGATCGAGCGATTTTACGTGTTTTTTGTGATCACTGGGAGTCCACAGATTCTGCCAATATACGATAATAGGCTGTAGCAAAAATATTTTTGGAGATATTTAAAAAAATCTTTTGCAAAATTTTAAACGCGTTTTCTGGCTAAACTAGAAGAGATAGAGCGATTTTACGTGTTTTTTGTGATCACTGGGAGTCCACAGATTCTGCCAATATATGATAATAGGCTGTAGCAAAAATATTTTTGGAGATATTTAAAAAAATCTTTTGCAAAATTTTAAACGCGTTTTCTGGCTAAACTAGAAGAGATAGAGCGATTTTATGTGTTTTTTGTGATCACTGGGAGTCCATAGATTCTGCAAATATATGATAATAGGCTGTAGCAAAAATATTTTTGGAGATATTTAAAGAAATCTTTTGCAAAACTTTAAACGCGTTTTCTGGCTAAACTAGAAGAGATCGAGCGATTTTACGTGTTTTTTGTGATCACTGGGAGTCCACAGATTCTGCCAATATACGATAATAGGCTGTAGCAAAAATATTTTTGGAGATATTTAAAAAAATCTTTTGCAAAATTTTAAACGCGTTTTCTGGCTAAACTAGAAGAGATAGAGCGATTTTACGTGTTTTTTGTGATCACTGGGAGTCCACAGATTCTGCCAATATATGATAATAGGTTGCAGCAAAAATATTTTTGGAGATATTTAAAAAAATCTTTTGCAAAACTTTAAACGCGTTTTCTGGCTAAACTAGAAGAGATAGAGCGATTTTACGTGTTTTTTGTGATCACTGGGAGTCCACAGATTCTGCCAATATATAATAATAGGTTGTAGCAAAAATATTTTTGGAGATATTTAAAAAAAACTTTTGCAAAACTTTAAACGCGTTTTCTGGCTAAACTAGAAGAGATAGAGCGATTTTACGTGTTTTTTGTGATCACTGGGAGTCCACAGATTCTGCCAATATATGATAATAGGTTGCAGCAAAAATATTTTTGGAGATATTTAAAAAAATCTTTTGCAAAATTTTAAACGCGTTTTCTGGCTAAACTAGAAGAGATAGAGCGATTTTACGTGTTTTTTGTGATCACTGGGAGTCCACAGATTCTACCAATATATGATAATAGGCTGTAGCAGAAATATTTTTGGAGATATTTAAAAAACTCTTTTGCAAAATTTTAAACGCGTTTTCTGGCTAAACTAGAAGAGATAGAGCGATTTTACGTGTTTTTTGTGATCACTGGGAGTCCACAGATTCTACCAATATATGATAATAGGCTGTAGCAGAAATATTTTTGGAGATATTTAAAAAACTCTTTTGCAAAACTTTAAACGCGTTTTCTGGGTAAACTAGAAGAGATAGAGCGATTTTACGTGTTTTTTGTGATCACTGGGAGTCCACAGATTCTGCCAATATATGATAATAGGCTGTAGCAAAAATATTTTTGGAGATATTTAAAAAAATCTTTTGCAAAACTTTAAACGCGTTTTCTGGCTAAACTAGAAGAGATAGAGCAATTTTACGTGTTTTTTGTGATCACTGGGAGTCCACAGATTCTGCCAATATATGATAATAGGCTGTAGCAAAAATATTTTTGGAGATATTTAAAAAAATCTTTTGCAAAATTTTAAACGCGTTTTCTGGCTAAACTAGAAGAGATAGAGCGATTTTATGTGTTTTTTGTGATCACTGGGAGTCCATAGATTCTGCAAATATATGATAATAGGCTGTAGCAAAAATATTTTTGGAGATATTTAAAAAAATCTTTTGCAAAACTTTAAACGCGTTTTCTGGCTAAACTAGAAGAGATCGAGCGATTTTACGTGTTTTTTGTGATCACTGGGAGTCCACAGATTCTGCCAATATACGATAATAGGCTGTAGCAAAAATATTTTTGGAGATATTTAAAAAAATCTTTTGCAAAATTTTAAACGCGTTTTCTGGCTAAACTAGAAGAGATAGAGCGATTTTACGTGTTTTTTGTGATCACTGGGAGTCCACAGATTCTGCCAATATACGATAATAGGCTGTAGCAAAAATATTTTTGGAGATATTTAAAAAAATCTTTTGCAAAATTTTAAACGCGTTTTCTGGCTAAACTAGAAGAGATAGAGCGATTTTACGTGTCTTTTGTGATCACTGGGAGTCCACAGATTCTGCCAATATATGATAATAGGTTGCAGCAAAAATATTTTTGGAGATATTTAAAAAAATCTTTTGCAAAACTTTAAACGCGTTTTCTGGCTAAACTAGAAGAGATAGAGCGATTTTACGTGTTTTTTGTGATCACTGGGAGTCCACAGATTCTGCCAATATATAATAATAGGTTGTAGCAAAAATATTTTTGGAGATATTTAAAAAAAACTTTTGCAAAACTTTAAACGCGTTTTCTGGCTAAACTAGAAGTGATCACTGGGAGTCCACAGATTCTGCCAATATATGATAATAGGCTGTAGCAGAAATATTTTTGGAGATATTTAAAAAACTCTTTTGCAAAACTTTAAACGCGTTTTCTGGGTAAACTAGAAGAGATAGAGCGATTTTACGTGTTTTTTGTGATCACTGGGAGTCCACAGATTCTACCAATATATGATAATAGGCTGTAGCAGAAATATTTTTGGAGATATTTAAAAAACTCTTTTGCAAAACTTTAAACGCGTTTTCTGGGTAAACTAGAAGAGATAGAGCGATTTTACGTGTTTTTTGTGATCACTGGGAGTCCACAGATTCTGCCAATATATGATAATAGGCTGTAGCAAAAATATTTTTGGAGATATTTAAAAAAATCTTTTGCAAAACTTTAAACGCGTTTTCTGGCTAAACTAGAAGAGATAGAGCGATTTTACGTGTTTTTTGTGATCACTGGGAGTCCACAGATTCTGCCAATATATGATAATAGGCTGTAGCAAAAATATTTTTGGAGATATTTAAAAAAATCTTTTGCAAAATTTTAAACGCGTTTTCTGGCTAAACTAGAAGAGATAGAGCGATTTTATTTGTTTTTTGTGATCACTGGGAGTCCATAGATTCTGCAAATATATGATAATAGGCTGTAGCAAAAATATTTTTGGAGATATTTAAAAAAATCTTTTGCAAAACTTTAAACGCGTTTTCTGGCTAAACTAGAAGAGATCGAGCGATTTTACGTGTTTTTTGTGATCACTGGGAGTCCACAGATTCTGCCAATATACGATAATAGGCTGTAGCAAAAATATTTTTGGAGATATTTAAAAAAATCTTTTGCAAAATTTTAAACGCGTTTTCTGGCTAAACTAGAAGAGATAGAGCGATTTTACGTGTTTTTTGTGATCACTGGGAGTCCACAGATTCTGCCAATATATGATAATAGGCTGTAGCAAAAATATTTTTGGAGATATTTAAAAAAATCTTTTGAAAAATTTTAAACGCGTTTGCTGGCTAAACTAGAAGAGATAGAGCGATTTTATGTGTTTTTTGTGATCACTGGGAGTCCACAGATTCTGCCAATATATGATAATAGGCTGTATCAAAAATATTTTTGGAGATATTTAAAAAAATCTTTTGCAAAACTTTAAACGCGTTTTCTGGCTAAACTAGAATAGATAGAGCAATTTTACGTGTTTTTTGTGATCACTTAGAGTCCACAGATTCTGCCAATATATGATAATAGGCTGTAGCAAAAATATTTTTGGAGATATTTAAAAAAATCTTTTGAAAAATTTTAAACGCGTTTGCTGGCTAAACTAGAAGAGATAGAGCGATTTTATGTGTTTTTTGTGATCACTGGGAGTCCACAGATTCTGCCAATATATGATAATAGGCTGTATCAAAAATATTTTTGGAGATATTTAAAAAAATCTTTTGCAAAACTTTAAACGCGTTTTCTGGCTAAACTAGAATAGATAGAGCAATTTTACGTGTTTTTTGTGATCACTGGGAGTCCACAGATTCTGCCAATATATGATAATAGGCTGTAGCAAAAATATTTTTGGAGATATTTAAAAAAATCTTTTGCAAAATTTTAAACGCGTTTTCTGGCTAAACTAGAATAGATAGAGCAATTTTACGTGTTTTTTAAGATCACTGGGAGTCCACAGATTCTGCCAATATATGATAATAGGCTGTAGCAAAAATATTTTTGGAGATATTTAAAAAAATCTTTTGCAAAACTTCAAACGCGTTTTCTGGCTAAACTAGAAGAGATAGAGCGATTTTGCGTGTTTTTTGTGATCACTGGGAGTCCACAGATTCTGCCAATATATGATAATAGGCTGTAGCAAAAATATTTTTGAGGATATTTAAAAAAAACTTTTGCAAATCTTTAAACGCGTTTTCTGGCTAAACTAGAAGAGATAGAGCAATTTTACGTGTTTTTTGTGATCACTGGGAGTCCACAGACTCTGCCAATATATGATAATAGGCTGTAGCAAAAATATTTTTGGAGATATTTAAAAAAATCTTTTGCAAAACTTTAAACGCGTTTTCTGGCTAAACTAGAAGAGATAGAGCGATTTTATGTGTTTTTTGTGATCACTGGGAGTCCACAGATTCTGCCAATATATGATAATAGGCTGTAGCAAAAATATTTTTGGAGATATTTAAAATCTTTTGAAAAACTTTAAACGCGTTTTCTGGCTAAACTAGAAGAGATAGAGCGATTTTACGTGTTTCTTGTGATCACTGGGAGTCCACAGATTCTGCCAATATATGATAATAGGCTGTAGCAAAAATATTTTTGGAGATATTTAAAAAAATCTTTTGAAAAACCTTAAACGCGTTTTCTGGCTAAACTAGAAGAGATAGAGCGATTTTACGTGTTTTTTGTGATCACTGGGAGTCCACAGATTCTGCCAATATATGATAATAGGCTGTAGCAAAAATATTTTTGGAGATATTTAAAAAAATCTTTTGCAAAACTTTAAACGCGTTTTCTGGCTAAACTAGAAGAGATAGAGCGATTTTATGTGTTTTTTGTGATCACTGGGAGTCCACAGATTCTGCCAATATATGATAATAGGCTGTAGCAAAAATATTTTTGGAGATATTTAAAAAAATCTTTTGCAAAACTTTAAACGCGTTTTCTGGCTAAACTAGAAGAGATAGAGCGATTTTATGTGTTTTTTGTGATCACTGGGAGTCCACAGATTCTGACAATATATGATAATAGGCTGTAGCAAAAATATTTTTGGAGATATTTAAAAAAATCTTTTGCAAAACTTTAAACGCGTTTTCTGGCTAAACTAGAAGAGATAGAGCGATTTTACGTGTTTCTTGTGATCACTGGGAGTCCACAGATTTCTGCCAATATATGATAATAGGCTGTAGCAAAAATATTTTTGGAGGTATTTAAAAAAATCTTTTGCAAAACTTTAAACGCGTTTTCTGGCTAAACTAGAAGAGATAGAGCGATTTTACGTGTTTTTTGTGATCACTGGGAGTCCACAGATTCTGCCAATATATGATAATAGGCTGTAGCAAAAATATTTTTGGAGATATTTAAAAAAATCTTTTCCAAAACTTTAAACGCGTTTTCTGGCTAAACTAGAAGAGATAGAGCGATTTTACGTGTTTTTTGTGATCACTGGGAGTCCACAGATTCTGCCAATATATGATAATAGGCTGTAGCAAAAATATTTTTGGAGATATTTATAAAAATCTTTTGCAAAACTTTAAACGCGTTTTCTGGCTAAACTAGAAGAGATAGAGCGATTTTACGTGTTTTTTGTGATCACTGGGAGTCCACAGATTCTGCCAATATATAATAATAGGTTGTAGCAAAAATATTTTTGGAGATATTTAAAAAAATCTTTTGCAAAACTTTAAATGCGTTTTGTGGCTAAACTAGAAGAGATAGAGCGATTTTATGTGCTTTTTGTGATCACTGGGAGTCCACAGATTCTGCCAATATACGATAATAGGCTGTAGCAAAAATATTTTTGGAGATATTTAAAAAAATCTTTTGCAAAATTTTAAACGCGTTTTCTGGCTAAACTAGAAGAGATAGAGCGATTTTACGTGTTTTTTGTGATCACTGGGAGTCCACAGATTCTGCCAATATATGATAATAGGCTGTAGCAAAAATATTTTTGGAGATATTTAAAAAAATCTTTTGCAAAACTTTAAACGCGTTTTCTGGGTAAACTAGAAGAGATAGAGCGATTTTACGTGTTTTTTGTGATCACTGGGAGTCCACAGATTCTGCCAATATACGATAATAGGCTGTAGCAAAAATATTTTTGGAGATATTTAAAAAAATCTTTTGCAAAACTTTAAACGCGTTTTCTGGCTAAACTAGAAGATATAGAGCGATTTTATGTGTTTTTTGTGATCACTGGGAGTACACAGATCCTGCCAATATATGATAATAGGCTGTAGCAAAAATATTTTTGGAGATATTTAAAAAAATCTTTTGCAAAATTTTAAACGCGTTTTCTGGCTAAACTAGAAGAGATAGAGCGATTTTACGTGTTTTTTGTGATCACTGGGAGTCCACAGATTCTGCCAATATATGATAATAGGCTGTAGCAAAAATATTTTTGGAGATATTTAAAAAAATCTTTTGCAAAACTTTAAACGCGTTTTCTGGCTAAACTAGAAGAGATAGAGCGATTTTATGTGTTTTTTGTGATCACTGGGAGTCCACAGATTCTGCCAATATATGATAATAGGCTGTAGCAAAAATATTTTTGGAGATATTTAAAAAAATCTTTTGCAAAACTTTAAACGCGTTTTCTGGCTAAACTAGAAGAGATAGAGCGATTTTATGTGTTTTTTGTGATCACTGGGAGTCCACAGATTCTGACAATATATGATAATAGGCTGTAGCAAAAATATTTTTGGAGATATTTAAAAAAATCTTTTGCAAAACTTTAAACGCGTTTTCTGGCTAAACTAGAAGAGATAGAGCGATTTTATGTGTTTTTTGTGATCACTGGGAGTCCACAGATTCTGCCAATATACGATAATAGGCTGTAGCAAAAATATTTTTGGAGATATTTAAAAAAATCTTTTGCAAAACTTTAAACGCGTTTTCTGGCTAAACTAGAAGAGATAGAGCGATTTTACGTGTTTCTTGTGATCACTGGGAGTCCACAGATTTCTGCCAATATATGATAATAGGCTGTAGCAAAAATATTTTTGGAGGTATTTAAAAAAATCTTTTGCAAAACTTTAAACGCGTTTTCTGGCTAAACTAGAAGAGATAGAGCGATTTTGTGTGTTTTTTGTGATCACTGGGAGTCCACAGATTCTGCCAATATATGATAATAGACTGTAGCAAAAATATTTTTGGAGATATTTAAAAAAATCTTTTGCAAAACTTTAAACGCGTTTTCTGGCTAAACTAGAAGAGATAGAGCGATTTTACGTGTTTTTTGTGATCACTGGGAGTCCACAGATTCTGCCAATATATGATAATAGGCTGTAGCAAAAATATTTTTGGAGATATTTAAAAAAATCTTTTGCAAAACTTTAAACGCGTTTTCTGGGTAAACTAGAAGAGATAGAGCGATTTTACGTGTTTTTTGTGATCACTGGGAGTCCACAGATTCTGCCAATATATGATAATAGGCTGTAGCAAAAATATTTTTGGAGATATTTAAAAAAATCTTTTGCAAAACTTTAAACGCGTTTTCTGGCTAAACTAGAAGAGATAGAGCGATTTTACGTGTTTTTTGTGATCACTGGGAGTCCACAGATTCTGCCAATATACGATAATAGGCTGTAGCAAAAATATTTTTGGAGATATTTAAAAAAATCTTTTGCAAAACTTTAAACGCGTTTTCTGGCTAAACTAGAAGAGATAGAGCGATTTTATGTGTTTTTTGTGATCACTGGGAGTCCATAGATTCTGCCAATATATGATAATAGGCTGTAGCAAAAATATTTTTGGAGATATTTAAAAAAATCTTTTGCAAAACTTTAAACGCGTTTTCTGGCTAAACTAGAAGAGATCGAGCGATTTTACGTGTTTTTTGTGATCACTGGGAGTCCACAGATTCTGCCAATATACGATAATAGGCTGTAGCAAAAATATTTTTGGAGATATTTAAAAAAATCTTTTGCAAAACTTTAAACGCGTTTTCTGGCTAAACTAGAAGAGATAGAGCGATTTTACGTGTTTTTTGTGATCACTGGGAGTCCACAGATTCTGCCAATATATGATAATAGGCTGTATCAAAAATATTTTTGGAGATATTTAAAAAAATCTTTTGCAAAACTTTAAACGCGTTTTCTGGCTAAACTAGAAGAGATAGAGCGATTTTATGTGTTTTTTGTGATCACTGGGAGTCCACAGATCCTGCCAATATATGATAATAGGCTGTAGCAAAAATATTTTTGGAGATATTTAAAAAAATCTTTTGCAAAACTTTAAACGCGTTTTCTGGCTAAACTAGAAGAGATAAAGCGATTTTATGTGTTTTTTGTGATCACTGGGAGTCCACAGATTCTGCCAATATATGATAATAGGCTGTAGCAAAAATATTTTTGGAGATATTTAAAAAAATCTTTTGCAAAACTTTAAACGCGTTTTCTGGCTAAACTAGAAGAGATAGAGCGATTTTATGTGTTTTTTGTGATCACTATGAGTCCACAGATTCTGCCAATATATGATAATAGGCTGTAGCAAAAATATTTTTGGAGATATTTAAAAAAATCTTTTGCAAAATTTTAAACGCGTTTTCTGGCTAAACTAGAAGATATAGAGCGATTTTATGTGTTTTTTGTGATCACTGGGAGTCCACAGATCCTGCCAATATATGATAATAGGCTGTAGCAAAAATATTTTTGGAGATATTTAAAAAAATCTTTTGCAAAATTTTAAACGCGTTTTCTGGCTAAACTAGAAGAGACAGAGCGATTTTATGTGTTTTTTGTGATCACTGGGAGTCCACAGATTCTGCCAATATATGATAATAGACTGTAGCAAAAATATTTTTGGAGATATTTAAAAAAATCTTTTGCAAAACTTTAAACGCGTTTTCTGGCTAAACTAGAAGAGATAGAGCGATTTTACGTGTTTTTTGTGATCACTGGGAGTCCACAGATTCTGCCAATATATGATAATAGGCTGTAGCAAAAATATTTTTGGAGATATTTAAAAATCTTTTGAAAAACCTTAAACGCGTTTTCTGGCTAAACTAGAAGAGATAGAGCGATTTTATGTGTTTTTTGTGATCACTGGGAGACCACAGATTCTGCCTATATATGATAATAGGCTGTAGCAAAAATATTTTTGGAGATATTTAAAAAAATCTTTTGCAAAACTTTAAACGCGTTTTCTGGCTAAACTAGAAGAGATAGAGCGATTTTATGTGTTTTTTGTGATCACTGGGAGTCCACAGATTCTGCCAATATATGATAATAGGCTGTAGCAAAAATATTTTTGGAGATATTTAAAAAAATCTTTTGCAAAAATTTAAACGCGTTTTCTGGCTAAACTAGAAGAGATAGAGCGATTTTACGTGTTTTTTGTGATCACTGGGAGTCCACAGATTCTGCCAATATACGATAATAGGCTGTAGCAAAAATATTTTTGGAGATATTTAAAAAAATCTTTTGCAAAATTTTAAACGCGTTTTCTGGCTAAACTAGAAGAGATAGAGCGATTTTACGTGTTTCTTGTGATAACTGGGAGTCCACAGATTTCTGCCAATATATGATAATAGGCTGTAGCAAAAATATTTTTGGAGGTATTTAAAAAAATCTTTTGCAAAACTTTAAACGCGTTTTCTGGCTAAACTAGAAGAGATAGAGCGATTTTATGTGTTTTTTGTGATCACTGGGAGTCCACAGATTCTGCCAATATATGATAATAGGCTGTAGCAAAAATATTTTTGGAGATATTTAAAAAAATCTTTTGCAAAACTTTAAACGCGTTTTCTGGCTAAACTAGAAGAGACAGAGCGATTTTACGTGTTTTTTGTGATCACTGGGAGTCCACAGATTCTGCCAATATACGATAATAGGCTGTAGCAAAAATATTTTTGAAGATATTTAAAAAAATCTTTTGCAAAACTTTAAACGCGTTTTCTGGCTAAACTCGAAGAGATAGAGCGATTTTACGTGTTTCTGGTGATCACTGGGAGTCCACAGATTCTGCCAATATATGATAATAGGCTGTAGCAAAAATATTTTTGGAGATATTTAAAAAAATCTTTTGCAAAATTTTAAACGCGTTTTCTGGCTAAACTAGAAGAGATAGAGCGATTTTTTGTGTTTTTTGTGATCACTGCGAGTCCACAGATTCTGCCAATATATGATAATAGACTATAGCAAAAATATTTTTGGAGATATTTAAAAAAATCTTTTGCAAAATTTTAAACGCGTTTTCTGGCTAAACTAGAAGAGATAGAGCGATTTTTTGTGTTTTTTGTGATCACTGCGAGTCCACAGATTCTGCCAATATATGATAATAGACTATAGCAAAAATATTTTTGGAGATATTTAAAAAAATCTTTTGCAAAATTTTAAACGCGTTTTCTGGCTAAACTAGAAGAGATAGAGCGATTTTATGTGTTTTTTGTGATCACTATGAGTCCACAGATTCTGCCAATATATGATAATAGGTGGTAGCAAAAATATTTTTGGAGATATTTAAAAAAATCTTTTGCAAAATTTTAAACGCGTTTTCTGGCTAAACTAGAAGATATAGAGCGATTTTATGTGTTTTTTGTGATCACTGGGAGTCCACAGATCCTGCCAATATATGATAATAGGCTGTAGCAAAAATATTTTTGGAGATATTTAAAAAAATCTTTTGCAAAATTTTAAACGCGTTTTCTGGCTAAACTAGAAGAGACAGAGCGATTTTATGTGTTTTTTGTGATCACTGGGAGTCCACAGATTCTGCCAATATATGATAATAGACTGTAGCAAAAATATTTTTGGAGATATTTAAAAAAATCTTTTGCAAAACTTTAAACGCGTTTTCTGGCTAAACTAGAAGAGATAGAGCGATTTTACGTGTTTCTTGTGATCACTGGGAGTCCACAGATTCTGCCAATATATGATAATAGGCTGTAGCAAAAATATTTTTGGAGATATTTAAAAATCTTTTGAAAAACCTTAAACGCGTTTTCTGGCTAAACTAGAAGAGATAGAGCGATTTTATGTGTTTTTTGTGATCACTGGGAGACCACAGATTCTGCCTATATATGATAATAGGCTGTAGCAAAAATATTTTTGGAGATATTTAAAAAAATCTTTTGCAAAACTTTAAACGCGTTTTCTGGCTAAACTAGAAGAGATAGAGCGATTTTATGTGTTTTTTGTGATCACTGGGAGTCCACAGATTCTGCCAATATATGATAATAGGCTGTAGCAAAAATATTTTTGGAGATATTTAAAAAAATCTTTTGCAAAACTTTAAACGCGTTTTCTGGCTAACCTAGATGAGATAGAGCGATTTTACGTGTTTTTTGTGATCACTGGGAGTCCACAGATTCTGCCAATATACGATAATAGGCTGTAGCAAAAATATTTTTGGAGATATTTAAAAAAATCTTTTGCAAAATTTTAAACGCGTTTTCTGGCTAAACTAGAAGAGATAGAGCGATTTTACGTGTTTCTTGTGATAACTGGGAGTCCACAGATTTCTGCCAATATATGATAATAGGCTGTAGCAAAAATATTTTTGGAGGTATTTAAAAAAATCTTTTGCAAAACTTTAAACGCGTTTTCTGGCTAAACTAGAAGAGATAGAGCGATTTTATGTGTTTTTTGTGATCACTGGGAGTCCACAGATTCTGCCAATATATGATAATAGGCTGTAGCAAAAATATTTTTGGAGATATTTAAAAAAATCTTTTGCAAAACTTTAAACGCGTTTTCTGGCTAAACTAGAAGAGACAGAGCGATTTTACGTGTTTTTTGTGATCACTGGGAGTCCACAGATTCTGCCAATATACGATAATAGGCTGTAGCAAAAATATTTTTGAAGATATTTAAAAAAATCTTTTGCAAAACTTTAAACGCGTTTTCTGGCTAAACTCGAAGAGATAGAGCGATTTTACGTGTTTCTGGTGATCACTGGGAGTCCACAGATTCTGCCAATATATGATAATAGGCTGTAGCAAAAATATTTTTGGAGATATTTAAAAAAATCTTTTGCAAAATTTTAAACGCGTTTTCTGGCTAAACTAGAAGAGATAGAGCGATTTTTTGTGTTTTTTGTGATCACTGCGAGTCCACAGATTCTGCCAATATATGATAATAGACTGTAGCAAAAATATTTTTGGAGATATTTAAAAAAATCTTTTGCAAAATTTTAAACGCGTTTTCTGGCTAAACTAGAAGAGATAGAGCGATTTTATGTGTTTTTTGTGATCACTGCGAGTCCACAGATTCTGCCAATATATGATAATAGACTATAGCAAAAATATTTTTGGAGATATTTAAAAAAATCTTTTGCAAAATTTTAAACGCGTTTTCTGGCTAAACTAGAAGAGATAGAGCGATTTTATGTGTTTTTTGTGATCACTGCGAGTCCACAGATTCTGCCAATATATGATAATAGACTATAGCAAAAATATTTTTGGAGATATTTAAAAAAATCTTTTGCAAAATTTTAAACGCGTTTTCTGGCTAAACTAGAAGAGATAGAGCGATTTTATGTGTTTTTTGTGATCACTGCGAGTCCACAGATTCTGCCAATATATGATAATAGACTGTAGCAAAAATATTTTTGGAGATATTTAAAAAAATCTTTTGCAACTTTTAACGCGTTTTCTGGCTAAACTAGAAGAGATAGAGCGATTTTACGTGTTTTTTGTGATCACTGGGAGTCCACAGATTCTGCCAATATATGATAATAGGCTGTAGCAAAAATATTTTTGGAGATATTTAAAAAAATCTTTTGCAAAACTTTAAACGCGTTTTCTGGCTAAACTAGAAGAGATATAGCGATTTTATGTGTTTTTTGTGATCACTGGGAGTCCACAGATTCTGCCAATATATGATAATAGACTGTAGCAAAAATATTTTTGGAGATATTTAAAAAAATCTTTTGCAAAACTTTAAACGCGTTTTCTGGCTAAACTAGAAGAGATAGAGCGATTTTATATGTTTTTTGTGATCACTGGGAGTCCACAGATTCTGCCAATATATGATAATAGGCTGTAGCAAAAATATTTTTGGAGATATTTAAAAAAATCTTTTGCAAAACTTTAAACGCGTTTTCTGGCTAAACTAGAAGAGATAGAGCGATTTTACGTATTTCTTGTGATCACTGGGAGTCCACAGATTCTGCCAATATATGATAATAGGCTGTAGCAAAAATATTTTTGGAGATATTTAAAAAAATCTTTTGCAAAACTTTAAACGCGTTTTCTGGCTAAACTAGAAGAGATAGAGCGATTTTATGTGTTTTTTGTGATCACTGGGAGTCCACAGATTCTGCCAATATATGATAATAGGCTGTAGCAAAAATATTTTTGGAGATATTTAAAAAAATCTTTTGCAAAACTTTAAACGCGTTTTCTGGCTAAACTAAAAGAGATAGAGCGATTTTACGTGTTTTTTTGTGATCACTGGGAGTCCACAGATTCTGCCAATATACGATAATAGGCTGTAGCAAAAATATTTTTGGAGATATTTAAAAAAATCTTTTGCAAAACTTTAAACGCGTTTTCTGGCTAAACTAGAAGAGATAGAGCGATTTTACGTGTTTCTTGTGATCACTGGGAGTCCACAGATTCTGCCAATATATGATAATAGGCTGTAGCAAAAATATTTTTGGAGATATTTAAAAAAATCTTTTGCAAAATTTTAAACGCGTTTTCTGGCTAAACTAGAAGAGATAGAGCGATTTTATGTGTTATTTGTGATCACTGCGAGTCCACAGATTCTGCCAATATACGATAATAGGCTGTAGCAAAAATATTTTTGTAGATATTTAAAAAAATCTTTTGCAAAACTTTAAACGCGTTTTCTGGCTAAACTAGAAGAGATAGAGCGATTTTACGTGTTTCTTGTGATCACTGGGAGTCCACAGATTCTGCCAATATATGATAATAGGCTGTAGCAAAAATATTTTTGGAGGTATTTAAAAAAATCTTTTGCAAAACTTTAAACGCGTTTTCTGGCTAAACTAGAAGAGATAGAGCGATTTTACGTGTTTTTGTGATCACTGGGAGTCCACAGATTCTGCCTATATATGATAATAGGCTGTAGCAAAAATATTTTTGGAGATATTTAAAAAAATCTTTTGCAAAACTTTAAACGCGTTTTCTGGCTAAACTAGAAGAGATAGAGCGATTTTACGTGTTTCTTGTGATCACTGGGAGTCCACAGATTCTGCCAATATATGATAATAGGCTGTAGCAAAAATATTTTTGGAGATATTTAAAAAAATCTTTTGCAAAACTTTAAACGCGTTTTCTGGATAAACTAGAAGAGATAGAGCGATTTTATGTGTTTTTTGTGATCACTGGGAGTCCACAGATTCTGCCAATATATGATAATAGGCTGTAGCAAAAATATTTTTGGAGATATTTAAAAAAATCTTTTGCAAAACTTTAAACGCGTTTTCTGGCTAAACTAAAAGAGATAGAGCGATTTTACGTGTTTTTTTGTGATCACTGGGAGTCCACAGATTCTGCCAATATACGATAATAGGCTGTAGCAAAAATATTTTTGGAGATATTTAAAAAAATCTTTTGCAAAACTTTAAACGCGTTTTCTGGCTAAACTAGAAGAGATAGAGCGATTTTACGTGTTTCTTGTGATCACTGGGAGTCCACAGATTCTGCCAATATATGATAATAGGCTGTAGCAAAAATATTTTTGGAGATATTTAAAAAAATCTTTTGCAAAATTTTAAACGCGTTTTCTGGCTAAACTAGAAGAGATAGAGCGATTTTATGTGTTTTTTGTGATCACTGCGAGTCCACAGATTCTGCCAATATACGATAATAGGCTGTAGCAAAAATATTTTTGTAGATATTTAAAAAAATCTTTTGCAAAACTTTAAACGCGTTTTCTGGCTAAACTAGAAGAGATAGAGCGATTTTACGTGTTTCTTGTGATCACTGGGAGTCCACAGATTCTGCCAATATATGATAATAGGCTGTAGCAAAAATATTTTTGGAGGTATTTAAAAAAATCTTTTGCAAAACTTTAAACGCGTTTTCTGGCTAAACTAGAAGAGATAGAGCGATTTTACGTGTTTTTGTGATCACTGGGAGTCCACAGATTCTGCCTATATATGATAATAGGCTGTAGCAAAAATATTTTTGGAGATATTTAAAAAAATCTTTTGCAAAACTTTAAACGCGTTTTCTGGCTAAACTAGAAGAGATAGAGCGATTTTACGTGTTTTTTGTGATCACTGGAAGTTCACAGATTCTGCCAATATACGATAATAGGCTGTAGCAAAAATATTTTTGTAGATATTTAAAAAAATCTTTTGCAAAACTTTAAACGCGTTTTCTGGCTAAACTAGAAGAGATAGAGCGATTTTCCGTGTTTCTTGTGATCACTGGGAGTCCACAGATTCTGCCAATATATGATAATAGGCTGCAGCAAAAATATTTTTGGAGGTATTTAAAAAAATCTTTTGCAAAACTTTAAACGCGTTTTCTGGCTAAACTAAAAGAGATAGAGCGATTTTACGTGTTTTCTTGTGATCACTGGGAGTCCACAGATTCTGCCAATATACGATAATAGGCTGTAGCAAAAATATTTTTGGAGATATTTAAAAAAATCTTTTGCAAAACTTTAAACGCGTTTTCTGGCTAAACTAGAAGAGATAGAGCGATTTTACGTGTTTCTTGTGATCACTGGGAGTCCACAGATTCTGCCAATATATGATAATAGGCTGTAGCAAAAATATTTTTGGAGATATTTAAAAAAATCTTTTGCAAAATTTTAAACGCGTTTTCTGGCTAAACTAGAAGAGATAGAGCGATTTTATGTGTTTTTTGTGATCACTGCGAATCCACAGATTCTGCCAATATACGATAATAGGCTGTAGCAAAAATATTTTTGTAGATATTTAAAAAAATCTTTTGCAAAACTTTAAACGCGTTTTCTGGCTAAACTAGAAGAGATAGAGCGATTTTACGTGTTTCTTGTGATCACTGGGAGTCCACAGATTCTGCCAATATATGATAATAGGCTGTAGCAAAAATATTTTTGGAGGTATTTAAAAAAATCTTTTGCAAAACTTTAAACGCGTTTTCTGGCTAAACTAGAAGAGATAGAGCGATTTTACGTGTTTTTGTGATCACTGGGAGTCCACAGATTCTGCCTATATATGATAATAGGCTGTAGCAAAAATATTTTTGGAGATATTTAAAAAAATCTTTTGCAAAACTTTAAACGCGTTTTCTGGCTAAACTAGAAGAGATAGAGCGATTTTACGTGTTTTTTGTGATCACTGGAAGTTCACAGATTCTGCCAATATACGATAATAGGCTGTAGCAAAAATATTTTTGTAGATATTTAAAAAAATCTTTTGCAAAACTTTAAACGCGTTTTCTGGCTAAACTAGAAGAGATAGAGCGATTTTCCGTGTTTCTTGTGATCACTGGGAGTCCACAGATTCTGCCAATATATGATAATAGGCTGCAGCAAAAATATTTTTGGAGGTATTTAAAAAAATCTTTTGCAAAAATTTAAACGCGTTTTCTGGCTAAACTAGAAGATATAGAGCGATTTTACGTGCTTCTTGTGATCACTGGGAGTCCACAGATTCTGCCAATATATGATAATAGGCTGTAGCAAAAATATTTTTGGAGATATTTAAAAAAATCTTTTGCAAAACTTTAAACGCGTTTTCTGGCTAAACTAGAAGAGATAGAGCGATTTTACGTGTTTTTTGTGATCACTGGGAGTCCACAGATTCTGCCAATATATGATAATAGGCTGTAGCAAAAATATTTTTGGAGATATTTAAAAAAATCTTTTGCAAAATTTTAAACGCGTTTTCTGGCTAAACTAGAAGAGATAGAGCGATTTTACGTGTTTCTTGTGATCACTGGGAGTCCACAGATTCTGCCAATATATGATAATAGGCTGTAGCAAAAATATTTTTGGAGATATTTAAAAAAATCTTTTGCAAAACTTTAAACGCGTTTTCTGGCTAAACTAGAAGAGATAGAGCGATTTTACGTGTTTTTGTGATCACTGGAAGTCCACAGATTCTGCCAATATATGATAATAGGCTGTAGCAAAAATATTTTTGGAGATATTTAAAAAAATCTTTTGCAAAACTTTAAACGCGTTTTCTGGCTAAACTAGAAGAGATAGAGCGATTTTACGTGTTTTTTGTGATCACTGGAAGTTCACAGATTCTGCCAATATTATGATACATAATAGGCTGTAGCAACAATATTTTTGGAGATATTTCAAAAAATCTTCTGCAAAACTTTAAACGCGTTTTCTGGCTAAACTAGAAGAGATAGAGCGATTTTACGTGTTTTTTGTGATCACTGGGAGTCCACAGATTCTGCCAATATATGATAATAGGCTGTAGCAAAAATATTTTTGGAGATATTTAAAAAAATCTTTTGCAAAACTTTAAACGCGTTTTCTGGCTAAACTAGAAGAGATAGAGCGATTTTACGTGTTTTTTGTGATCACTGGGAGTCCACAGATTCTGCCAATATACAATAATAGGCTGTAGCAAATATATTTTTTGAGATATTTAAAAAAATCTTTTGCAAAACTTCAAACGCGTTTTCTGGCTAAACTAGAAGAGATAGAGCAATTTTACGTGTTTTTTGTGATCACTGGGAGTCCACAGATTCTGCCAATATATGATAATAGGTGGTAGCAAAAATATTTTTGGAGATATTTAAAAAAATATGTTGCAAAACTTTAAACGCGTTTAAACTCTGGCTAAACTAGAAGAGATAGAGCGATTCTGAGTGTTTTTTGTGATCACTGGGGATTCGCAGATTCTGCCAATTTATGATAATAGGTGGTAGCAAAAATATTTTTGGAGATATTTAAAAAAATCTTTTGCAAAACTTTAAACGCATTTTCTGGCTAAACTAGAAGAGATAGATCGATTCTGAGTATTTTTGTGATCACTGGGGATTCACAGATTCCGCCAATATACAATATTGGATTACTCGTTTGTGATATTTCGGCCAGTTTCGGTCATTTTCGGATATTTCAACCAATTTTGGTGAATTTTGGAAAATTTCGGCTATTTCAGGTACACATAAATGATATGTAACAACCTATATAATCAAAAGTTGTCCTAGTTAAGTCAATATATTCAATTTGTATTATTTTACATTATCTTAATTTTTAGCACTTTTCCAAAAATTTTTTGAAAAAAGTGCTTATTAGTTTCACTCTGTCCGTCCGTCCGTCCGTCCGTCCGTCCGTCCGTCCGTCTGTCCGTGTGTCTGTTTACAAAACTTCTACACCCTTGAAGATAGAAAGCTGAAATTTTATATATACATAGATCTTTACTAGAAACTTATTTTCGTAGAACAAAATTTTTACCTATCTCCCCCCCTCTAGAAGTTATACCCCCCCAAAACCCTAAAAATGGCCTTTTTTAAATATTTGTTGCAATGAAACCATAAGTATTTTTGAAATTTTGCAAACGCAGAAAGGCAGCGGCTTGCTTCCCCTAGCGCGGTATACTATAGTTAAACTTTAGAAAAACAAAATGGCCGTTGAAATTTACCGTTATCTAAAGTCCTTTTTTTCCAAATTTTTGATGTCGTTTTTCTTCTAGATCCTATATTCTAGAACTTTGAAATTTTAGGGGCTTTTAGACATTAATAAATAATTCATTTCGTTAGAAGAAAATTTTTTTCCATCTCCACCCCCTCTCAAGTTATGGCCTCTTGAAATTTGTAAAATTTGCATTTTCGCCGCCTTATATTTCTGAAACCGCAAGCTTTTTCAAATTTCTATAAACGCAAAAAGTTAACGGTAAATTCCATGATATTAAAAAATATAATTATTTTTCTTAACTCATACAATTAAACCTTAAAATCGAGCATTACGTTAACCCCTGCTTATATTAATTTTTGCTTTATTTCAAAGACTGCATAAATCGTTCATCCTAAACATATGCAATCCTAGAAATAGTTTTGTATATGAATGAAAATAATTTTAATAGTGTGATAGGTATACATACTCGTAGACTGTATTTAAAAGCAGAATTTTCACTTGTTGAAGGGAAAAGTGCTACAATACAAACCATTGGTTTGACCCAACTTTATTTTTTTTTGATCTTTGAGATATTTTGGCTTATAAATTTATACAAGTTGATTGTTTGTCTAGTGGGGAGGTGGTATATCAATTTGTTATCGAAAGGTAATAGATTTATGAGTAATAAATAATTTTTTTTTTCATTTATATGTTACAAAAGTCACAGTCATAAATTTTATTACCGACCGTATTGTGTATACAATAGGTAGGTTGTGTGATGGCAACAAATTTTTCATATCGAGTTTTCGGTGGGAATACACTTCTCCATGGTAGGGAAGTGCAAATGAACTATTTTTAGCAACCTGTCGGTCAGTCAGTTAGTCGATCTGTGTGTACGCGCGTGTATCTCAATTTCGACTGAACCAATTTTAATGAAATTTTATATGTAAGTTTATTTGGACAATGGCACGGATTGATCAACTTTTGAGATATATCAGACCTCATGAATTGCATTTTATAGCGGGCCTGTTTTACATTTCTGGGCATTTTGAAGAAAATATTCAACCGATTTACATGAAATTTCATAAATAAGCTTTGCTCGACCGTCCGCGAAATTTCCTAATTTTTATCAACAGAATAATCAACAAATTTCATTGAAATTTAATACTTAAATTCTTCGTACTAAAAAAATGTACATATAAATTTTTTGGAAAGATAAGGGCTCGAAAACTGATCTGCCGGCCGATTTTACATTTTTCACCATATCTACGGAACGAATTGATGGAATTTCTTGAAATTTGATATTTGAGTTCTGGTTGTTACTGAAACTAACTGGTGAGCATTTCAGGGAATTCGGATAGCACAAAGCGAAACTCTACTAAGAGCCAAGATTTACATTTTTCTAGCTGTGTTAACTATAAGCTTACTAATGTCCTAAAAGAAGTATTTAACAGACATTTTTATAATATTCTGTAACACTTTCACTTAACTAGACAATACACATTGTGGTTGATTATGTGCTGAACACATCAGATTTTTTTTGTATGAAATTTCAAAAATCATGAAACAAAATATTTGCATTGTAACAACGTGTAGCCTGTATGTCATGCATATGTGTAATAGACGTATGGTACAGAAAAAAAAAAATTGTTTTTTTTTTTTAATTTATTTAAATTATGCTTTAGTGATTATATGAAGTTTTGTAACAGCTGTTCCATATTGTAGATTTTATATTGTAAAAAACTAATATAGACAAAAGCTTTATGGCTTTTTTTTGTTTTCTTTTTCTGATCGGTTGACCTCTTTTTTATTTTTTTGGGGTATTTAGATTGTATACCAGTTGTATTTTTAAAATAGTACCTTAGAAAAAGAAAATAGAGCATGTAAATGGAATTTTTTTTTTATGTTAAATAAAGAATCCTTATAATATTTCAAGGTAAAACTAAACAACTTATGCCATGGTATGAGTTCCATATATTTCTAATGCTAATGTACACTTTGTTCTTCTTTTTTCTTCAAATATGTAAATATTGTGTATAATATGTGTAGGCACATTGGTTTTTTTGTTTTTTTACATATATACAAATAAAACAAATTGCATATTTACTTTTTTTTTAACTAGATTTCATTGTAGGAAGCAGTACAGGTATATTATGATGTGATACACATATTCGTCTTATGTACTCTAATAGAGTAACTATATAATATAGTTGAAGAGTTTCACATTCTAAAATATGTCAAAAAAAAATTAATTTTTTTTGCATTTTTTACGATTAATTTAACATTTACACTTTGTATAACATTCACTAAATATAATGTAAAGGATAGTCCAAGACCCACTTTCAAAACAGATCATAAATTAGAGAAAAGAAATGTTACAACATGGACTTATGCTATTTTATGTATTACATAAATAAGATGAGGTAATTTTAGTATAGTTATGTACATTAATTGAAGATTTATAAAGGAATAGATGGTTACAATATGATCCAAGTTAATTATATATACAAATATGAATATAGATTGGGAATGTTAAAATTTTAGAAAGTATCAGTAATTTTCATATCAAAGTAAGATATGCTAAGTTTAGTTATAACAAGTCTTACGTGCAATTGTGAGTAAATATGAATGTAAAGGTTAAAAATGTTACTAAAGGAGTTTTTAAAATTATTTTTTCCTCTAATCATGAGTAATTTTAAAGAAATTGTGTTGAAAAAGTGAGTTTTAAATTTTTTACATACAAAAATTTGATATTTTAAAATTTTTAAGGAACTAAAGAGCATTTTATTTCATTGTAAAACAATTCCATTAAATTTGATTTCTTTTCCAATTCCTTATTAAATTTATGTGTAAGTTCCTTTTTCTCCTAAAATTATTCATTAAAACAATATGGTCAATCACAAGATAATTGTTTGAATTCCATTAATTGGTATATTTTAATTTATTATCATTCCCAAGAGCGAGTCTATAATATAATTTTCACAACTAAAAACAATCTGTGAAAGAGTAGCTAGTTAATAGAAGTACCTACAGTGAGGCTATTTGATTCCGATAAATGACATAATATTTTTTTGAATTTAAAATGTTAATACTCAAATTATTAAGAAAACTTTTACTTTTCCATAAAATGTCCATTCTTTTGCTCTTTTCATGCAGAAATTTGACCGAAAAACATATTTTAGTTTAGAAATACAAAATAATTATATTGACCCAAATTAAGATTAAATATTATTTGTTATTCATAAGATTACTTAATAGAAAATGGACAATGTCAAATATTGCATTATATAATAGTTAAAATAAAATTCTATATTAAAGTTTATAATTACTCTCATTTCATATATCATTATAATTTTTATATAAAACTCATAATGAACTTTTCAAAATATTTACACCTCTTTAACATTTAAGATAAAAATATTTACAAGAATAAAAAATATTATTAAGAATTTTAAGATTAAAAAAAAAAAAAAAAGTAAGTACATTGAAATTTGAACTCCTCAAATTCGGTCAAAAATAATTTTAGTGTTCTATTTGAGAGTATACTCGTATAATACAGTAAAGCGCTCCCGAGTAAAGTTATAAAAATTTAAAACCATCCTACAGAATTAAAATACGTAACTAATCTAAGTAATGCATGGATAATCCTCACCAGTATTCTTTTTCAGATTTAGGTAGTTAAAAGTGTTATCAAAGTGTTATCCATTTATAGTGTCATACACTTAAAGTGTTATACGTTTAGAGTGTTATACGTGTGCAATGATCTAATCTGAGTAATATATGGGTAAGCAATCCTCGTCACTATTGCTCACCACCGAATTATATCAAAGTGTTATACGTTTACATTGTTATAAGGTTTGAGTGTTATACGTGTAGTGTGATATATTGTTATACGTGTAAAATGATCAAATTTGAGTAATATATGAGTAAGTTATCCTCACCACTATTCTTTTACCGAGTGTTATCAAAGTGTTATACGTTTCCAGTGTTATAAGGTTGAAGTGTTATACCCTTATAGAAGTGATATACGTTTATAGTATTATTTGATTTTAACGTTTTAGGTCTAGAGTGTTATACGTTTATAGTGTTATACGTTTAAAGTGTTATACGTTTACAATGTTATACATTTTTGAATAGAACGCAAATAATATGTGTTACTATTATATAACCTTTTTTTTGGGAAATTATAATTATTATTAAAGTGTTATACATTTCAAAATATAATACATCTTTAAATGGAACGCAAGCAAAATTTCGTTTACTGCCTAGTATAGTATTTTCTAGGAAAAGTTAATTCATATTCTTGCATTCATTTTCACTTATATATGTATATATATATTTTTTTTTGTTTTCCTTATATTTATATAACATTTTTACTCATTTTTTTTTTCATTTATTTTGTTATCAAAGTACGAGTAGGTCAAGAGTAATGTTTTTATTATTTAGATGATGCATTTTATATTCTGCAGTAAACTACTTATACAATTTTATACGTATATTGTAATACACTATATAGTGTATATATGTGAGCTCTATATTGTATGCTCTATATAAGTTTAATGCTTATATTACAAGTCCTTTTGTTATTTGTATAACATGAAAATTTTACTCATATGGACTCAGCTTATTCAATTTAAAGTACATTTACATTTTGAATTCAAAATTGAAGAATAAGAAAACAAAAAAAAAAAAAAAATAATACAATTATAATTTTCTTACAAGAGAGTATAGTATAACACTATTCTACAATTATTATTGTTTTATTGTATTCCAAAAATTATAATTATACTTGAAATTTTTATGTAAAAATTTATGTTTTCTTAATAAGAAATTTTTTGTTTCTGTTATAATTCATAAAATAAGTTTTTTTTTATTAAAAACTCAACTAATTTGCATGAAAATAAATATAAAAAAATTATTTTTACGAGTATAACAATTTAATATTCTTTTATATAATTATTATTATAGAGGGTTTTTAATAATAATTATGTGCATTATTATATAACAAAAATTTTACACAAAGTGTCATACATAATTGAAATGTTGTCAAATTTTATTCAATGTTATCGGATTGTATAATTATGTTAGTTGTAATAAAACATAATCATAGTTCAGCTGGACGGATTTGAATTTGCCAGTTTATGAAGCAAGATTGGGTATAAGTAAGGAGAACTTGAACCAGAAATTATGATTACCCCTACATTTTTATATTCAAACATTCGTAAAACTAAGTTTGCGATTTCAAAATAAATTAAAACTGAATACTTAATTTCCGTTTTTCTCTTAAATTTGTTGACGGTGTCAACTATTACTCAATATAAGTAGATTATGTCTCAATAGTTACACAATTATAGACCGAAGAAATTAAGTCGGAATAAACGAATGATTTGTGTATAATACAATTTCCTTGAAGAAGATAGCAGTACTGCTTTTTATAAAATAATCTTCCATTTTAAATAATTTTCATTAATTATACAAAATTATTTTATAAAAAAAAAAATTGCATATTTTTAGGATGATGAATAAATAAAACTAGAATTAATTGGACGAATTCAATGGTAAACGAAGTAAGTTAAGACAAAATTTATTATATTTTTGGATCAGAGGAAATTTAATTACTGTTAGCTCTTTAATTTCATAGAAATTTGGTAAGAAAAATGCATTTTTGTTCGAGAAAAACAGAAGCCCAAAACGAAAATTTGTGATAATTTTGAAAATGGGCAGACAGACAATGGTCCATTGATGTAGTTCAAATTAGAATCAGAACTGAGTTATAAGAACTAAGTGATATTAAAATTTGAAATTTATAAATTGGTTTTTAAGTCTTTTCCATTCATTTATTTCATATTTTATTAAAAGAAATCTTTAATTACTCAGTTAATTTCAATTATTGTCTGAGTAAAAGAGTAAAAAAATGGAATTTGGAATTGTTTTCTTGAATTATAAAAATTAATTGAAAGTGGGTTAATCATTAGAGAATTCTTATATTTAGAGCATAAATTATTCTTCTATATACTAATAATCATTATTTTGTGAAATCATTTATGATATTTTAATGTAATTTTTTACGGGTTTTTTTCTTTGTTTTCACATTTTTTTTATTACAGTAGGACATTCACATTTTAACTTTAATTTATGTTTATTACTCTGGTTTATATAGTTACCTATAAGAATATATAGTTAAAATGAAAAATAAAATTTTATATAAAAAAAAAACTTCAATCAATATGTAGATAAAAGCTATGAAAACTTTATCCTTTCGTGTGGGTATCTCATAATTATTAAGTATACGATGAAGATAACTTAAGAATTTTACTCATTTTTACTTTATTTTTCCTTTTTAATTTTTCACAATAATTTGCTAATAATGTTATTTTTTTTTCTTTTTTGTTTCTGTGTTATTTGCCTTCCATTCTAGAAAGTAATTAGGGCAAATTTTTTTACCAATAATAAACAAATACTGTTTATGTAACCTTAAAGTATTTCAACCCAGAATGTACCTGTAAATATATATATACCTTCATTCTCACTAATTAATATATGCAACTACATATTATTATGTATATATTTAGATAATGTTCGTATGCTTGTTGTCACAATTTATGTAGCTATAGTATAAATGCTTTTAACTAAAATGAGGATATCTTTATGGAATGTCCTTTTTTTTTTTACATAATAAAATATTTATCATTATAATTTTGAAAACACAACAACAAACTGAAAACCAAAACAAAAAATAAATAAATAAGACAAAATTTATGTAAATAAAGAGAATAAAAATGGATGATAAATAAAAAAAGAAATGTTTGGCAGGTACAACTCCAAGTAAAGCAATAATAACAAAAAAAAAAATTTTTTTTTATATAAATTTTTTATTATTCTCTTAACGCTTCCTTTATTGCACACAAGGATCATAATGAGAAACCCTATTATTGTCTGAGCTCATTGGCTCCTAATGACAGAATATAAAACTTTCACCCAATGTGTGTTGGTCACACATAGACATTCAGTCAAAAACTATAAAATTTTGTATTTGTTTAGAAAGGAATATTTGACATGATACGGTAAATTATGGAAGTTTTATCCGCTGTTTTAACTAAGATAATCCGATATGATTAATTTTTTATATATGCAAAGATATTTGGAATGGATTTAATGAATTTACAAAAAAAATTTAAACACAGGAAAACAAAGAAGAAGAGAATAAGGAGAAAGAGGAGAAGGAGGAAGAAGAGAAGAAGAAGGTGGACAAGGAGGAAGAGGAGAAGATAGAAGAGGAGAAGGTGGAAGAAGAGAAGGGGGAAAAAGAGAAGGAGAAAAAGAAAGAGGAGAAGGAGGAAGAGGAGAAGGAGGAAGAGGAGAAGGAGGAAGAGGAGAAGGAGGTAGAGCAGAAGGAAGAAGAGTAAAAAGAGAAAGAGGAGAAAAAAGAGGCAGTAGGGATAATAGTTGGAAACTGAAAAGACGTAGAAAACTTGAGAAGGGGAGGAAGATATGGTAAAGGAATACAACAAGTAGAGAAACAATACAGTGATGGAGAAAAAGGAGCAAGAGCAAAATTAAAAGAAGGAAGAGGAATAATAGAAGATCATGGAAACAGGGAAGGAAGAGAGGTAAATAAAGAATAGTAAGAGTAACTGGAGCTGAAGAAAAAAAAGGTTTAAAGATGTGGATGTAAAAGAGGGTGAGAAAAGGTGGGGAGGGAAGAGGGGGAAAAGAAAAACTGAGATAAGATATAGATGATGAGAGGAGCAGAAAAAGATGAATAGAGAAAAAAAAATTAGGAAAAAAATCACAAAAAAGAGGTATGAAAAGTGTGAATGAAATAGGCGAACGAAAGCGAAGAATGAAAGGAAATATGAGAAATATCCAGCATTAAAACCTTTAATAACTAGTACGGACCTTGGCCAAGTAAATTGACATGAATCAGGTAACTGAAACTTTTATTCACATTCATGCTCTCAAAATTTTGGCCTTTAATACAACATCATTTTCATAAGCTGCAACACTGAAAGCTCCAAATACTTATACACAAACTTAAAATATCATTTTAAAAGTTATCCAAAAATTTGGATATATTAAGTAGATGGATAAAAATTTAAACACAAAAAATACATAAAAGGATAGAAAAGAAAAAATAGCAAAAAATACACAAAATATTTATGGAATTTTGAATAATTTATACAAATAAAAAGATCTACTATAGCTATTCCACATAGTTACTTTAATTTTTTCCCTTCAATCTACAGTAATAAAAGCATAAAGAAAGCAAAAATTCTGATTTATGCAAAAAAATGTCGTCAGATAAGTTAAAGTGGAAATAAAACTAAACCAGAATAGGAATAAAGAGGAAAATTAGGATTAAAATAGAAAAGTTCTCTTAAAGGCTTAAACAAAAATTAAAGGCATAATTTTCTTATCCTTTAAATTTAATACTGGGAGCATGCTGGTGTTCAACATTGATGCCATGCTCTATATGAACGTTTCAAATTGTCATCGGTCTCCCGATGCTCGTTTATTAAGATAATTGTCCAACAAAAATATGCTTAATGGCTCTTTTATAAAATCACCACCTCGTTTTCCACTTTTGTTTGGCTGCAATTTAAACCCATTCCTTGATTTATAGTCTACTTATGGTAAAAAAGACAAACACAATTAAAAATATAAAAAAAATTATTATTTTCCAAAGATCATATTTACTTTCTTTACTATATCTACATTTTTATAAAATCGGATATAATGCCCGTGTTGCAATACCACAATTATTATTTTTATTTCGTATAACTTTCATATGTCCTTCAATACCCCAATCTTTACCCCATGAATTTCTAACTAACCAATAATCATGATCATTTTCTTTACCATAACCAATAATTGCCATAGCATGTGCCATTGTATAATTTGTACATAACGGTTCATAATAAATACCATTTTTATATAAACGAAATGATGGTAATGTTGCATCAAAACCAAAACCAACTGGACCAATTGTACCAACAATTGATTTTAATAAATTTTCATTTCCAGATTCAATTTGATAAAAATCATTTATTTTAATACGTGGTTCAGTTTGTATACAAATATCTTCTTTACCTAAATATGGATGATTAATATCAAAACCGATACCATATTCTAAAGCATATTTTAATGTTAAATTTGTTCGACCACCTCTACATCCATTATTACCTAATATTTTACTACAATCCATAACTTCTTGATGTGATAATTGTATTAATTTACCAGTTTTTATAAAATATTGTGCTTCAATTGCTGCAATAGCACCAAATGTATAACAACTACCACATTTTCCTTGATGTAATATTGGATTTTTAAAACCATTCTCAATCCAATTTATTGTTTCCGGAACATTATTAAATCTGGTGTTATTTTGTAAAATCTTAATTTTTGATGATGATTTCAATGAGTCAATTTCATTATCTGTTTGTGGATTAAGATATGTATTATGAAATTCTTCATCTGTTATATCAGAAAATTTATTGATTTCAATTTCGAAATAATTTTCTCCTAACTTTAATTTCGAATTATGTTCTCGTACAAGTTTTAAAGAGTTAGCAAATAAATTTTTACGTAATTCATCCTCTTTAGGATTTTTATAATTTTTATTATATTTTAATTTAAAATTTTTCCATTCACTTTCCAAATCACTTAAACATAAATTAATTGTTATTAATAAATAAAATGAAAAAAATAAACGTGGCGACATCTTTTTTTTTAAAATACCAACAACAACGATGACAATATTAGATTTTGATATGAGAACGCAGAATATTGCGAATTCTACTGAACTTCTAAATCGAATTTGGTTGTATTTTTATACTTTTTTTTTTAAATATTATCTTTCAAAAAAAAAAAAAACAAGAAGAAAAACAAAAAAAAATATGGGTTAACCACTTATTACTGTAGTAGAAAATTATTTTAATAACGGTTATAATAAACGTTCTTATCATTATTATTATTATAGGGAAAAAACGAAGAAGAAGAGATAATCATAAAATTGATGTCAAGGTTTTTTGTTTGTAAAGGTCAGTTGTTGTTGGAGATTTCTCGTATATATGTACATTTTCTTGCCAATATAATAATATTAAATGAAGTGGCTAAGAAATTGGGTAATCAGATCATAAATTATTTTTTGTTTTTTTTTTTTATTAGCAGATATAAAAATGTTAGTATATACTTAATATCTAAATTGAATTTTATTAAATTTATACAAAAGGTAGTATTAGATGCATTAATTTTTGTGTTATATGTATAAATGTAATATTTTATGGAAGGAGCACAAGTTTATAACAATTTTTATTACAATTACACGTGTTTTAATAAAAATTTATTCTGAATTTTAATATTCACGGCATGAAATTTGCATAATAAATTTATTCTAAATTTCTCTCTTTGTTTTTCCCAATTTCTCATTATTAATAAATTAAAAGAAATTCTCAAACTTTTAAAATTAAAGAGACATCTAACGAAATATTTAGGAATTATTAATGTTAAAGTAAGGTGTTGTAGTCCTTGCATTTAGCTCAATCCCAGCAATATCAATTTCAATTTGAATGGATGATAGTTTTTATAAACTTGCAACATTTAACAATTTGTGCTAAAAATTTGTTTGTCGTACATACAAATTTTAATCTCGGAGACTTTTAAAGAGTACATCAAGACATTAGAGGAAGGAATTGAGATTTGGTGATAAGTCAACTAAATTTCTCTTATAAAAGAGCGGAAAAGACGTTGATGTCTAGTAAGTGAAAGACTAAAATGTTTAGTTAGTGATTGGTCTATTTTAAAATTTCAAATTTCACAAACAATTTTCATAAATTGACACCGGTTGCGAACTACTCGTATCGAGTGAACGTATTATCTGCTTTAGCGGTTTATTATTCAAAAACGTGATTGCATATCGGTAAAAATATGCTCTGGCTCAGTTGAATATGAGTGAATGGCGAATGTTTTATAATGTTATGCTACAATTATGGCTGCAGTGATTTGGTTAACTTTCGACTACCTATCAAATCTAAATCTAATATAATATTAATTTTAACTATTTATTCAGAGCTTTGTATTATTTTTCTTAAAATCTTTAAAAAAGTTATCCTTTTCATTTTTAGTTGTGCGACAATATCTTTCGTACACCTAATATGTATGTGTGCAATTTTCTTTAATAGAAAACCAAATTTGATTGATTTATTCAACAAGTAGTAAAAATTAAAAACCTTACAAAAAATTTTAATAATTTTTAATTAATGAAAATGAAGAAAATTATTTTGAAGGTGAAATAAATTTTTTACTTTTCAAATAATGTTGCTGATATTCATCTGTCATAATAATGTCACAAAAAATAATTTAAAATTAATTTATAATAATAATATGACATTCTTAAGAAAGCATTGATTTGAACTATTAAAAATTTGGAAAGAAATGTGTCTGTCTGTTTGTTCACCCGTTATCTTAGATCGTTTATAATCGTTTTATATAAAATCAAAGAAGAAAACTATAATTATACTTAAATTATTAGAGGATTTTCAATCTTAATTCTCCTTCCAAAAATATACAATTGGATAAAGAATTTTGAGAAAGTAATGTAGGTATATGAGATATTGTTTTAGTAGCAATAAAGAAATATTGTTGGCATCACAAGGGACCTCGGACCCTGTCCACCGTTATTCAGGCTGAAAAATATGCCATAGGGTTGTGTGCTCTGGAATATATCTGACGGAACATTAGAAGGAGCAGGATATTTATTATGTCAGACTGTAGGGCCGTTCTTTTGACCCTTTCGTCTGATGTAGCTGAATCCAAGCTGCAGAAAGAATGTGACACCAATGGTGTCTTGGCTAGGCACAGCCAGCTAACCTTGATGTATATGTCGGACACTGCGGTATGGACAGGAATGAGAGAGCTAATGAGGGCTGAAGCCATGCTTCGACGTGCTAAGGACAAAGGTCCTGCGTTTTCCGAGTGATTAGAACGAGCAGGTCAGAGTTGAACATTGGCTGTATGTGCCTTTTGCACTCTAAGAAATTTATGTTTCCCTTGGGACTGGGTGAACGGAAGATGGCCATGCTTGGTCGTACACAATTGAGATTATTGGTGAGTATGCTCACTGAACATTGTCTCTCGATAGTTCATCTGAAAAAAATGGGGAGGGTTGAGGATGTGGTCTGCCTTTTGTGCTTAGAGAAGGATGAAATGATGGAACATTTATTATTTAATTTCGAGGCAGTTGCTCGCCTGCAACTGGGGTGCTTTCGAGGAGAAGGGGACTTTGAGGCCCCCTGGAGAATCTCTTGCAGCTTGATGAAGCTGCTATACTGCAGTTTGTCAGGGGCCTGGATATAGCGTACTAACGTAGATAGGGATGAGAATCACAAAGGGTCAGCTTGGAAAAGGCTTAAGGGTCTCAGTCCCCCGGAGGCCAAAAAAAAAAAAAAAAAAAGGAATAGTGTCCTCTACTTATAAAAATGACATTTCGTGTAATTTGCGATTGAAATATTTAAATATATAATTCTTAAGAAAATTTTTAAGAGGCAAAAACTATGTATTTTAAAAATATAGAACAAATTCTTCAGGCCACTACAGCTCTATTGAATATAATAACTCATTTTTGCTGAAATGTCCAAAAAGCCTATAATTGAAATTACAATGTAATTATAGGAAATTTAATAAATTAAAAATGCAAGAATCTGAATTGGATTTTGAATAAAATATTTAAAATAAATAATCATAAGTGTGATAATCCAAGAATTATGAAAAACTAAAAAAAATTTTTAATATTTTATTGTTAGCAACAAAAAAAAATTGTTTAACCAATAAATTATAAAAATGTTGACATAAATTTTAAATGTCCACATTTAATTGCATTTTAAAAAACTATTGTAAGAATATTAAAGAAATATTTCAAATATTTACAAAACACATACAAGCATATTTCATATTTTATTAAAATTTACTACTAAAAATAAAAAAAAAATTATTGCTATAAATAAAATATTAAATAAATTTTTAATTTATTAAAAAATTTCAATTCAATTAAAATTAAGTAAATATTAAAAAAAAAAGTAAAAAAAAAAAACAATTTGCCTGTATACTAGAATTTAAATTTCTTTTTAATTGTTTTCAAATTATTGTAATAAATTTTTTTTTTCCATTCAATGTACGTCTAATAATTGAATTTGAATTTAATTTCAAATATAATTTCATAGTCATATATATACAGTGGCAATAATAATTTTATTGGACACTTATGCAATGAATAAACAAAATGGGCAGCCTGTATTTATTGCAATTTATAATGTTTGGACTATGCTGAATTTAATTTTCATTTTAATAACCTTGGCAGTTGTGATTCTGGCTGCTTTACATTAGAATATGTTAGCTCCATTAAATATTTGAGTGTGATTTTAAATAGCTAATTGTATTGGTCAGAACACACAAAATATATGTAAGGAAATACTTTTATATACTGTTATTGGACAGTAACAGTTTTATACTGTTTTACTATTTGAAGAAGATTTATTCGTAAAGGCTACTAACTTCATTCGATATTTCTGAGTTGAAACACATGATGCTTTATTAAGACCGCTTTTTGTACAACAATAGAATATAATTAGAACAATTATGTATGAATTATTTTCTTCAATAAAAATATTCTCATTGAAACATCTCTATTGTTCTCGGGTTATTTTCGGAAATTTTTTCGTAGAAGTATGGTTATTTTAATTATACAAAATCTTCTATTCATAATATTCGATTAAATAATACGAGATTGGTTTGTGTTTAATCACGTAGAAATAAACACTTATACTATATAATTTTTAAATATTTATTTTTTAAGTAACACTGGGATTACTACACAATTATTGGTTAACTTACTGCACTCGCTAATATTTAAAAATAATTAAATATTAAAAAAAATAATTATTTTTCACAATTAACAGAGTAAAATTATACTGAATTATTCAATTGGAATTATAATTTTTTTTTTTGTGTTTGACATACTTAAATACAATTTATTATAACAGAATTTAAAAATTAATTTTTTAAACTCAAATATTTACAAACTAATTTTTTTTTTGCCTAATATAACACTTATTTTCTTTTTGTTAGTAATTGATTCGCTCAGAGAGCTTACACTGCATTTATTGTAAAAATAAAATAATTTTATTATATTTAGAGAAAATATTTTTATTACTAGCAATAAAATAATAATATCAAAATTTGAATTACTATTATTGCGTATAGAACAAATACGCACACACATATGTACACTCTCTTTAATTGCATATAGATACTACATCTATAATAATGATAATAACAAAAGTATATAAGATAACATAACATATTAACACACATACTACGCTATAATCCAAATTTTGTTATACAAAAAAAAATTCGATATAATTTATATAATATAAAATTTTTATATATAATCATAATAATATAAGAATGTATGTACATAATATTATAACTGTTATATACTCTTGTATAAATATAATATTATATTCAGTAATATTATGCCTTAACTTATTTTCAAAAAACAATTAATTTCACCTTAGGGATCCTTAATTCTAAGAGCATAAATTATTAAATTTTGCATAAAATTTGTGGTTGTCTAAGGAAATTAGTAAAGTTATCGTGCTTTTAATAATTCATATTACTTTCATTTTTTTTTCTTCTTCTTATTATTATTATTTATTTTCTTTTTTTTTGTTATATTCTCATATTATTTATATTATTACATTATAAAACACATATTACACATATATTTTTTTTAAATATACAATCATATTATATGCACATCATACGTATTTGTTTTTTCCAAAAATTTTATTATCTTTTCCATACACACATATATATATGTTTATAATAATACGTGTTTGTTATAATAATATAATTATATAAGTATTTATTCATGTATTAGGATAATGGAAAAAATTTTTTATTAAAGTCTCCCATTAGAAAGAACGAGTTATTAGATGTTGAAAATACTTTGAAAATTAACCTCTCTACAAAAAAATATAGAAAGAGAGAGAGAAAAAAAGAAGAAAATTAGAAAACAAAAAAGACAACAAAAATATTATTATTTTCTCTCATATTTAATTTTTATTATAAATATTTTGGAGAAAATAATAATAATATACACGACTATAATATAGAGAGTATTATTATTAAATTTTATTATTAATATATACGAACAAAACTAAGTGTCTCACCTTCAATTGAGAATAAAAAGGCATTTAGAGAATTTTCCAATTTTGAATTTAAATAAATTAAAGAGTGTAGTAACAACTAAAATAATAAAGTTTTTCAAAGAAAATTCATAAAAGAGCACAGAGAAATGCCAAACGGAATATTTTGGAGAGGGGAGTTGAGATTATTAATTAAAGAGAGAAGAGTAAATAAATTATTTTTCAGTAAATAAAATCATTAATAGAGAATTTAGAATTAATTATTATTTAAGGTTTATTATGGTGAAAAATTAGAGAAATTTCAAAAGATTGTTAATACTTTAATATAAAAGATTATAACAGATTTGAATAATGAAAAATTTAAATTCAATTTTAATGAAATTCTCTTTAAAAACTCTCATTTACTGAAAGTAATTCGAAATTATATTTAAAATTTAAAACAATACTTAAAAGGTGAAACACTTTATTTAGAAATATTTACCCTACATTTTTGTATTTAAAAAAAAAAACTATAACAAAAAAATAGAACAGATTTTAGATTTTACATACAAACATATGAGTAGATTATATCACAATATGTTATATTTTCGATATTATAATACAAAAACAGAAAAAAAAAACAAATAATAAAAATTAAAGGATCAAGGACCTCATTTTTAGAAAGAAAATATTTTTGTATATATATACTTATATATTTAATATAGGTTTATGTTACACTCTACATTATATAACACTTATGTCCTTTAAAACACATATAAATTTATAATGTTTGTGCATATATCGAAAAAATTTATGTTAATATGAGTATAACAGAAAAAACAACAAAAAATTATTATCATTGTTTCATTCATTTCTGTTGTTATTTTCTATGTTATTTACATCATATTTTCTCATTGTATCTGTGTGTGTGTGTCTGTGCGTGTTGTATACCCCAAGTTGATTTTATTTTAAAACTTATGTTTTTCAATGTTATACCCAAAACAAAATAACATTGGGGTATACAGCAAAAAAAAAAAAAAAAGACAGCAACAACAATAACAGAAAGTAACAAAAAAAAACCTAAAAAATATGATAAGAAGATACCAAAAAATATGCCATGTTTGTAAAACTAGAAGAGATGAATCCAGGCTGAAAGATGAATAAAATCTGAATAAGGAGCAAAAAAAAGAGGCAAAAAAATATTTGTGTGCGTGTTCAGTTTTTTTCTCTTTCTGTTTGTTCTAATTTTTGCTATTGTTTTTTTTTTTGTTTTTTTTTGTTATATTTTTTATTCATAAATAGGATTTATGTTTATGAGAGTTTAATATTCCCGAATATATCATATTAAATCGCCTTTTGAAGCATAATAACAATAAATATTTTCAAGAAAGTTGGGTTTTTTTGTTTGCCATTTTTTATTTCATGTTATTTTTTTTTTTTTTTAAAAATTCAAGTGGTAACTGGATATCGTATAACATTGAAATTTAAATTTTTTTTTTAGACTGTTATACTACGAGTATATGCTTATATTTTAAGTATACAAAATAAAAGTCAGTTTATTTCTCATGTTGCTTTTTTAGATTTTATTTATTATTTTTTAAAAGATAGAATTTTAATTTTTTTAACCCATTTCTTACTGGTTTCTCTTTTTTATTTTTTTTTCTCTCTTTATTATTGTTATATGATTATTTTTGAGATTGAAGAGAAAAAAATTATTTCAAAAATTATTATGACATATTTTTGTCCGTCTATTTAAAATATAAAATTTTTTTTTATTATTATTATTATTTTTGTTATAAAATAAAATTATTTATTTTTTTTTTTTTTTATTGAATATTTATTATGGATTTATAATAAGGATTTTGAAATGTTAAATTGTGACAAAATCTATAATAACTATAAGAGATAATAAGTGTTATAATAAATTTTATTTGAAAAAATTTATTAGTTGGATTTTGTTTTAAAGTAGCTACTAGTTGAGTTTTGTTAGAAGTTATGAGCTGAATGTAAAATTTATGATGTTATAATTGAATGGAATTACCCTATATAGTAAAACTAAAACAAAATGGTATTTTAAGTAATATAATTAAATTAAATAGAATTTTATTTTTATGAAAAATAGGGTACCGGTTACAATTATAGGCACTCTTAAGCGGAATTTCTCATAAAACTTTACTATACAGAATTGTTAAAATTTGACCATTGGCAAAAAGTAAATTGAATATTCCTCTTTCATAATTATAATAAAACTTATTAAAATATTAAATAATGTTATATTTGGAAATTCTCCACAATATTAAAAATTATCATAGTTGAGCCATGAAAGATTAATTAATTTTCGTATTTCCGGTTATTCCCACATCTTGTGAAATACTCAACTTGAACACCAAAAAAGGTTGAACAATATTTACTTCCTCAAGTTTAAATAGCGTATATTATTACACTATAACACCAAAAACTATAACAAGTAAAAAATTGCATATTTTTAGGCAATTCATATGGTACGTATAATAATATTATATTAAAATGTTTTCTAATTTTCTTTTAAAAATTTCTTTAATTACATTTTTTTTTTCTAAATTTTGTTGATAATTATTGAAATATGAGAATAATTATTGTTACTAAAATAATAAAATTAACCATTTTATTTGCATGTAATTAAAATATTTTTCATAATAATAATTATTTTTTTTTTTTTTTTTTTTGAATTTCACACATATTGTAATGTAAAACCAAAAATTTCTTATTATATCCTTGAATTATATAACTATCATATTGTTTATACGATTCATGGAATTAAAATGAAATTTAATTAAAATTATAGCAGTACGGAATATATGGAAACCATATCGCATCTTAAACGATATTTAGATTCTTATTACAATTTAAAATTGAAGAGACCAACAAAACGAAAAGATCGCACAAAGTGTATATGTTTACAATTCACATTTTGTTAATTTATTTAGTGCCTAATTTTTATTATTATTTTTTTTTTTAATCGGAGTAAATTAAACTTAATATTAAACAATTAAAATAATTAAATTCAAATCGAACTAAATGTCGTTTGCCAGTCGACAAACTCCCCAAGAGATCACTTAACGAATTTCTGTATTTTGTCGAATCAGTTCTTTTGCGATTTCGAAAATTCGAATCAGCAGTGAATTCGAAATATATATATTTATGGTCAGAAAAGGAATGATCTTGTGTGACTTTCCAATTCGTGACCATACCAGGAATCGTTTGGGAGGCGAGTAATAAATGCTCTTAGCCCCTATTACATGTTTAGCAGTATTAGTACTCAAGAAAAATTTTAAAAGTAACTCACCTTTTATGTTTGTGTCTGAGCTTCCACAGATGGTGTGATGTGCTTTAATATATCAATAAAAATTCTTATTTTGCTCACAATTTTCTGTTCTCTCATTCATGTTTCTCTTTCTCACAACACCATTTACCCTAATCAAATAAAAATTGACTAAAATAATAAACAAAATATTTATTTATTGCACTAAATTATTCTCAACAAGAGAGAAAATCATTCTCTCTTGAAGAAAACAAAATACTCACCACTTTTCACGTACAATTTTATTTAAACTAAAATTGATTGTGTTTGATAAGCTTAATTTCACAAATTATAAAGAACACTTTTATTTTTTTTTTTTGTAAATAATTTTCCAACAAGTAAGTCTGATTTTATTTCACAAAAAAAAAATATAATAATGAAAACTATTTAAACAAAAACCAGAAAAATCCTAAAAAAAAAAATTATTTTTTTCTCTACTTCACTGAAAACTTACAAAGAAATGGCCGAATCGAGCAAAACGAAAAAAAAAAACAACAACACAAAAAAAAATACCCTGGAAAATTTCATTGCAAGTGTTTTTTTTTTCTCCTTCTGCTTCTTCTAAATTTCATATTCAGAGCATTGCTTCCGGGTACAAGATACACTCATAGCACAAGAAAATTTGAAATTTTCATTGATTCCATTATTACACGAATTAAATTTTATTTTTACAAAAAAAAAAAAAAAAATTTTAAATCAGGAGAAAAAGCACCGTTGTATTTTTACTTTTCATTACGGTTGAATTAAAATTTTTCGCATCACTTATCACTAAAATTTTGTTATAAATTTTTTATTGGAATTTTAAATGTAGCAAAAATATTTCAATTTAAGTGCATAGCTTCCAAGTTTTAAATAAAAATTTGTTTCCCTCCTATAAGAAGAAAAATGGCAACAATAAAAAATTTAAATAAATTTTTCAATTTATTTTACACCTTCAATAAAATTTACAATATTTTTTTATAATAGAATAGTTTTGGTATTATGCAAGTGCTACTCGTACACAACATTAATTCGAATATGCAAGTGTTATAACATTTTTAAAAACAAATTCTTTTTTTCTTCGAAAATTTTAAAAGGTTTCAAATTTATTTCACTAGTTTTTCTCCATGAAGATATTAATTTTGAATATTTTAAAAAATAACAAATTGTTTTGCTCTATTTCGGAGTTCTATTACAATTGACTAAGAAAACTAGAAACTAATTTAGTAAAGAATATTTTTTATTCTTATTGTCCTTTAAGAGTTCTACAAATTCTACAAAACTTAAACAAATTTTTCTAATTAATTTTAATTATTTGTCACAAATTCGGTATATTGTCAAATTCAACACAGTATTATTGTCTTCGAAATACAATAGAACTGATTTAATTCATAAAATAGTGACAGTAAATCGATATTTCACTCAATTATTATTATTCTCAATAGAATATTGTTCTCTTTTGTAAGTTTAAGCTGTGATTTTTGTAAATATCTCGTGACTTCGTATTACTTCGTTAGTTCTCTTAAAACTTTATTAGCATGACAATAATTGACCTGTTTTGCTCAAACGAACTCTAATTTATTTTTAAACAAAAAATCAAAATGAAAACCTGGGATAATTCAATTTTAGAAAGTGATTTTAAAGTTTTTCGTAAAAGTCGCAAATTTCTAAAAATTAATAATAATAGTAATAAAAATAAGGATATAGGACCGAAACCTGAATTAAATATTAAAAATATTATAAATTTTTATTTAAATAATTCAACAATTCATGGAACAACATATCTTGTAGATCCAAATTACAATTGGTTTACAAGGTTAGCTTGTAATTTTTCATCAATAAAATTTTTATTAAACCCTCATTTTATATTACTAATAGATTCATATGGGGAATTTTAATATTGGCTGGCTTAAGTGGTATTTATTATACATGTAACACTTTACAAAATAGTTATCAAACAAATGTTATTAAAAATATTATGGAAACTGGTATGATGTATCCAGATACTTTACCATTTCCAGCTGTTGTTGTTTGTAATAACTATTATATAAATTGGAATAAAATTGAAATTGCTGAAAATTTATTTTTACCAAAGAATAGTACAGCAGTTTTAAAAGAATTATTTCGTAATTTTATTGCTGGATTTGAAATTGATTATTTTATTGAAATGAAATCAGCATCAAAATTTAATGGAACTGATCTTAAAAAATTAGATTTTCTTAATATAACTGAAGTATTAGAATTTTTATCATTTGATGTTGATCAAGTTATCGGACGTTGTCGATGGAAAAATTCTGAAATGAATTGTTCAAAAATATTTTTTAAACAAAGAACACAGATGGGTTACTGTTTCATATTTAATTCATTAATAAATCCGAAATGTAAAGAAGAAGCGGTGAGTCTAATGAAAATATAAAAATTTTGTTTTAACAAATTCTAAAATACTCAAACTAGCCAAATAATCTCACCATTTTTATTACATTGAAGAAAAAATTAATGCCAGATGCTCCGTTTCCATGGACAACCGGTGGAAGTGGTAGAAGAAGTGGTCTCCGTATTGAATTAATACCACATTTCTCCGAAAATATTCCAAAACATTTGAATAAGCATGATAGTTTTTTTGTAAAACAACTGAAATTAAATTAAAAGAATTAAAAAATTTTTAATAATTATTTTTTTTATTTTTTTTAAGATACGTGCCGTAGATTCAGATGATTGGCCAGCAAGAAGAGGTGATCATATAAAATCGGTTACATTAAGTTATTTTATTATTGATCAAGTTGATATTCAAGCAGAAAATGCTATTAAAGCACTACCAGTCATCCAGAGAAATTGTTTATTTAATGATGAAGTTATTCAAAGTAAAGATTATATCGATTTTAAATCTCATTATGCAATATGTAGAATTAATTGTAGATTAAGACAAATTTTAAAATATTGTAAATGTGTACCAGATCATTTGATTCCGAAAAGTAAGTTTGGAAAAAAAATGCTATTTAATAATTTTAAATTGATACTGGAGTGTATATCAAGGGGAGGCAAGTTTCATTACTTTAATTTTTTGTTATGCAATAGAAAGTATTCCATTCCACAATTATTGACGATGTGGCAGTGGTACGTTGTTATCGACCTTCGAGTGCGTTTTCGGGTATTGAAGACACCATTTATTTGTTACTTCAATATCACCTAAGCTACTTATTTTTACAAGGTTAAGACAAGGTCAAAAGCAAAAAAAAAGCCTCCTTAAAGTATTATAATTATTTATGGTTTATAAAAATTTCTTGATTTGGATGACACAAAACCGGAGTCTGAGACCGATCTAAAAATTTCTGTCACGTACTCGGCAATATAAGTCCTACAACATAACAAAAAATTATAACAATGAGAGGCTACTTGCTTGTTCAATATACTCGAATAGATTTGTCATATTTTAATTTTTCAATTTAATAAAATTTTATTTTAGCACGTTTTAAACCATGTACAGCTACCGGTTATCATTGTATTGCTGTTAAACATGATATAATAGCAAATTATTCATTTTCAATTAAAGATAAAGATACTTTCAGTTTAAATGGACAATGTCATTGTTTTACATCTTGTTCAATTATACTTATTGATACGGATGTTGTTACCAAACAGAATGAAATAAGTAATAGAACTGTTATTGATTTTCATTATCGTAAAGTTGCTACACCAAAATTTCAAACTTTATTATCATTCAGTTGGGCCGATTATATGGGTACAATTTTAAATTTTTTGATTTATAAAATGTTAAAACTTATGATAATTTCCTTGAATAATTATTTTTAGTATATTTTGGTGGAATATCATCAACATTTGTTGGAACATCAATTATGAGCATTTGGGAAGGAATCTTTTATATATTCATGATTATTTCAGCATTATTTTATAAAATATGTAAAAAGATTTTGTCATGGTAGAAAGTATTAACAACTCTCTCCATAAATTTGTAATTGTAATTTTGTTATAATGAAAGAGTATTGCAAAAATTTTACTAATAAAGTTCTGAATTAATTACTGTGAATTCATTATTGTGAATTCATTACTATTACATATATGATTACAATATTAGAAAATTTAAAACAGTATAAGAAAAGTTTAAAAATTATAATAATGAATAAATAATTTGTGATCTCTGCCGAATCTCTATTCATTATGATTTACGATTTACAAATTATTAATAGAAATTTTCAAATATGCAAATTTGTGTAAATATCTATGTATGTATGGATTTAATTTTAAGCATCCATGTAACACTAAATATCAAAAATGAATATTAATATTTTGAAACATTATAATGATTGCTTGTATACACTCTCTCTCTTCTGCCACTATCCTCAACAGAATGTAAGCAGTCACATGTTAAGCTAAGCTTGATGTTATATTAAAAAATTAATTTCTGTCTGCAGCAGTGTAAAACAATTCTTGGGCTGCTCTTATTCCAGTCCAGTTTTTTGATATTACGAAGTCAAGAAATTTGCTTTCCATTGAAAGAAGTTCATACTCATTACAATATTCATTTCTATTGGCAAAAATTTCCTCATTTTTGATATGGTCCGTCCACGATATTTATAGTATTCTTATTCGTATTGTACAAACTATAAGATTTAAAAATTCGTAGCAATTTTAATGAAACCTTGCCTACGATAAAATTCAATTTCTGAAGGAATAATTAGTAATGGTATAGGTTAGTCCAAATGAACAAAACTGTGTGGCACATCTTTTACTTCTAAAATTATCCCCGTGTCTCCTTTAATCTCTTAATTTTGTTGCACATTTTTTCACTATATTTGACTTTATTTTTACCCACATTCGTTATGTTCCACATTTATCCCCATTTTTTATGTAGTTGATGTGAAGTTTTCATGTCTGCTTACCTGCTTGTTTGGCAAAAATCTTATAATCTACCTTAAGCTTACTTCATAATCATCTAGAATTCTGAAATATTCGGAAAAGCTGAAATATTCGTGGTGACAATTGATGTTATTAACAAATCACTGTATCTGTTTTTGGCGACACCACTGTCTATCATATTATGACTTCAGTTCACATTTTTACTTAATGTTACACCTTGCTGTCGATTATTTGCTGGCCAGATCAAAATTATTTTATTATATTGTGAGAAATCCTTTTAAAATACGAGTATATTCTAAAATTTTATAATATGTTATAATTTCGAAATTCTTGTATATACCATAAACAATTCTAAGTAAATATGCAACTAAATGGAAAGGTACGCTTTGAGTTATAAAGTGCTTTGGAACTTGAAAAAAAAAATTGTAAATATTACTCGTATTTTTTTATTTACTCTAGTACTTTTTTTTTACAAATACATTTTTCATAACAATTTTTGTCAGTAAAACATGAAAGTCTTTAAAGTAATTTCTGTTTTTTTCGTCTACAAATAAAAAACGGAATGACTCTGTTTGTTTTACCACACACCAAACAGAAAAAAACCCAGTTACTCGTATGAAATAAAAATAATAATAATAACAATCATAAGAATAATAAAAGAAATCCTTATAGTGTTCTTCAACTAAAAAAGCTGTAAATAATACCCCAACTTTTATGATTCTCCTCAATTCAAGTAGACAAACATCTACTAAAATATCTATGTGTGGTTGGTGTTTTCTAAGAGTATATTCTGCTATTACGAGGGCTATACTCATCTAAACACATTTATATTTTATTTTTAGTTTGTTTACATGCATTTTTATATTAACATTATTGTGTCCTTTTTCCTTTTATAATAGAAAATGAGTTGATATTTTTTTTTTTCATCATCTTGAATTAAAATAACCATAAAACCTAAACGCAAATAAAAAAAAAATATATAGAGAAAAGTTTTTCAATTTAAAGATTTTTGATGACAACCACTGACTAAAACTGAATTTAAATTCTGAGAAAAAACAAAAAATGGAATTTCATTTTTAATATTATTTACGTACTGGTGGCGCTACATGCATATAGACACATATAAAAAAGCTTATTATGTGTGTATTTACCCCCTCTCCCTATTGTATATATTTTTTTTTGTTTATTGTTATGTGCAATTGAATGGAAGAGAAATGAAATGAAAAGTTTGAGACATAATTTCATAAATTATTCAGGATTATAAAAATAAATAAAAAAAATCTGATGTGGTCAGCACATAACCGACCGCATTGTGTATTGTCTAGTTAAATGAAAGTGTTACAGAATATTATAAAAATGTTTGCTAAATACTTCTTTCCAATTTTTAGGACATTAGTAAGCTTATAGTTAACATACTTAGAAAAATGTAAATTGGGCTCTTAGTAGAGTTTCGCTTTGTGCTACCCGAATTCCCTGAAATGCTCGCCAGTTAGTTTCGGTAACAACCAGAACTCAAATGTCAAATTTCAAGAAATTCCATCAATTTATTCTGTGGATATGGTGAAAAATGTAAAATCGGCCCGCAAATCAGTTCTCGAGTCCTGATCTTTCCAAAAAAGTTATATGTTCATTGCTTTAATATGAGGAATTCATATATTAAATTTCAATGAAATCGGTTGATTATTTCTCTTTATATACACAAAAGTGTATGTTTGGCCCGTAGTAAACGTCTAGTTGCCGATGCCTGATCTTTCCAAAAAATTTACATGTTCATTATTTTAATACGGGGAATTCATATATTAAATTTCAATGAAATCGGTTGATTATTTCTCTTTATATACACAAAAATGTATATTTGGCCCGTAGTAAACGCCCAGTTGCTGATGTCTGATTTCTTCCAAAAGTTAGGAATTTTTGCGTATGATCGAGCAAAGCTTATATATGAAATTTCAAGTAAATCGGTTGAATACTTTCTTCAAAATGGTGAAAAATGTAAAATCGGCCCGCAAATCCGTTTTCGAGCCCTGATCTTTCCAAAAAATTGATATGTTCATTGTTTTAATACGAGGAGTTCATATATTAAATTTCAATGAAATCGGTTGATTATTTCTCTTTATATACACAAAAATGTATATTTGGCCCGTAGTAAACGTCTAGTTGCCGATGCCTGATTTCTTCCAAAACATACGAATTTTTGCGGACGGTCGAGCTGAGCTTATATATAAAATTTCAAGTAAATCGGTTGAATACTTTCTTCAAAATGTTCAAAAATGTAAAACAGGCCCGCTAAAAAGTGCAGTTCCCGAGGCCTGATATATACCAAAAGTTGATCGATCCGTGCCATGGTGGAAACAAACTTACATATAAAATTTCATCAAAATCGGTTCAGCCGAACTTGAGATACACGCGTGCACACACAGACCGACAGACGGACAGACCGACAGACCGACAGACCGACAGACCGACAGACCGACAGGTTGCTAAAAATAGTTTATTTACACTTCCCCACTATGGAGAAGTACGTTCCCACCGAAAACTCGATATGCAAAATTTGTTGCCATCACATAACCTACCTATTGTTTACACAATACGGTCGGTAAAAATTCAACGCAACCTTAAGTCTAAACAGTATTGGTTCTCTAAATTGCTTTGGTCGATAATTTTAAAATAACATAACATGAATATGTTAGAGTTTCATTGATTTCTGGCCAATTTTCGATTTATAATATTGATTATATAAATAAGAAAACACAAATTTACTTTCTGGTCGGTGTTGCCTGAAATTGAAAGAAGATATTGGTTTTATTATTGTTATAGTCTAATATTAAGTAAATGATAGCATGCCTATTATGAAGCTCTCATTATAATCAGTTATTGATCAACGAATTCCTTTTTACAACTGTCCGTTAAAAATCAGGAACATTTCCAGATATTTCTGTCCATATTTTAATGATTACTTTAAAAAGCACCTAATCGCAATTCTCTATGTCCAGCAAAAGTCCTGCATTTAGTGACCTGCATATTTTGAAAAAATCGTTTAGGAAAGATATACATAAGGAGGTAAAATGAATCAATAAAATTCGGCATCGATAAAACGAACTAATATAAAATTTGGCAAAATATCTACCTAGAAGTTAGAAAAGTAGTTGAAACCAGATTGTAGGACGCTGTTCTTATAACATATCTTATTGATATCAAAATTTCACCCGTCTAAAGGGATATTTCATAGAGTTTTATTCTCGATATGTCAATTGATTAACTGCTTTCCATTGTGCAAATTCAAAGTTTGGCTTCATAAATTCTTATCGTTTGATTTCTGAAAAGATAGGACAGTAGGGTGTTAAAGTCGTGAGTGGCTCAGTGTTTTTTTTTTGTCCGCCGATTGCTCTCTCTTGCTTAATGTATTTTGTTTGAATTCCCAGTGATTTTTCTTTCATGAGTGATCATGCTTGTATTTTTAATTGCAGTGATCCGAAAACTTGAATTTAGGACCGTGACAATGGAGTGGAGGTACGTATAAACAGCTACAAGCATACCATTCAATTTTTTTTACTTTTAGTTTTGGGTGTGTTTCTTGTCTAATTCATAACAAGCTCGACTATTAGTAAATTTGAATTTCCTTACTCAAAAGGAATAGTTCGCACAATAAGTAAACAACTGACCTTTTTCGTGTTTAAAATTTACACAAGAACATTTTTATCATAATTTTATTATAAAAACAAAAAATATTTTATTTATAAGGACATAAAAGTTTTATATTTTTTGACCTTCAATAAACTTGAATTTTATTTTAAAGTTTACAGACCTTTTTATAGTAATAATGTGGAACAAATTTCATTTTCCATTGGGATTTTTAAATAATTTTCGTTTATTTTATGTATTTTTACTTAATTTTTACAATGCAGTATTTCACAACAATATTTTGCAGGAAGAATTTTAAATTATACAAGTGCACTTACTATATAAAATATTTATAAAATATTATGAAAAAAATTTCCTTCAATGGTCTTTTATTCAAACTTTTTAATTAGATACTTTTGTGATTTGTAATATTATACAAACTGATACGATAATTAAATACAAATGAATAGTAGACGACAATTTCAAGTCAATTTTGGAAAGTCTACAAGAGATTGTGTTTTAAATAAGATTTTCATTATATTATAAAGGGGAACTAATTACAAGAGAAACTATAATTGACTCATAGACCGGTCGACATTGTGACGACGCTTTTATATTTTCATTGATTAATTTATTTAACTCGATGGTGTTTTTAAATGAGTCACAAAGATCGTAAAATAAAATAAAACAAATTATTATTTGTTCTGCCAAATTGATAGCTTTTATGCAATCATATATTGCTTAAAACAATCTGAGTCTAAATAATAAAATCGATATTCTATTGTAATATTTTACTATTACATTGCATACATTTAGGAGGAATGTAATAGTATAATCGTTAGAAATGTGACTTTAATATCGTCAGTCCGAATATTGAATTAGATTAATTTTACAGTTTAAAAAATTGATAATTTATATAAGGAGACTATTTAGGATAAGGCATTCAAAAGTCGGCAAAGTGCGGCCTGTGTGCAGCATGCGACCCATTCAACTTCAAAATGCATCCCATCATTCTGCTTGTAAGAAAAAAACATGTTCGATTACGACTATTAAAATTTGAAAAAATTTTTTCAAAAAAATTTTTTAAAACTCAATCATTGATAATATTGGTACATGAAGTTCCGTACAATTTTATTGTTCGTCAAAACAAAACAATCAAGAAAGTCCGAAAAAATTTCATTTCTTCTTGTAGTTTCTAGAATAGGTACTGTAAGAAACTCATACTCACATTGAACATATTTACCCATAATCCACAAAAGTTTGCCGATGGTTTAGGTATTGTTGGCTTTACAGAAGTTCGATAAGTTCATAAGTATACAAGAAGTAAATGCCCGAAAATTTTATCAATTTGTAAGATTTATGGGATAAACACTCGGGAGGAGTATAATATTCACGGATGTAATATTCTTTTGAAACGTCAAAATTTGGCTACAAATAGTTTTAGAATATTTGTTCATGGAAATTGCCTTATATATTTAAGAATATAGCATAAACAATATTAGTTACACAATTGCGTTTGCCAAATTCAAAAAATGTCTACAATGTACTCAAAGAAGGTTTTCAAATGCTTACGTTTTTGAATTTTACGTTGTAACTATATTAATACCCAAACCAAATATGTAAACAATTTTCTGTAAAAAATTTTTTTGTCTTCAAAATTTGATTTCTTTTACCTTGAGAGCTCTGGAAATTTTCAAAATCCTTGTTTTTTATAGAACATTTTGTTGAACAAAAATTACAAAAGAAAAAAAAAACTCCACATTTTTATTGCTTCCTACCTTTGTCTTCATGTTTTATATTTTAATTGCTTTATTATAGTTAAAAAATTTCTATCATTCCATTTATTACGTTTGGGGAAAATCAAAATCCCAAAGGAAGTAATTTTTCCTTTTGTTCACTTTTGTTTATAAATAGCCATTATAACTTATTAAATTAACTAATTATTCCCATGACGGAACACCATCATGGATCTAGAAAAAAACAAACGTGTTTATAGTGTAGACTAAAAAAAAAAATGTTCATAACGCGAAAATTAAAAATAACTAATGAAATGACTAGAGAAATTTAATGAATAATAAAGTTTATAACCTATACCAAGCCAATACTTTCAATAATGACACTACACGCGGCGCGTCCATAAAGCTTGATATATAAGACTTTTTAATTAATTATGAAAAAAAAAATTCATTATACTTTTTCAACTTAATTAATAATCATTATAAATTTTTTTATTTTTATTATTTTAATTTTCACATATTTAAACCTCAAAATATTATTTAACGTATTTGTGGATACATTGGTTGGAATGCGATACCACATTGATTATTTGCATGACGTGCCATATACATATAACCGCCGCTGCCCCAATTACTACCCCATGAATTTTTGAATACCCAATATGGTTGATTTGCATTATTTACACCATAACCGACAACAGTAACAAAATGATTAATACCACTTGGATTTAAATAACAATTTGCATCATAATATAATCCACCATTATAATATTTAAAACTATTTAATCCAGCATTAATTAATACAACAACTGGTCCGACAGTGAGTGCTTGCATTAATGCATATTCATCATTTTGTGCTGTTCTATACCAATTGTTAATATAATATCTTGGATTGCTATACCTACATTGTCCTACAACACCACGATATGGATTTCCGGCTGCGGCACCAACTCCATTGTCTTTAATATAATTCAATGTAGCATGCATAAAACCATATTGGCATCCTTTATTACCATAATTGCTACTACAATCAACAATTTCTTGTTGTGATAATTGTATTAATTGTTTATATTTAATAAAATAATGTCCTTCAACAGCTGCTGTTGATGCCATTGCATAACAACTACCACAACTACCTTGATTTATAACTGGATTACGAAAACCGAAATCAACCCAATTAACCATATTTGGTAGACTACGTGCTGTTATATTTATTTGTGGTAATGATTCCCATTCTTCAGATGGTATTGCTTTTCCATTTGCAATTTGACTTTGATATTCATCATCAGTTAAATCAGCAAATTCATTAATGGACATTTCAAATGTAACTATACCAGCTTTATATTTTCCATTATGTTCTTCGATTTCATGTAAGGCTTTCAAGAAAATTTCTTTACGAATTTCATCCTCTTCTGGACTATAATTTTTACCATATTCCTTTTTGAAATTCTCCCATTGTTCAATTTCATTAGCTTTTAAATTTAAAAAAGCTAAATTTAATACAATTAAAATTATTAGAAATTTCATAGTAAACGCGTTTAATTATATAAGTTGCCATTTTTGATTTCATTAGACTTTTATACCTAGAATTTTGTAAAAATAACACGCTCTTACGTTTATATATGTATTAATTTATCCATATAGTGTCTTTTGTATATTCAGATTAGATAATTTTAAAGTGATTTGCATTTGACAAAAATAAAAATAATTGAAGATTAAAGTTTTCCACTTTAATTATGAATCACTTATAATTTTTGAGTATAACACTTCAAATGTCATTTGAAATATAATTAAAATTTTCAAATAAATTTTATTTCCTACTTATCATTCGGACACCAATCGAAAATTTCGAAATTTCGGATTCTACGAGTATTGTTCTCTAAAGTACTTCGTTTTGATAAGCAATTATTTTTTATAATACTTCATCCAAAAATATACGAATATAATTTCGATCCATCAAAATTCAATTCACAATTTCTCAACATTGTTGTAAACAATTATCAGGCACAGAATGTCAAACTTCCCAAAATAAAAAAACAAAAATCAAGACAGTTATTATCAGGATATCAAACAGTAAATAAAGCTTATCAATTTGAGATAAACAAAAAATCAAATTTCTAATTAGCTTGTAATAGATTTAAACAAACAGATATGTTATGTATCTAGATAAATTGATTTTAAAAACATAAAAAAGGGCTACTATTGTGTTCAATTACCATCATGTTAGCAATCAATTACTATCGTGTTAGTAATCAATTACAATCATATTTATTTTATTCAACCAACACTTGTATAATTGCTCACTTATTATTTAACACTATTTTGAAAATTTTTTCGTCATCAAAACTAAAGGAGTGAAATAACAACTAGATAAGGTACTAACACCGAGTTTAATAATTAAAAATAATAGTTGGACTTTCATAATTTATACAGTAGAACTACCTTTTATTTGAACCGCATTAGAATTTTAAGAATATTATGGGATTATGAACAGAATTTGTATAAAAAAATACGAGTAAGTGATTTTGCCTTTATTTAATTAATGTAATTGATGCATTGAGAGTAGAGCACTACCGTCCTAATACCGTTAGATCTCCAAATCCTTATATAAGGGAACCTAAGTTTTTGTATAACAGGAAAAATTCCACATTTTTGTTTGGGAGACTAAAATGAACCAGCCTTACTATCAAAATATTTATAATAAAAATATTATGCCAATGTTGTAACAGAAAGTAGCGAAATAATTCAAGTAGAGCTTATCGCACTGACTCGTTTGATAATAAAATAAGTGTTTTATATATAAAATTTAATTTAAATAAAGTATAAAAAATTTTAATTAAAATTTTTTTAATTAACATGTGAATTTGGAAAATTTCCAAATCAACTTTTCGATTTAAAACGGAAAATATTTTACGTAATGCTTATGAGTTGAACAATCTTTTGGGGTTATTCAATTCTATATTGATTTCCACGAAAATTAATTAATTTTCATTTCGTTACTAGACTAGACAATTTTTTGGCCAAAAATTTTTCAACAGCAAATGAATTTGTTTATTTGAGTTCACCCATTATTAAATAAAATTTCCGTGTATTTTCTATAATCACTTCAATTTTTGTAAGTTATCATTTTGAGTGCACCCATTATTGAACAAAATTTTGTGTAATTGCTTAACAATTTATTATCGAAGTGCTGTCAGATTTACTTCAAATGATTATTAATATTTACAGATTGAAATGATAAAGCGAACAATATTTTGTATGAGATAATAATTTTATTTATATACAAACTCTTTTACAAAATTTTAAATAATTCCGTTATAGTAGCTTAAGATTTTCGAAAATAATATGATAATATTTTTTCATGTCCCAGATTTTATCTTATCACAATAAGTAAATAATAATGTTGTTAATACAAAATCAAATATTTATTATAACATAGTAGTTAATTTGTAATATTGGCAGTCAGTATTATGCCACTTAAGATAAAATTCTTGAAAATTATTGTGGTAAACATGCAATTTATTATCTATTATACGTTATGTATAGGGAGAATCAATTCCTTACACGCGTACCTACGAATAGTATTTGATTACAGAGTTATATTTCAGTTCACGCATGATAACAATAAAAGCGAAAAAGAGAGAACGTCAAATAATTTATTCCATTTTTTAATTGATTTCTTTAACTCGCAATAGTTTTTACTAATATAATTGAAAATATTTGGAACTACAATAATTGGGAATTGAATAATGGAATTAAATAGACTTACACTAAAATTTCTAATATAATTTTTTTAACACTATTGAATATTTCGTTTCTTAACAGCTGCCAATAATTTTTTTTAATATTTAACATTTTAATTTTAACATTAATATATAAAAGCATATATAAATAATAATAACAAATTTTTAAATTGATTCCCAACATAGGTCTATTTGATTCTCAATTCAAGTCTAAAGCCCAGTGGTTGAAATTTATTTGCTAAACTCTTTAAATTGCTACAATGTAAAAATACCTAAATTGAGAAAGTTACGGGAAAGACTTTAAGAAGCAACTATTCAACGAAAAGGATTTACGAAAAGAAACTTGAATTTTGAGTGATTTTTTGAGTGCTTTTTGTTTGATTGTTTTTGATTTGAGTGCTTTTTTGAGTGTTTTTTTTAGTGCTTTTTGTTTGAGTGTTTTTTTTGAGTGATTTTTTTTTTTTAATTTTTGAAAAAAACATTATTTTTGAGTAATATTTTGAGTGATTTTTTCGAGTTTTTTTTTTTTTCATAAAGTTTTCGAATGAAAATTTCTAATTAATTTTGATTTATGAATGAAAATTTTGAGTAATATTTTTAAGCATTTTCCAATAAAATATTTGAACGATTTTTAAAATATTACTTTGGTTTTCAGAAAAAAAAAGTACTCATTTTTTAATTGATTTTTTTAATTTTTTTCAAAAACTTTCTACTGATCCTACTCCCAACTTTTTAATACATAAATGCAATTTGTGTATAAAAACAAACTAAATACACCTAATATATCTACTATGAAAGTAGAATTTAATTTGACACGGTGAGGTACTAGACCGGCTTCACTCAATAGAATATACTACCATAAAATTGATAACAATTGATTTTTGTGTGGTGGCGAAACTTTTTATACATTGCCAATATTATTGAAACTAGAGAACAAATAACATATATAGATAACAATCTTATTTAATTAAAATTAAATTTGTAAATATTTTGTGAAACAATTCTAATTAACACTTATTAATTAATTAATAATTCTTATAGTTGTCACTTACATTAATTGAAAAATATTTTTGAAATTAATAGCAAATCTATAAAATTTTCATATACTTAAATCAATTATTAATATTGTAATTCTTTTGTACCTTTTACTTTAACATTTCAATTAAAAATATTTGTAATAGCTAGGTATTTTTTAAAAAATAATCATTGGAGCTCTATAATTTATAATTCACTTTAACAATTTTAGTCTTAAATTAAATTTCAAATATAATCGTCTAACTCTAGCGATTCAATAGAAATTCAATAGAAATGAAAAGATTGAATTTTAAAATTATTCCTAGAAATAAGAGTAAAATCAAACAATTCATCTATACATATACACAAAATTCAAGTATCCACGGGTTCAAATATCTTTTAAATAAACGTGTCAATATATACGGAAGGTTTGTTGACAATATAAAATATAATTCCCACTGTTTATAATATACCTTGTATATAAGCCATATAATAAAAGATCTAGTGTATAATGGAGAAAATCTAAAATAAAATTAAATTTTTTTTTTTCTGTATTTTCCCTTTTCTCAATTTTCCTTTTTTATTATTACAGAATTGTTTGGTTTCTTTTTGTTTTCATAGGCATTCTAGGATTACTAAACATTATATATGAATCAATAATAAAAAAACAAAATTTAGAAAGATTTCAATTGAAAAATATAATGGAAACTCCTTTATATTCTGTACATAGAATAAGTTTTCCATCAGTTACAGTTTGTAATTACAATCGTATAAATTGGAATAGGATCAATATAACAATCAATAAATTTTTACCAAACAATAAAACAAATTCAATTGAAAAATCTTTTATTAAATTTCTTAAATTACATGAGAGTACATCAACAATTTTAACATCAATGGATTTTGAAAATTTTTATAAAACAATTAATGAAAATGATTTTTTAATATTAAATAAAATTAATTTTACCCAAGTTTTTCAATATTTATCATTTAAATGTGAAGAAATTTTTCGTACATGTTGGTTTAGAGTACGTAATATAACATGTTGTAAAGTTTTCTTTGAATTAAAAACTTTTAATGGATTCTGTTGGACATTTAATTCAATATATCATAAGGATAAATTTGAATATGAGGTAAGTTTAATTGAAAAATTAATTTTTATGAAAAATTATGCAGGACAGACGTTTAAAACAGAAACACGTGCGTCTATGCGCTACACGAATCTAATTCAATTTAAATTCAATTGTCGAATATAAACTGCCGCCAAGATTCAAAAATTTTTTTTTCTTATTATCAAAACGACCGTCCAGACTATATTATAAAAATTATGCACAAATAAGTTGAGTACAGTATACCCGTTATTTAAGAAAACTATTTCAATAGGAGCTGTGACAGCTAACTTGTTAACTAAAACTCAGCTCTAAGAAAGCCTTACGTTTATCAGAAAATTGACTTATTTTCCATTAATAAATCTTAATTTTTTTAAATAACTCTTGCATTAATGAAATTTTTTTTATAATTATACAGAATCCAGAGCCAGTATATCCGTGGAGAGCGGCACAAGGTGGTAAAAGATCAGGTCTTGTTGTAACTTTTAATTTAAATAAAACAACGCATCGACCAAATTTTCCTCATGAAAAAGGAATAATGGTAATTTATTTTAATTAAAAATTATTTTAACTTCTATCTAAAAAATATTGAAACTAATAAAAAAAAAAAGTAATTGCATTTAATATTTTGTTTGACGGCACCAGTAAAAATAAAGAATTCAAGTGGCGCATAATTTTATAATAATACTGATCTATATTTTGAAAGCTTTTCGATTCTTTTCGTACTGTTTTTGCTTCTTACCGTACCATAAACTTAAATCATTTGCTGCACCTCTCGCATAGTTGAGTTCTGATTCAAATTTGAATTGGTTCAATTAAAGGGACATAATATCAGACGAAATATGGGTGGAATAGAGTGGAGACCCTGGTACATATAAACACGATCCATATTTTTAAGTCATATTCGCAGTGCGTATCGAAACTGAAAATAAATTGGCAACAGGTTCCTTATTGTCAAATAATTGAAAAAAAAAATTTTTAATATTTTTCTAATTACTAATTACTCATCAGTAAGAGCTTTGGTGGCTCATAGTGGCTCATAGCGGCTCATAGTGGCTCATAATCATAGTCAATATAGTTGAAAAGAATAATAAAGACCTTGTAGAAAAGAAACTGGATCACCTAATTTTAATTTTATTTATCCACGAATTTTAAATACTTTTTACTTATTTTATAATTTTAATACATTTAGGTACATGTTGGTGATCCAAGAGAAATGTCTGAACGTGGTCAAATTATATCATCGAATAAAATTGGATTCTTTTCAGTTAATCCAATTTCGTATGTTATTGTACCAGGTGCAAAATCTATTGAACCAAAATATCGTAGATGTATTTTTGATAATGAAATTGATAATGTAACTTATTATACATTGCCGGATACAAGTTTTCGATATTCAAATTGTATGTTAGAATGTAAAAGAAGATTTTTATATGAAAAATGTGGTTGTGTTTATGGAGCATTTTGGCCAGTTGGTTTGTTTTTTTTTAATAGTTTATTTGAGAAGAATTTGTGAATATTAATTCTCAATCTCTAATTTTGTATAGGTAAATCGATTGAATGTAATTTTTCCCAAATAAAATGTATTGGAAAATATACTGGTAAGTTTATTTGAACTGTAAGATATTGAAGGTATTATTAAACAATAATTTTATTTTTTAGATCAAAGCTATACAGTTAGAACATTTAATAGCCAAAATAAAGAAATTAATGGAACAAGTGTTATATGTAATTGTACATTTACATGTACTTATGTACAATATGATTATGATGTTCGATTCTCTAACAGGTCAATTAAAATAAAATGGAATATTTTTAAAAATATTTGCTATGATTATAAAATTTTAGATCTTTTGGTCATATTTCATCGAATGGTACTGAAATTGCAGAAGTTGATATTTATTTTCATAATAAAGTAATGACAAAATATAATAATCATGTGTTGTGGACGTGGTTAGATCTATTTGGTAAGATTAATTTTGTTATTCTTGTACTCATCAAAATTTTTATTAGCCAACACTATTTACTGGCAACAAATTGATTAGAACCTTTAAATTATTATTGTTATTCATAATTTTATAATTCTTTACTATTTTATTTATTTAATTTTAGTTCATATTGGAGGTTTGGCATCACTCTTTCTTGGATGTTCATTTATGAGTGCTTTTGAATTTGTGTATTTTACAATTGTTGGAATTATAATCTGTTTGAAAATATGTTTTAATAGACAATTATCATAATTGGTTTCTATGAATGAGTCAAAAAAAATTGTGAAAATTTTTTTAGTGAAATCTTAAATTAATGAATATTACAGATATAATTGTATTATACTGGAACTAAAGGTCCAACAAGGATAGATCAGTATCACCGCTGTTGTACTCTTCTTAAAACAAAATTTTTAGAATCTATATGCACATATTATGTTATGTACTAATAAGAGAAAGGTTCATTAGTTGACTGCTAAAATATAAACAGGAATTTAATCATGAATTTTGAATTGCCAATCTTTGAATGCAACTAAATTAATTATTCCACTTCTTTTAAAATTCAATTTAAATTTTTCGATAATGAAAGGATTAAAAATCTTGCACTAAACAGCGTATTTTGTAAAATTGACTATTTTAAGAAATCGATTCAAAAACAAAATCATGCTCTTTTTACTGCTATAACATTTTAATGAGAATATCGCTACTGCTTTAACTTTACTGCTATAACATTTGAATGAGAATAATCAGATAATTTTTTTCAAATTCTTTCTCTATAATATTATTTAGAACAAAAGAGAATACTCTGACATTTATTGAGTTCTTCTGTTATTAAAATTTCGTTAGCAGTTAATGGAGTATACAACTACATTTACTCAAGATAATTTATCTGCGATGGTGTCCTTTAGAGGACTGATGAGCAAGTATTTGTTATGCTTGTAGATATAATATGATAATAAATTAGTCTTCTTTGAAAAACTTTTGACTCAAATGTGTTTAAAATAACTTTATAAATTTAAATTTTGTTTTCCTCTTTGATTTTTTTTTTTTTTAATTTTTTGTTTGTTTGAGTCCATTACAAGGGTCTTTAAACATACTAACAAACAGTCTCTTAAAATAGAAGGTTAAAATAGAATGAATTTTGAGAAAATTTGGAAAAAAAAAAAACAAAAAATAAATGAACTTATTTTTATTTTCTGAAAGTTTAAATTTTCTGATGAAAGATCCTTTTTTTTTTTGGCTGTTTATAACACTTTATGTAAGAAAAAAAGTTGATGTTCGGTATCCACGTGACGAAGGTAATAAATCTTTAGGTTGTCCTTTCTTATTTTCGTTGTTTTACTTTATTTTTCTTCTGCTTGTTGTGTATGTGTTTCGAAATGAGAAACATTTTTCAATATTATTGGAAAGCAGTGCCACATTAATTAAAAAAAATTATCAGATTGACAAATTAGTGCTTTTATAACATAGTAATTCGTATTGTCATTACATAAATTTCTCTTTCAAGTATTACCCACCATCTAAACTACAAAATCTGAAAAGGATCCGGTACTCAAAGCAAAAATCAATATTCTGCAATAAAGGTAATTGTACCTAAACCAGAACGCTTTTTTCGATTGCCTCTGTTTCTTCTCTTTACGACACTTTTTTCTTAATGGCTTGATTTTTTTTTGTTACCAACCAACCGCAGGGATTTTTTGCTACACCACTTTTCCAAAATCATTTTTCATTGTAACACTTCCTCTTCTTCTTCTTCCGGCGCCTGTCCAATTTGCGGATGTTACAGTGCACATGGCTCTGGCGACTACATCTTGATACACATTTCTATTTGTAATGCCTGTCCATTGCCTTATGTTTCTTAGCCATGTGTACGTCATATTCCTCTTTTGCCTTTAATGTATCTGCGCAATATAACAAGATTGACTATGTGTAATCTCTGCAACATGAATCTTTTCATGAATCTCTGCAACCAGACAATTTTTTATACTTTAGAAAATCATTTTTCACAATTTCAACCATTCACTCCAAAAATATCATCCCATTCTTCTTTGCAATCATTAATTTTTTGAAGATATCGTGAAAAAACTACTACGGTTACATTAATTACATTATAAATTGCATACTCGTATTATAAGAAACTAAAAGAAGTGAAACTTTTATAAGTCATTTATTCGAAAGCTGGTTATAAGCTTGGCTCTTTCAATTCATTTTCTTTTGAGCAACCGAAATCTTATTAATGACAAGAATATTTAAAAAAAAACAAAACGGTAATTGAAAGAATTTCCATCTCCATTCTTATTTTATAATTGAATTCCAGCGAAAAATAGGAAAAACGAGAAAAACTTCTGATCGGCAAAATTTCCAAAAAAAAAAAAAAATAACCAAAAAAATGCAAAAGGATACAAAAACCTTTTTAATTTTTTTTCCCCCTTGTATTTTGATTTTTAAATTTATTTTTTCCTTTTAAGAGACCCTTTATACCATTTTATGTATAAAATACTGTTATTCGCATGGTGGAATGTAATCCCATGCTTTTGTGTGAATCTAAACACAAGAACATTTTCATGTGGATACTCAATTATGCGTTATAATGCATATTATATTGTTTTACTCAAAAAATATTCTTCTCCCGTTACTCTTTCACTCCCCTCTCCCACAAAAAAAAAAAAAAAAATGTGTATATAAGTTTTGTGTATATACAGAACTGACATACTGAACAGAACACAAATATTATATAAGTTATGAGGTTAAAATGGAGACAGAGAGAAAACAAGAAGACAAAACGAAAAAAAAAAAATTTAGTGAACCAATTTTTGTTCTAAATTTATTGATGAGTGAATAACTTTAATAAGAAATTATTAAATTTTGTATACAGTTGGCTCTTAAGATTTAATATACCAAAATAAAAAACTATGTGTATATGAAAATGTAAATCTTATATTGAGTATATAAGGGTGTATATTATGATTAAATTTCTTGTAACATATTTCTCATTTTCTATATATTTATTATAATTATACTAAATATATACCATTCAAAATATATGGAGCTTATATACAATTAACTAACATTATGTATATTATTATTGCTATAAATGAAAATGTGTATAAATTCGTGTATAATTCAAATAAATAGGTACGTACACAAATATTTTTGCTTTAAATATATTATACAAAGTGTTTCGACAAAGTGTTTATCAAGAATTTTTCAAAAAAAAAAACTCAAACCTGTTATAACAGTTACATTATGAGTCTTAACTGTAATACAAGGTAAGAACCAAATCGAATATCACTAAATATTATAGTTACGTTTTAAAATCCTGCATAAGCTGTGGAAATCGGACTCTGCTCAGTGCAGATTTTGCGGGGGCAGTGATGAAACTGCCGTGCACATAGTTTGTAACTGCCCGGTACTGGCTGTCCGGCGGCACAATTGTTTTTGACAGGGTTTTTTAAGTGTTCGAGAACTGCTGTCCACCTTCCTTAGGGATGTCGCCGGTTTCATACTTGGAACGGAGATATTGTAGGAGGGGCGTGAGGAGGCTACAATAAGTCGCGGATGGCTGCGGTGGCCCGGACTATACTCTTGCCACACTCGCTTTAACCTTGCCACCTTAAAAAATCAACAATCTACAATCTATGGTTTAAAATTGCTGAACATGCTGAAATATACTAATTAATATAATGTAGTTTAGTTAAATTTATTTTAAAATTTAAAAGTTTTCAAGTTTCACTCAATAAAATCCACTCAAATCTCATATCAAATTGCAAAAATACCGTAATATTTTATTAATTACTATTTTATAATCAAGCCTATCAAACATTTTCGTCTCAATAACCGAAACAGAGATAAGATATACTATAAAAATAAATAAAGAGAAATAAATAAGGAGTACAAATATTTTGAGTGGAATTTAGAAATTTTTACACTCAATACAAATATGTCTGTCACAGGTGGTAGTAAATTTTTTTTAAAAATTCGGAATATTTTGCAATAAAAAAATTTGTAATCTTTATACATTTTAATAGTTACCCAAATTGTAACATTTTGTATTAAAAGATGTTATACTATACTGTTATACACATTACATATTATAATATATATACACATATATATTAAGATTCAATAGAATGGTTTGGTGAACGATTTTGAACGAAAAATTTTTGTTTTTTTTTTTTTTTCAAAAAAACTTACCTGATTTAATGGGGCATTATGACTAAATATTCGTAATTTCCAGAACATTAATTTTTTCATTAGAGGTGTGTATATCAATAATATATTATACATAAATATATATTTATGTTAAATTGTTTTATATTAAATGCATATACATAAAAATATAGTTATGATTGTATTGAAATAAAAAAAAATTTCGGTCGTTCTCTTTAATTTTTTGCATTTAATATTATAAAATAATATTTATGTGAATAATATTGTTATATTCCCAGCAAAAACTATATAAATGTTTCTTCTCTTATATCTAAAATATTTTAATAAACAAAAAACTTGATATTTTTCCTATTTAAATAATGAAAAAAAAAAAATATTATGATAAATTTAATTTGATATATGATTTTTTTTTTTATACTAAAATTCCTATTCATACATACTGTTATACAAGTTCAATACAGCCCTTGAATGTGCCCAAATATGAAATTTATAATATTTGTATACCAAATATATGAAAATTTATTACTTGATCCAATTTCAACGCGACAACACACATCAATTGTTAATCTGAAATGAAAATTAAAGAAAATGAAAATCATATATATTTTGTATAACAATATAGCATATATAATATTATACTTACATATATAAACACATATATGCATTTATCAATATTTATTTTATTTTTATATTAATTTATTAATGTGCTTATTATTGTTTTTCTCATTTTACCATTTTTAATTACTGTAACTCAGGATATTTTAACATCAGATTAAATCATAAAGTTTATATGAGTTATAATGTGTTGGTTACTGTTATAAATATACACACAAATATAACAAATAATATAACTTTAAGCTCTTGATGTCAGCAAAAAAAAATAATTAGGAATGAGAAAAAGAAAAAATTTTTTAACAAATTTCTGATTTGTTTGTCAGTCTTTTTCGCAAAAACTCAAATTTATTTGTCAAATCAAAAACTAAATTGTTAATTTAAATAAAGTCATGTTGTTGATTTTAATAAAAAAAAATTAATAATATAATTAATTTTTTTTTTGTTTCGCTTGCCTTTAAATTTTAAAAATCTTCGAAAATTCACAATAGAATTTTTATATTAAGAAGTTGTGTTGCTATATGCTCTTTTGCATACTTTTAGGATAACATTAAATTATAAAATTTTTTTTTGCTTATTTTTTTATTAATTTCTATAAAATTCTATTATTACGCAGTAGTTTTAAATTGAATTAATTTAATATTTGAAAATTTTTTAAATTTAATTTCAGTATAGCTATATAATTAGAAAATATACATATAAGAGTATAGCTATATAATTAGAAAACATAAATGAGAATTAATACATGGTGTATTTTAAAGAGAAATTTTATAGAATTTAAGTTTTGTTACAGAAATTAAAATTAGTTATGATTGAAAGTTGTTAATTGTGTTTTTAAAAATATTATTCAATTGCTCTGCCTTCAACTAAATATTGCTAAATATTAGCCAAATATTTTTAAATGCCAGAAAAATTTGAAACGTTTTCTAAGCAATATTACTAGAATATGAAATAATCGCACAGAAAATGCTATTGAGACAAACGGCACCAAGCATACATTTTCCGACAATATTAAGTATAAGAAATTGCTTATTTCAAAAACTTGATTTTAATATGATTTTCTTTCTAACTTGTTTAATAAATTTTTGCGTTTCTTCTTCAATATTCTTTAATATTTATTATTTATTTTTTATAAACAATTTGGCTCCTGGATCGGATTATAAAATATTATTTCAATATTTTTCTTATTATTAAATATCCCTTACATTATTTTCTTTTGTTTAATCATTATAATACTAACAACATAAAGACACTAGTTGACCTATTTTGATTGATGATTTATTAATTGATTTAATAAAAAAAAAAACAAAAAAAAAAAAAAAACAAAAATATTATAATAAATTAGTTAGAAAAATGTCTAATTACCTGTATAAAATTTGACTGATATTGCATATATTATTAGGGTAACTAATCACTTTATCGATTATTTAAAACCGACATTTATTATAGACTATATAGCTAAATAAATTATTTTATTAAAATATTTTGACTACATATTCGAATTAAAATTTTTTTTTATTACAAACACCCCTACCCATTTACCAACGAGAATTTTGGGTACTTGTGGGTATTATAATTTAGCTAAGTCATTTTGTGAGAATTTTTCGAGTAAATAAGCTCAAATGATGAATTAGAAATTTTACACCAAGTTTTTTTTCTATATACTCATTTACAAATTTCATCTCAATTATCAATTAGTTTTTCAAGTCGATCTTTTGAATAGTATAGCGTATGGCAACCCTTATCAAACAGAAAATGTAAAAATCCATGTTTTTCACTTTCAACTCACCAGTACATAATTGTTTCTTGCCAGACACTTTGCAAAACTACGTGATCCCTTACTGAATTTTCTCATTTTTCAGAGAGAGAATTTATATTCAAGATATTATAAGAGAGTATATCATAATAGTTTCATAAAAGAACTTTTAGATGTCACAATCTGAAAGAAATATGGTAATATACTGAGTAATTAATGAGTAATTTATGATCAATATCCAATATAAATGAGAATTTGCAAATTATTATTTCGAAAATTAACCTAAGCCTCTCAAAATTTTTATTAAATACGTTTATTTTTAATTAAATTGCTTCTAAACTTAATAAGCATAATTCTCTTAGTGTTACCCATCTGAATTTGAACAATATTATTACATAAAATTTAATCAATAAGAGAAAATCCTTTAGGAAATAAGAGGAAATTCAACCGTTAAAACATAGTAAAAATTATTCTTTATTATAAAAAAATTTCATTAGACAACATTTTTATTCGATTCTTCAAGAAGTCTTGTATAATACCCTGAAATTGACTCAAAATATTTTCATTATTTTTTCGACATTCTTCAACTTAATAAAAGTATATTATGTATATAACATATATTTATGTATTATATAAGTATAACATTATATTTAATATAATGTATAACAGATGTACATTATATTTATAATGCATAATATAAAAAAAAAAAAAACAAAAATAATTTTTGCTCTTTATAGAAAACCTTTAAGTGCGGACAAAAGGGTACTCTGTAGAAAAATTAATTAAAAATTTCTTATTGACCTTTATTATATGTACGTAATTTCGTTACAAAAGAAAATTTATATATACATATAAAATGTTAACCAAAAAAAAACAAGGAAAAGAAGAACACAACCGAAAAAAAAAGGTCTGGCTGATTTTACAGTTAACGAATTTTACGCCTCTGTAGTCAAATAAAATAATTTTTAACTAAGTAAAAAAATTTCAGTTTTTTACTTTTTTTTCTGTCTCTCTCTCTTTCTGATGCAATCTATGGTCATTTTTTTTTCCTCACTACACAATATTTCTTGTAATTTTATTTTTTAGAAATTAAAAAAAGTAAAAATCAAAGATTGCATTTTTTTTTTTTTTTTTTTGTAAAAAAGAAAACAAAATTCCCAAGGCTCTGGCCATATTTTATGTTTTGGTATATTTTCTCTCTCTCTCTCTCTTTCTCTCTCATTTTTTCTACTTTTTTATTAATATAATATTTTAAAAGTTATCAATTTCATTAACTTATTCTAAATTATATTTTTTCTGTTAAAGAGAAAGAAGAAAAAAAAATTCCAAGAATATTTTTTATTTTATAAAAATCTTTGAAACTTTTGATTTTTATGGTTCTATTTATTCAAACATATTTTTTATATAATTAAGGAGTTTTTTTTTCCTTTTTAAACTTTCCAATATTATAAAAATGCAATATTCACAAAAAATACTTTAATAAAAAAAAAAATATTTCCCTACAAAATAGTTTATAAAATAGCATTATTTTTTAAAAAGAAAGTATGAAAAATGGTATCCAATCTGGCCAACTATAAACTACCAATTATTTGTATTAAAATTTTCATAAAAAAAAAAATATTGGAAATAATATGAGTAATTCCTCTAAATAATACTCTTTGTGTACTCAAGAGCGTACCTATAACAAAAAAACTAAAAAATTGTGAGAGCAAGTTATAAAATTCCCTTAATATATTTAAGCTGGCGCCTTTATATGGGAAGTAAAAATAAAGGCACCAGTAATAATAATGGAAAGTACAAATACAGGTGCCTTCATATGTACTCCCCATATTAAGGCGCCAGTAATAATAAAATTTAATTTTTGCTCTTATTGAGTCTTTTTCGCATTATTGATTAAGCTCTCCAGAGAATTGTAGCACGACATTGTTTAAAAACTTCAAAATATTTCGAAACTGTAAGAAATAAAATAGTGAGAAAGAAAAATACCAAGATTTCCTAATTATTACAATAGATAATTAATTTTAAGTCATGAGTGCTCGAAAAGTACATAAAAAAAGGGCAATAAATTAATAGAACAACTTGTGAAATTCTCATTATATATTTAAGCTAGCGCCTTAATATGGGGAGTACACATAAAGGCGCCAGTAATAATTAAATTTAATATTCGCTCTTATTGACTCTCTTTCGCATAAAGAAGCTCTCCAGAGAATTGTAACACGCTATTGTTTAAAAACAACAAAATATTTTAGAATTCTGAAAAATGCGAAAGAGAGAAAAATATCAATTGATTTCCTAATTATCACAGTAGGTAATTAATTTAAAGCCATGTATGTTCGAAAAATATTCCATTAAATTTCGTTTTCAAATGAACCTTTAAGGGTTCCACGTTTGATTACACAAAACGAATTGCTACAAAACTACATTGAAAAATATTATTATAAGGAAAAAATAAATTTTAGGGCAGCCTTCACACTCAAATCTTAATAAGAAATGAAAACATAGCCAACATTGCTTGTATTTTCGAATTTTCTTTAACATCATCCGAATTGAAAAGTTTTGAAAACATTATTGACAATTAAACTTTCCGGCCTTTTATATTTAAACTTATGTACTCATACTTATTATTTACATGGTCATTAAAATCATGAAAATTCTTTGAATTTCTAAAAAAAAACTCTCGTAAAATATTTTTAACATTAATTTTAATTTCTCATTACAACACTTTACAAGTTGTTATTTCAGTTTTTTACCAACCGTATTGTGTATACAATAGGTGGGTGATGTGATGGCAACGAATTTTGCATATTAAGTTTTCGGTGAAAATGCACTTCTCCATAGTAGGAAAGTGTAAGTAAACTATTTTTTTAGCAACTTGTCGGTGAGTTCTGGTTGTTACTGAAACTAACTGGCGAGCATTTCAGGGAACACAATTTGAAATTCTAGTAAGAGCCAAATTTATATTTTTCTAGGTATGGTAATTATAAGCTTACTAATGTCTTAAAAATTGGAAAGAAGTATTTAACAGACATTTTTATAATATTCTGTAACATTTTCATTTAACTAGACAATACACAATGCGGTCGGTTATGTGCTGATCACATCAGATTTTTTTTTTTGTCGTAGTGATTGATTTTCAAAGTGCGACAACAGAAAAAGGACATATTGATTTTATTATTATTTTTTTGTCTTTCCTTTATTCCATTTTGCCTTTTTTTTTCGTTTGTTGTGTTCAAACAAAAAAAAAAAAAGTATGAAAAAAATTTGAGTGTTATAGTTGTATAATATCGTAATTTTTGTGTTGACTTTTTCTTTTAATTTCTTGTTTGAAATTAAATTATATTAATAAAATAAATTCAATAAAAAATATTTGAAGAGAAAAACAAAAAAAAAAAATTATAAGAAAAAACTTTGGTTGTCGAAAAAATTACTTTAAACTGTCAAAAGAATTCAAAGTTGAAAGCATTAAAAAATTAAAAAAAAAAATGGTTACGATAAAAAATTTTATTTGAAAAAGAGAAAAAAATTAATACAAAATTTTTTTTTTATTGAAAAGACGCAAAGAATGACATTTACTAATTGCAATATTAGATCGATATTAAAAATAAAATAAAGAATGTATCAAATAAAATAAGATGGCTAAAGATTGACTGACATGATGTCGTTTTGTAGAATTATTCCCAATGATATGAAGAGAACCGGAGCGTTTGCACAGATTTTCTCTTCTTCCGAATTTTAAAATGAATTCTAAAGTTAAAAATTAAAACTGGTTTTATTTTTGGTGATTTTAATGCAAGAATTTAAAGTGAGGATTTTAGAAAGTGAGATATACTAGTGAATTTTGTAGAAATAATTGAGAAATCTCCATAAACTACTGGAGAATGGTCAAAAAAAAAGGAATAGAAGTAAAATACAAAAAAAAATTACAAAGAAATTTGCAGGCTTTTGATTTATTCTAAAGGGAGGTGTCTATCGAAGGAGAGCTATAGAAATATTTCAAAAAACTAAGGACGAGCAAACACATGCTTACTTGAGATGGCATTCTTATCACAATCGCACAATCTATACAAATTGAAATTAAAGATGTATCTGTTGAGGTGTTCTGTTGAGATTGTATGTAGCAATCAATGTAAACAAAATAAATACTTAGTAATCATGTGAATTACAGTATAAAGCAATGTAGAGAATATTTCGTCGGCAATTTCTTTATGCCTCTGTAGCTCAGTTGGTAGAGCGTCCGCCTAGAAAGCGGTAGGTCACTGGTTCAAGTCCAGTTCGAGATGAAAAATTTTTTAATTAATTTTTCTGCCTTTAACTCGTTCCTTTGATTACGTCATCCATCTGTTCTGCAGTTGCATGAAGAGATTTCCATTAAGTTAAATTATTAAGTGTAATAGGCACATTACTTATTAATTTCGCAACTATGATGTTGTATTAGTAAAATTCATAATATAGTTCAAACCATATTGAATTAAAAACGAGAAAAAAAATCACAGTTGACCGTATCAACTCTGTGGTACCTACCCGTACGAATTCGTTTACTATGTACGAGTAAATATATTATAGGTAATTATAGGACAGACTATGATTTTAAGTTGCCGTTTTATTTTTATTTATATTAATTTATGCAAAATTTCGGTACTGAAGGTTGAACACTTTTTAAGATCTAGCCAAATACATTTTGAAGTTGTATGGCATCTACCCGAACCCGTATCTCAGTCATATCTAATTTAAATGTGGTTCTGGCATTTACTACAATAAATCATTTGTGAAAATTTGGTGAATTTTGCTCAATTAGTTTTTGAGTTATCATTCGAACAGACAAAGCTAAACCGCCTCAGATCATACGTTCGTACGGTTATAAATATCGAATTTCAATCGAATCATAACTCCCTTTATTGAGAACCGTTTTTCCGAATATTCAATTGTAAAGAGTCATTTTGTTGAGACCAACCACGAAATAAGTACGCGTGGCGAATAAGTCCGTTTCTATTTGAAAATACTATAAGTACTAATTTTCTTGAATCTTATTCATGATGAAAATATTTAAAATTCATAAATCTATTGAAGCAAAATTCTAAAAGAAGTAAATTAAATGAAATTTAAGAATATTTTTTTTTTTTCAGAAACAAAAATATCCAAAAAAGAAAAAAATTGAAATTATTACGTACAAATCTCTACTATCGTACTCTTAGAATAGAAGAATTTTTAAATTGAAATCGAAAAATATTTTTTTCTATTTTGTTTTTTATGCCTCTATCTTTGTTTTTTCAACTTTATTAAATTTAGAATCGAATTTCTCTAGCAATTCTAGAATTTATTTTTTTCTACTCTCCTTTGAATATATGAGAAAATTATTTTTCCTACATTTGCAATAATAACTTATGTCTGTGTGTATATACAAACATAAGGATTTTTGCAAAATTTACATTATATGAAAGTATCAAATTTCAAATTTTACATTAGCAAACATATTCATGCCATACACACATACATTGTGTAATGATTTAATGTTGTGTAAAAGAATAATGTCTAATTTTTGAAAAGAATGTTATTCTTTGTTCCATCTATAATTGCATTTTCAGTTTTTTTTTTTCTTGTGTTATTCTTCTGATACTTCATAAACTTATATACAAGAATGATATTTTCTAAAATTATAAATAATTAAAGACTATAGTTATGAGAACAAAAATTCCAAAATGCATTTACCACACATGTGATCAGTTTTTGTTTCTTTTCAATATCCTTGGAATAGAATAAAATTGTAATAATATATGTGGCTGTTTTGTATTTCTATTATATATTATTTAAGAGAGATAGGGTGATTAAAATTATTCTATAAGAATTGTTTAACGTTTTCTTAAAGATCACACCTTTTAACTCAATGAATTCAGGTTAAGCTTGTTCAATGTATAATTTATAACCAAAAATAATATTGGACAAGCTCTGGAATTAAAAAATTATCCTCCGACCAACAACAATATACGAGTTTCTCGATCCGCCTAACGAAATCGATTAACGTTCTTTACAAATCCAAGAAACGGTGTCAATAATCCTTTGATAATTCCTCTAAACCTTTGTATAAAAAGTCTCCCAAAAACTATCTTCACTTCTACATAAGGGACGAACACGCGTAGGGTGGATGCTGCCGTAATTTTTCCAATGCCTTGATATCCTATCAACAGAAATCCATAGCCATGATCCCTAAATTCGTCTTCATATTATTCAAGTGGCAGTTTCTAGTCAACACCCCTTCTTACATGCCAAAATTCACTTTCTTATACGTTACTAATGCCTATGTTTTCACCTTTGCATATCCGGAGAGCCCTCATTCCAACTCACAAGAATTCTTCTCTCCTGTAGGAATCCTTATCTATTATGTTACCCAATACTCTCCAAGCCACGCATCTGCCTTCAGCCGTGATAAGGCATGCATCCATCCCAGCCGTGGTAAGGCACTAAGCCTCTCAATTCTGTATCTCACTATGACCAGGACGTCAACACACACAGTTGGACGGTAACTAAATTTTCAAATGCAAGGCTTCCAAAATTCAACCTGCACTTCCTCATCAAGGCCGAGTCAACTACGTACAACTCGAGAATTCTTAAAAAGAAATCCACCTTAAGAGAATTTTAGTTTGTAAGAAAAAGTAAGGTTTATTCACAACAACTTGATGGTAAAGTACCTAGGTCTACTTTGGCTTACGAAAATTTGAAATATTGAGAATGGCACTTTTTAAATTTAACACTTATTCACCCTATATGCAAATAGTAATAACGTGTAATAAATCATAAGCGTAACAATAGGTTTGATAAAATTATACTATTATTTTTCCTTGTAATATGGCAGAACAAAAACAAAAGTTTTTTACGAGTATACCAAAAAAAACTAAATAAATGTATGAATGTATGTGAAAAAGCACACATATTAGAAGTTAGAAATTCTAGAATATGCAAATTGTATTCTACTTATGTTTAATATTTACAGTTTACATCATAATCACGTAAAATGAATTGGGATTCAGTTAGTTAGGTACCTTCATTTTGTACTTAGTAATTATTATTTTATTTCTGTTTTTTTTTTTTTTTTTTTGGTTTTTCCCAAAAAAAAATTAAATCTTTTTTATAATCCCACAAAATTTTTTATAATACATTCGACTTTATTTCATTTACGTATTTTAAGGATTTTTTTTAGCTTATACACAAATATTTTTTAAAATATTAAATTTTATATAGTAAAAAAAAAACAACAGAACAATAACAACCCAGTCAAGATTTTTAGTAGAAATTTGCCGCAACGAAAATTAACACCAGCGGGTAAATAACATTGGCAATGCAGTTAAATTTTTCACTTATGTGACGTGATATGCGTAATGATCCAATTTTAAAAGAATTTTCTGAAGGAAATTGCAGAAGAAAGAACATGGAAACTGCAAAGCATTGCGGGTTGGGTTATATCTGATATTTCAACGTTTTCAAAAACTAAAAATTATAGTTTGTCAGGCAAAAAGTGAAGTCTTATTGCAACATCAGATAATTCTCTACATTCCATCATAATTTCCCATTGTAAATAATCAATACTTTCGAAATTTTCCAATTCCTTGGACGATATTAAAATTACATACCCCTAAAAGTATGCAATTTTCAAAATCTTAGCTAGAAAAATTATATGAAAATGATTGGCAAAATTTTAAATGTTATGAATAAAAAATTCCGACTGGGATTCTAAAAAATTTGAATATTATGGGTAAATATGTATATATTATGTAATATTAAAGTACATAAATTAATATTTATAATCGTATGAAAACATCTTTAAATACTTACTAAATTCACATATTAATGATGTCATTGAATGAATGCTTACTTATACAAATATAATATAAACCATGTTAGAGATTAACTTATATGATTTATTAGAAAATGCGTACATATATAACGAAATTTTTTTCCTAATAATTACATATATACATATTGTAAGGATTTATACAAATCACATATTACGCGTGTGTTCATTATCAAATGTGACGTACATATCAACATTTTTAATATATATAGATAAGTTGCTGACTTTACAATAATGGTATAAAGCTGTTAATATGTATATATAAGGAATACATATATACATACATATAGTACTGGTAACCATGTTATATAATATTCATCTCTATTCTTACTCAACTGAAATTTTACTTATAATACATAAATACATATACAAATATATAAGTAATTTTATATAACAATTTAATGAGAAATAATTACAATGATTTTTTTTTGCTTTTTGATTTTTTTTTCATTTTTCTATATTCGCTTATTTTCCTCCGCTAATACCTATACAAACACATACATACATACATTTATGATTCGTAATAAGCATAAAAAATAAAATTATATTTATATTTGTATGATTATTATTATATTGTATAGATAATGTGTGAATAAAAATATTTTCTTCATCTTCTTTTGAATAAAAACTGATGAAAAGGAATTTCATACATTAATACATATATACATACATACAAATTATATGTAATTATGTATATGTATGAAATTTTATAAAATGAATGAAAGAATGAATGAACTTCTAAAATAGTAATGACAAATTGTTTTTGGTAAAGAACATATGGGGTCACCATCATTAGTAAAAATATGACATGATGAGGTTGACATTAGTTCTAATTAATTTCCAGGTTAATTTTAACATACATTATGTACAAATATAAAATATTTTAGTACGAATGAATGTTATAACTAATAATAACGGTGTTTTCTGAATAATGGATATTATTTACATTAATATACGTGTATAAAATATATGTATGTATATAATGTATAAAAAAATTAGAGTATTTAAAAAGTTTTAGATTTATTTTAGACCCTTATATTGCATAGGTTAGTATTATGGGGTTAATTGGTGAGTGAGATGTTGTTGCTCCCTTTTTTTACATCCAAAAAATCGTAATGAATACCCTCAAAGTTAAAAAACGACAAAATTATTGTAATTTCCAACAGTGTTCTAGCTATATGTTGAAAAATCCTCTGCAAAAACGCAGGATATATCCCGTCATCACATGGAGATTTGAAGGGCCTAAAAGAGAAAACCGCCCATCTAATCCTGCCCATCGTGAAGACTAAGCGGAATCGTTGCCAGTCATCACTATTGGGCCAGGATGCCCTCGATTCAATGACCGCATTCGAGTGATTCCGAAGAATCTCCGAGTCACGAAAGTTCCATGTAAATTACAATAATGTGGTCGTGCAAATTACAATAATTTGGTCGATATTTAACTGTGAGGGTGTTCATTATGATTTTTGGATGTAAAAAATTATTGTAATTTACACGGAAATGCTTTGAAAATCTCAAAACTAGGTTAAACCTGACGAAACGTGGAATATAATGGAATTTGGTGACGTGGAAAGCGTTGAGACAACATCACTGCCGAACTGATGATAAAACTATTTTGAGCAACACTTCTTTAAAAACCTGTTCACCGGGTTAACTGTAGTCATGTTATTTGACACGTCCTGATAAAATTATGTTTCACATCCTGTGTGTCTGTTAATCGTTTCATTTCCTGTGAGCAGGATTATTCATAATGTATATCCAGCATAGCTTGAAAAAGAGGGCTTCACTAGTTGAATTTCATAACTCCAAAATTATTTCTAAAAAAATGGCAAAAAACCGATTACTTATGTGAATTTTCCTTATTTAATTTTCCTCTGAAAATCATTTTACATCCTATTTTAAATTTCCGTATAAATTAACAATTTTTATTCATATCAACTGCCGATATACTTAAATATATAATTTACGTATAGTTGCGTTTTTAAGAGTATTTTCGTTAAATACACTTACAAATATAAGGATATACGTATATCCTAAATACCTATATTCAGGTTACATAATGTTTGTTGCAATATTAAACCAGATTACTTAAAAAAAAAAAAAATTCTCATTAAAGCTTTTAAAGCCTGATAAATATTTTTAATATAAATGACGACCTCATCACGACCTGATAACAAAAATACATAGCTATATAGAAAATTTGTTACGTTTCACTTATAGATTATTATAAAATAACAAAAAAAAAAAAAATAATAAAAATAAATAAATAAGAAAAAAAGCAAACAAGTACGACAATATAATTTTTCATCTACCATACATACACACATACATACATATAAAAAAATATTGTGGTAAAGGATTTAAGATAATAATGAAAGTTAAAGTTTACCTACATCATTTTCACTATGAGGTGCCTTAAGGATTTCAATTAAAAATTGATTATTAAGTAAAAAAAAAAAAAACAAATTTTGTTTTTGTTAAAGGGAAAGTGGTGTATAAACTAAAACTTTCAAAGATTACGGCTAAGCGATTTTAATGAAGGGTTTATATATACATTATTATTTAATGACATGTATGTATGTAACTATGTACATCTGCGTAGGTGGAAAATAAAAAAATCTACTTTACGACACATTAATTAATAAGTCATAAATATTAATTAATTTTATGCAAAAGAAAAGTACATAGAGGTGTGATTTTAAACAAAGCCGCACGCATGTGATAAACATGTAGTAGTGTAGTATATTATTTACTACTAATGCAGTAAATATAGTATATCAATGCATTATATTGTATAATATATAAATAAATTTCAATAAATCGTTACTATTTTAATAAAATCGTATCAAATAAATTAATTTGCATATTACTATTTCTTATTGCATAACTTTAGGGGATTGAAAATTAAAAGGGAGAATGATAATTAAATTTTAATGCCTACATCATCATGATTTCCTGACAGGAATATATGAACTGTTACTTTTTTCCATTTGATGCAGATTATAGTTTCCAAGAAGTAAATTACCAAAAATTTAAATTTGGAGAGTCGCTGGCTATCGAGTATCGAGCTCCATCTCTTTATGGCTTTAAGAACAAATTCAAAACTAAATTCAAAACAGAAAGTAAGATTCAAAATGACGGTTAGACGGCCATTTTGTTTTAACACAAATTTCCTTATGTTATTTCAAGACCGGAACATAGTCTATATACGCTTCAAGCGTATAAAAGCGAATTCGCATATTTATAGCAGCAATTCGCCTTTTATACCAACATAAATTTATTATGCAATTAAAATTATAAACGAATAATTAATTTTTAAATATTTGCACAAAAATTTCATTGATTTTATTATTTCAAGTACTTACATTATAAAAATATGTATATGCACAAGTAGAACAAATAAGTGTGAGAAAAAGCTGGATATAATATATTAAGATTTATTTCATTCGGCGTTAAAAGTCATTACATACTTACATTTATTATTGAAGATAAGTCGAATTAATTAAATCCAATATTTCAAAATGAAAGAGATTTTCTGTTTTAATCTACGCGTATATATGTACATATATATTATGAATATATGTATACATATACAAGAATGTATATAATATCGTATAACACATATTATTATGAGCATATTAATGTGAAATATGTTATATTGTTAACTTATAAAATATAGTTATTTATTTAACAGTTTTATACATTCTATGTGTTATATAATATTGTATATAACTGTTATATATATATATAATTCAATATGATTATAAAACGTAATCTTGTGTGCGAAAGCTAATATTTTTTTTTTTTTTAAAGAATACGCATAAAATATAGAGTATAGAAGGAGGTATTGTTTCCATAAATTAATGTAATAATTGTATATGCAATGTTTGTGTTCGTAATTATTACTGAAATAAATTATATTGTATATAAACAAATTATTTATCTGTTATATTTTATTCAAATAAATTTTGAATTATCAAGAAATACTGGAATTTGAGTAGGTATAATAATTAATTCATTCTAAAAATAGAGTAATAAATAAATTGCATAATAAAATTTAAAATGAATAGGCTATTATTAAGTTATATATACACAGATAACTGTTAATTGTGTTCTAAATAAATTAAAGGTGTTATTAATTAAGATAAATTACGGTAGGTTTAGAAAATTTACAAATTTGTTTTACTTTGTATAAGATTTTAGAAAATACAGCTGCAATGAATCACAACTTTTATAAAAATATTCTTAGTCTTCACTCACAAATAAACGTCATAGTAGAGGTTATGCGAAAAAAATTAAAAATCATTTTTTTATAAAATGTTAACCCATCTTTATTAAAATGTTATTTTACTTTATAAAATAAAAATAACAATATTAAGAAAAACTTACTTATAAGACTGGATACATGGCTTCAGTTGCAATACCACATTGATTACCACGATTTCTAGCCATATACATATAACCGGCTAAACCCCAATTTGGTCCCCATGAGTTTTTAATAAGCCAATAATCATCACCATCTTTATTTGTACCGTATCCAAGGATAAGAACGAAATGATTAACACTATATGGATCAATTACACAATTTTCATCATAATAAACACCACCTTTATAATATTGGAATGTTACTAAACCGGTATTAATAACAGCAATTACAGGTCCTTTTGCAACAGCACGTTTTAAATCTTCTTCATCTTCTTCTTTTGTTTGAACAAAACCAGATATATTATAGCGTGGTTCATATTGTCTACAATCAGATGGTTGACCTTGATATGGATTTTTATCATATGTTCCAATACCATTTGCCATAATATATGTAAATGTATTTTTTAAATCACCATACATACAACCCATATTACCATATGTATAAGAACAATCAACAATTTCTTGTTGTGATAATCTTATAAATTCTCCATGTTTAATAAACCAATGACTTTCAATTGCACCAGTAACTGCTTGAGCATAACAACTACCACACTGTGCTTGATTAATTACTTCTGTTTGAAATCCATGATAATACCAGTCAACTTCATCAGGTACAGCACTTTTTTCTGTTATATTTGTTGCAAACGATGCCATTCTAATACCTGCACGATTATTTGAAATAATTCCACCGGATTGTTTTTTGAATTCTTCAGTAGTTAAATCAGTGAATTGATTAATTCCCATTTCAAAAGTAACTTCTTTATTCTGATATTTTTTATTGTGATTATTAATTTTTTCCAAATTCACTCTAAAAATTTCTTTGCGAAGCCCTTCTTCTGTTGTTGATGAGTACATTTTGTTATATTCATTTTTAAAATTTTCCCATTGTACATTAAAAACTTCTTCACCCAATGTATCTGGACCAGTTTTAAATCCTAATCTCTTCTTTATTTCTTCGGTAGTTAAATCAGCAAATTGATTCACACCCATTTCGTAGGTAACCTCCCCTTTGCTGTATTTTTCATTGTGATTATTTATTTTTTCTAAATTCAACCTGAAAATTTCTTTTCGCAACTGTTCTTCTTTGGTTGATGAATACATTCTGTGGAATTCCCTTTTGAAATTGTTCCATTCAGTATTGAGTGTTTCTTCACTGACTATAACTGATGCACCTTTGAATCCGAATCTTTTCTTGAATTCTTCAGTAGTGAGATCAGCGAATTCGTTTATTTCCATTGCGTAAGTGACTTCTCCATTGCGGAATTTTTCATTATGGTTATTTATTTTTTCCAAGTTCTTTCTAAAGATCTCTTTGCGAAATTGTTCTTCTTTCGTTGATGAATACATTCTGTGGTATTTATTTTTGAAGTAGTTCCATTCAGCATCGAAGTCTTCTTTATTAACTATAGCTGATGCACCTTTGAATCCGAGCCTTTCTTTGAATTCTTCAGTAGTGAGATCAGCAAATTCGTTTATTTCCATTGAGTAAGTGACTTCTCCATTGCGGAATTTTTCATTATGGTTATTTATTTTTTCCAAGTTCTTTTTAAAGATTTCTTTGCGAAATTGTGCTTCTGCCGTTGATGAATACATTCTGTGATATTTATTTTTAAAGTAGTTCCATTCAGCATCGAAATCATTTTCACTGATCATTGTAGGTGCGTTCTTAAATCCTAATCTTTCTTTCATTTCACTAGCAGTTAAATCAGTAAACTGATTTAATCCCATTTCGAAAGTGACTTCTCCATTACGATATTTTTCATTGTGAATATTAATTTTTTCTAAATTCACTTTGAATATCTCTTTACGAAATTGTTCTTCTTCTATAGATGGGTACACTTTATTGAATTCGTTTTTATAGTTCTCCCACTGAACATTAAAAACTTCTTCACTGATCGCCGCAGTACTGCATATTTGGAATATGCAGACGCCAAACAAAATGAAAATTGTAGATTTCATATTTGCTTCTAACGAAATGTGAAAGAAGTTACAATTCAGGATAGAGAATGAGTAAACAAGACTTTCAAATTTTAATTTATAATAATTTTACAAAACTCAAGAGAGGTTAATTTTTTTTTTTTTTAATATGATAAATTTGATTTAATGTTATCTATGTTGAGGGGCGCTGTGATAAGCAATGAAGAAGATATTCAAAATAAGTGTTTTAAAAGTTTTTTTTTTTTTGAAGCTCCCATAGATAAGATTCTATAAATCAAGCTTTTCAATTAAAAGTTCATATGAAATAATTCAGAAAGTAATATAACAAATGAATTGTTCCGTTTGTAACTAACGTAGAACTAACACTTATAATAATAAGTGGTTTCAGTTCTGAAAATATTTTAAAAAATTTAATTTTATCGAACGGTGCCAGGAAGTGTTTATAAAATTACTAAATGTGTAAATTTTTTTAATATTTTTATTTATAAAAAATTTAATACCCTATAGTCAGCCCAATTCACATTCACTTAAAATTAATGTTATTTAAATTGTATCGAACCTGAATGTTAAGTGTTTACTTAGATGGTCTAGCAAAAATTATCATTGTTTTTACATTGAAACAAAAAATTTTATTCACAATAAAGAAAAACAGTAATTTTTTTATTGAAGTCACTGAATTGTTCAAGTTATTGAATGGACCTTTACACAATAATTAATATTGTTTTCATATTTTAAAATACAGATAAGGTAATAATAATTAAATTATATTCGATTCATACAGTAATAGTTAATTTGTAAAATTCATACTACTATACAGATGGTAGAAATTTATAACTCATAATTGACATACTTGTTGTTAAGCAGTACGAGTACCTCATTAAGAGACTTTGTATTACACTTAATAGTTATTAATTTATTTGTACGTTGTAGTCATTATTTAGTTGTTCAATTTCGACACACGTAAGATCTCTAAACGATTACATTCAATCACTTTTTTAATTAAGATTACATCACTCCTGTTAATTACATTTAAAATAAATTATTTTGTCTGCTGTAAATAATAATAACAGAATAATGACAGTCTTCATACAATTTACATATTGCAATAGACATATTTTTAGCTGTAATTATGATCTCGAATTTTGTAATAAATGTTCGTTAAGACTACTTGTATTAGTTCGGTCTAAATATTAAATTTGTAAAAATATAAAAAAAAAACGATTAGCTAAATTCAAGAGTAGCTAAATTCAATGTTCGATTTGCTGGTAACTTAATGTTTTACGTTATTGACTGGTTCGATTCGGATTTTAAGTATTTCACGTCATTTGAACTTTACTGATTTCAAATTGGACAAATTATTCTTCTAAAACATTTTTCAATTTGTTTTAAGACTATTTGGGTACCAACGTTTTGACATCGAACATTCTTCAAACATTTTGTTCGATGACGATTGTATGGCGTATTAATTTTTTCATCAAACACAATCCATGGATTTCGACATCATATCAAACTTTTGTTAAATTTTAATGAAATCAATAATATACAAAAAAATTTTTAATGCTTAAGCCCTGATTTAACGGCTAATAATATATTTTGCACAATCATACATAAAGAATATAATAGGTCGTATTATGTGACATACACGATCTTCAAAATTTTCATTTGTCTGCTATGTTTAATTTCATTGTAATGAATACATTTAGATTATTCATTATTTTAACAGAAGTGCCTACGACATTTGAATACTATTTAGGTTTGCAAGAACTTAAAACAATTGATATAGACAAGTAGATTAAGTAAATAATAATATAATTAAACAAATAATAGTAGATAATTACAGTAATAATATAATGTAATTATGAAGTGGAACAATTAGAAAAAATAATTTTTGAATTTCAAGTGATTGAAATATTTTATTATTGTAATAAGTATTTTTAAGTGTAATATATTTACTAAGTGATTTTAAATTTGAAAATTTGTCAATAAAATACAATTGTTGCAACAACTTTGTTTTATGTATTTGCTTTAGAAAATTTTAAGCTTTTGTTAAAATATGAAGAAAGTTTAACTAAAAGTATTTGTAGAACTTGGTTGACATTCTACTTTCACAATATGAATTTCATTCTCTTAAAAAATGTTAATGGAGCAGAAACTAAAAAATAATCGATACAAATGTGTGGATACAACGTACTGACAACATCTTTAAAAATATCGGCTCATTTTGGTGGAGCATTTTGAAGAACGTCACTCAGGAGTGTACTCATTTAAATACGTTCCAATTATAAATAAATTTTTTCTCATTTCAGATTTTTTCTTCAGTCTTTGCCACAATCAGTTGGGTACTTTTATTTTTCTTATTTATACTTTCCGAAGCTGGTCAACCTGAGGGCTTGGGTAATCCCAAGACTCAGCGGGGCGGGTGCCAGGTCTGACGAGGTCAGGAAACTTCCCGAACAAAGGAAGAGGCTCTATCAACATCATCCTGCCAAGCGGTTGAAGAAAAAAGGGACGAAGAAGCCAGAGTCACCCAGGTGAAAATCCACTATGCCAAAGCAGCTCTGGCTGTTTTGGCAAGGATATCCATTAAGCTATATTTGAGTCATTAGTCATTACGCAGGGTCCCTGGGTATACAGAGGGCAGATCAAGGAGATGTCAACAGACCTATCCCGAGCCAGCATTCTAATAAGAAAAAATATTAACTTTGTTCTTCTTCTATTTGGGCACAGCTATTACACAAGGGGCCTGGGTATATAGAGGACAGATCACGGAGATAGCAGTCGCATCAGAGTACTTCCCAGAACTGGAGCATTCGACAACTGCCGAAAATACAGAAATTGATAAAGCAATGCAATAAAAAGAAGACGTCACTCGTCATCGGAAATAATATAAATGCACATAAAGAGGCATGGGGAAATATCAACACCAACACAAGAGTCCTTATTAGAATTTTTAATTAAAGAAAACCTATAAATATTTAATTTGTATTGGGACATTTCAACTTTTAAAACTAGGATTAGAGAGGAGGTACTGGATATCTATGTCGGACCATGTAATCATCCGGTTTCTTTGTGAATTGTTGTAGTATCATCTTTGTGAATTGTTATAGTAGAAGTCTTTCTTCAGAAACCCTCTAGACAGTCTAGACTGGCAAACTGGAGTGAATACTAGAAAGAACTGGAAACCTAACCGCCAAGGGCTTCGGGCAGAACTGTGACCAGGCATCCAATTTGATACAACTGCTGGTGTTTAAATTTCCAACTTAGAAACGGTATATATACATATACAGATATATATAGTATTACGAGATAATTATATTTTAATCACTCTTCACTTTATCCTTGAAATGTGAACTGTATAGTAATCAATATGCAAAATAAAATTTCATTTATAACATATTTTAATTATTTTTTGAGTGATTTAACTAAATAGTTAGTAACTTTGTGTACATTAATATTTTTAATTTAAAAACGAAAAAAGCGTAAATAATGTAAAAATAACAATATATACACTTCATATATTTAATTAAATTTAAATGATTGTGTTATGTAATAATTTAATTTGATTAAATCCACTAAATACTTTAAAATTAAATTTTTTTATCTCTCAATTTTTACTTTGTTAACAACACTTCATGAATTTCATTTTTTTTTTATATAAATTTTTTATAATTATAATAAATGTTGCAAATTTTTTTCTTTTTTGTTTTTTATAACATTTACAAAAATTAAATTAAAATGTACATTTTTAGTAATTTAAAATTGAAACCCTCAGTTATTTTATATGATCTGATTAAAGCAATTTTTAAAAAATTTAAAAAATTATCAACTATAATTAATCCATCAATAAAACTGCATAATAAACACATTAATAAATTATGCAACAGTTCTACATTCTACTTACACCAGCCTTGTATAGTTGTAAAAAAAAAAGAGATTGTGTAATTTATTCAACAATTTGCTATTGAAATATAGAGAAAATTAACAATACGTTATTATATACTTGGGTTCGATAATAGCCTATTAGCAAGTACATAAATATGTTTCCAGCATATTAAATCACAAAAATATCTTTACAATTTACATTTTGTAAAATATATTTTTTAATTGTAATTTATCGGCTTTAAAAAAAATTGAAATAAGTAAGAATAATAAAAAAAAATTAAAATTTATAAAAAAAAAAAAAACAGAAAAATTAGAGTTGACCATGTCAAGTCTGTGATACCCGTATGAATTTGTTGTCCCATGTGCGAATAAATATGCCATAGCTGACTATGGGACAGACTATGACTTTAAGTTGCCGTATTACAATATTAATTTATGCAAAATTTCAGTACTGTGTTTTTCAAAAAATTGTGTGTGCCAAATAACTTTTGAAGTTGTACGACAGCTACCAGAAGGAGCTAAGCAATTTCAACGACTTTTAGCGAACATACGTTCGTAGGGGTATAAAGATATTTTTGTCGGAAAGTATTTTTACCTACGTCGTCATAAATTTTGGACTATATTTTGCTCATATAGAGTTTATTTCATAGGTTTAAGCATTGTCATATTTCATAGACATTCATCGTAAATAAACGGACCTATAATATCGTAGGTATTACTTTAAAGTAGTTGCATGGCAGTTGCATGAAACTGCAAAAAATTTAATAGACAATAACAAGCTTATGTTAATGTTTATAGGCAAGCAATATATCGAATACTAGAGAAACAGCCTCTTCACTTTCTAAATATATAGATTGATCAAGTTGCCGTAAGATTTCCTTTTCATAACCGTGTGATTTCCATATACGTAGGTACTGCGTAATTAAAAATTTAGTTCAAAACAAAACTTTATTATGAGTTTCTAAAGTGAATTAGTATTAAGCATACAGCACACCTGCCTATATGTACTAAGCGCATTACATATTCCAATTACTTATTTCAATAGAATTTAGCAGTACGTGCCTATCTATATATATTTCCAATTTTTATTCACAACCGATATAATCATTAAAACCGAGAAACTGAAATCATAGTCTTGCATTGTGTTACTAAATTTTATTGTAGAAACCCTTGTACATGTATTTTATATGTAGTGTCCATATTATACGTATGCGAAGGTTAAACAACGAAAAACAAAAATGTACTATTTTATTATCAATAGCTTTTTTTTATACCCTGCACTTCGTGAAGGGTATATTAACTTTGGTATGGAGTTTGTAACTACTTGAAGGAGTCACCTGCGGTATGGACATATATATATATTCTTGCTCAGCGTAAAATTCTGCGTCGATTTCGACATGTCCGTCCGTCCGTCCGTCCGTCCGTCCGATCGCACGATAACTCAAAAACGAATAAGGCAATCGACACCAAACTTTCACAAGTTTTTTCTTTTGTGCCAAGGACGAACCCTATTGTTATTGGACTAAGTCGGACAACGGGTTCGGGTAGCTGCCATACAACTCTAAGAGTTTATTTTAAATATTTCAAAAACTAATAAAGCTATAAATATAAAATTTTGTATACATGTGTCCAATTACATTCTACATATGCTCTAAAAATTATAATGGGATAGCTGCACCGGTTCGGGTGGCTGCCATACAACTCCAACAGCAAATTTTTTATATTCGGAAAAATAATAAAGTCAGATTCATGAAACTTGGCAGTCATGTGTCCAATTATAGATCAAATATATTTCTGAAGTTTTAGAGGAATCGCTTGACAGGTTCGGGTACCTGCCATACAACTCCAGAAGCTAATTTTAAATATTTGGAAAAATAATAAAGTCAGATTCATGAAACTTGGCAGTCATGTGTCCAATTATGGCTCAAATATATTTCTGAAGTTTTGGTGGAATTGCTCGACAGGTTCGAGTAGCTCTCATACAAGTCTAAAAGCTTATTTTAAATATTTGGAAAAATAATGAAGTCAAATTCATTAGACTTGGCAGTCGTGTGTCCAATTATAGGTCACACATATTTCTAAAGTTTTGGTGCGATTGCTTGATAGGTTCGGGTACTTGCCATACAACTCCAAAAGCTTATTCTTAATATTTGGAAAAATAATAAAGTCAGATTCATGAAACTTGGCAGTTGTGTGTCCGATTATAGATCAGATATATTTGTGAAGTTTTAGTAGAATTGCTTGACAGGTTCAGGTGCTTACCATACAACTCCAAAAGTTAATTTTAAATATTTGTCAAGTTAGAAGTTAATATTAAATATTATAAATAAATATCCGACTTGGCAGTCGGATGTCCACTTATAGGTCAGACACGTCCGAGAAGTTTCTATAGAATGATTTCAGAGGTTCAAGTAATTGCTACACAATAACGAAAAGTGCAGGGTATAATTCAATCGGTTTATACCGACTGAAACGTTTTTACTTGTTTTTTATTAAATTTACTACATTTTATTTTATTGTTTTAATCAATTATTCGGAATCAAAATATTTTTTCATCGGTTTTATTTTGTCGGTTCTCAATTAAGTATAAATAGCAAAAATTTTTTTTTATTTAATTTTTTTTTTTTTTCACCTCAAGTTTCGCATGACATTTAAAATGAACGAAATTTTATTGTATTATTATTTTTCTGGAAATTTCATTAAAATTGAAATATGAAAAAAGAAAATGTAAAATAGGAAAAAAAAACATGACAATTAACGCCGAGAGGTATGCAAGATTAAAATAAATTTTTTAATTCTAAGAACAGTGTTCACAAATAAATTCGATCCGCCCGTTTGTACATTTTGAACAAACTTCTGTATTGTTCAGGAAACCGTTTAACTTCCCCTTGTTCCACAAAAAGAAATATATTGAACTCAACACATCCCAAAATTATCAAAATAACTATTTTCTGTAGGCTATTTAAAAGGGAATTTTTTATAAAAATGAAAAATAACAGTGAACATTCTCCTATTACAATTTAATAGCATGTTACAACTAATTTCATTAGTCTTCTGGCCATTATTTTAATTAGGAAAAAACCCATTATTTTATTTAGTTTGATTTTATTTTATTATTATTATTATTATTAATGACAATAACATACAAATTCAATTACACATACTGTAAGTGCAAAAAAAACTGTATGAACATAATTGTATATCATTTGTATGAAAGCAGTTAACAACTGTTTTTTCAATAGTACCTATGTTATCAGTGAGTACACGTTATCAAAAAATTGGAAATAAACATAATACAGCAAGCCGTCCTATCAACCGAAATTAATTTTCGAAAAAGAATGACTAAAAATGGTTTATAAATGAACTGATAATAATACAATTTTCGTAATATGAGGTCAATAGAGGTATTCCATACAGAGTTTATAACATAAAACAATGATATAATTCAATGATAATCAAAAAAATTATAATAAAAATCATATTGAAATAATTTGAATACCCAAGAGGCCAAATTTTTAATTTTAAACCAAATTGATTAAAACATATTTTTGTTCGGTTTGATATACAACATGTTTGATTTAAAAATCTCATATAATTTAAATCTCACAATTTTAATGGCCATTTATAGGTAGTTACAGCTATTGAAACAAATGAAAATTAAATGTATTAATTAAAAAATGTACAAAAGTGATAAACATACTAACAATAATATTACAAATTCCTATTTTAGAAATATTTATTCTTTAATTAAAAAAAATTTTTTGTGATGAAAATCCTATATAATAATAATGCGTGTATATCTATTTTAAAATAAGTTAAACTTTTTTTTTAATATCACAAATTAAACTGTAATAACCTACATTTTTTGTTTTTTTAGTTCAACCTTATACAATACAATCCAATTTTATTTTCACGGACAACAAATAAATCCGTTCAGATTTACATGTAACCTATATAGAACTATAATATTATTCACCATAATAGCTATACAGTCAGCTGTATTTAAAGTACATATAACACAATTTCGTTATGTTGTAGATGTAAAAAAAAAAAAAATGCTTATCATATGAGAATGCTGAATTGCTGATGCAAAATGAAAAATGTAAAAAAATCACCGTGTATTAATGAGATATTTCACATATTAAATGGAAAAAACAAAATTCATGGCTTCTCTTATCTAGCGAAAATTTTATAAAAAAAATTGTTGCGAAAAATTTTTTTTTTCATTACAGAAAATAGTACTTGTAGTACAGAAATTATTCGTGATACTAAAATAATAATTATAAATACAATATTTTTTATGTATATATGTATTGTATATAATATTGCATATACAAGGATTGGTATTTATCTATATATAATGTTTAATGAATTGCCTTGACATATTTATTAACAAAATTTGAATTAAAACAGAAATGGATGCTCTTTTTTTCCTCCATTAATATTTTTAATCTATATATATAAAGCATTATAATTATGTAGTATGTATGTAATTATACAAATAGTAAAATGAATATTTTAGAAAAAATTTATGGCTCATTTACTATTTAGATCTAACTGTAATCACTATATACAAATTATCTAATACATATTATGTTAAGTATGATTCAAGGAGTCAAAATTTTATCGGAGCATGTTGAAAAGCTTAGCGAATGGGATAAGTGCAAAAGAGTCGCACTGTGCTTTGATCCGGATTATTCGGGGGTAAAAGGAAATGAAGTGGCCGACGTGTTTACGAAGAAGAAGGCTATCATACTTCTTCTTGGCCTGGTGGCTTTTTGTTGAATCGGGCCACATCCCGTTCGCAAGGAATTGAGAAAGCTCTGAGTGTCATCCAGAGACATTTAATAGATTTTCACGAGATTGTGATGGCAAAAAAACCAATTCCAATAAAAAATGTGATAACCAAATAAAAACGATAGTACCTACTGCTGTATCAGCTAGAATAAAACCATTAATCTACATTAATCAGAACCAAACACAGACTCCATATAAAAGATATATTTTGCATTGTTAGAAATTTCCATTTGTTATTCTTATAAGATAATTTTGTACTATAATCTTAATAAATTGAACAAAATTTCGTAGAATATAAATGTTATCGTTGTAAACTTCGAACAATTCAATAAACCTTTTAAATTTTCATAACCTTATGAATACACATATGCATACACAATTAATGCACATATTTGAATCTGCGTATATAGAAATCAAAATCTTTACATATATATACATTGGTTCACAAAACTAAATTATAATGCAACTATTAATTTATTATCGTCTATGTACAGTTAAGCGTGAATAAAATATTGCTCGTATATTAAGCCATACAATTTATATAGTGATAACAAAACATTCTTTTAAACACCATAACTATAATCATCTTCCTCAGCATACTCATTAATTTGTTCTTTCTATAATATAGAACTATATTGTATCTGTATTTCAGTATATAAAAATCTTTGAAATTCTACAAAATTTTTTCGTTAAAACTATACAATTATCTTTTGCCAAAATTATTATTACAAATACTAATTTAAATTTTATTTTTCTTTAACTTCTTATATAATATAAAATCTAAGCGCATGTAAAGATAATGAAAAACTTTAAAAATATATTTTACAACTTAACGTTTCTTCTTTTTTCACCGCCGCGCATTTTTTGTTTTTATTATACAAAATAAAGCAGTAAATAAAAAGTTCTTATTTAAAACTCACTATTACTTAAAGTATTTTTCGCCTTCATTTTCATTTTCTATGTGAGATATTGTGTACTTATTTATGTATGTAGCTAAATAGAACCCGCTCGAAAAAATTCTTTTATCCTGATTTATCAGGAAAACTCTTATAACATGTTTAAAATACAGAATATTCCGGTTATAGTATCTTCCGCCTCTTGGAAGGCAATTTCTTGGAGTCTTTTAACAAAAAAAAATATTTTTGCGGAGCAAAAGACTTGGACGTGTTCAGGGTTGGGTCCCAATTTTGCTAGTCTTAAAGAAAATCGAACTGAAACAGTTGTGTCAGGCAAATATTCATAAAAATTTTGGATTATTTTGTTGATATCAGACTTACCGTGTGCAAGTTGATATCAGACTTACCGTATCATAAAAATTATGATCAAATTGTAAAAGATGATGTGATTCTTATAATATAATAAAATGTTTTTAAGAAATTTACATTTCATGTTTTAAGAGCTATTGCTCAAAAACGATAAGTCTGGTATCAGTTGCGTGTATTACCGTTATGTTGGTCTATTAATTGAGAGAAAAACACATGGCTTTGAGTACAACTATTTGGAAGCTATTACAGATATTTATAAGACATAATTTTTTCAACATGATTTTAATTAACCCTATACAGCTCATCCTAGATGTCCGAGTTATTTCTGCTGCCACACGCAAGAAAAAATTTTTTTCTTAAAAAAAACTCCAAGAATTGACTTCCCGAGAGATTTAACACCAGGTTCTGGACTACTCTGTATCTAGTTCATATAAATATAACTAAATAAATAAGGCGATGTACTTCCATGTATAAGATTACATATTATGCACTTATTTATACAACATTTTTTACATAACATTCTTGTATGTATACATGTGCATAAATTACTTGTGTAAAATTTACTCTTGTTTAGTTTGTTCTCGTTAAAAATAATTTTTCCTATTTTTTTGTTTTGTAACATTTTTCTTAATCCTGCAGTATCAGTTTTGAGTTGTTATAAAGACAAAAATTGCAAAAAAGGGAGAACTTTTTAAACTAAAAGATGGAAGAGTTTATAGTTAATCGGTTTAACTTTAAGGTATTCGAATGTAATATTAAAGAGGATAAATTTTTTTTTCCTTACGCTCGCAATTATGTAGTGATTTTTTTTTTTTTTTACAAGTTAATTTCTCGAAAAGGGTTTTTTCTTTTAAATTTAATTTTTAAAAATATACGCGCAATATAATTTTCATTAGGGTAAATTTTATGGTATTCGTTAACTTTAGTATTAAAGAAAATAATTTTTACTTTATTAAATTTTTAAGGTTTTAAGTGTATTGATTTAGCAAAAAGAAGCTTCTACATACCACAAAGTGATTATTAACTATATTGAAAATTAATAATTTCATAAATCCTTAGTAGTTATTCAATATTCTTGTATGGTGCAAAGACAAAGATAATAAGAATTTTTAAAGTTCCGTTAAAATTTACTCAACTGATTTTAGATAGGGCGTTTGAATCATACTAATTCGATTTTTACTAGCAATCCGTCTAAATGGGAGCGTAGTGCTTCTCTCAAAATGTTCTGATACCCTTACATTTTAAATTAAGCAACTAAATGAGTTTTGCACTCAAACGCAACATATGGAAATTTTTGATATTGACAATACATAGGTCCACGTTTTTCTGTTTTTCTGATTGTTTTCTGAGGCTGTGTTCAATTCGCTTACATTATTCGTATACGCATATCATTTAGATAGATCAATTAGAAAGAAGAGAAAGAACTTGTTCAGAAGTAGGAAATTCGAAATTTTAGCCGGCTTAAATCGGAATTCTATTAATTTGCAACTACACTATAAAAAGGCTTATCGTATTATTAGAGACTTTTACTAAAAAAAGCGAATTAGCTCAATTTTTATAATTTGTGTTCTCTCTTTGCTTTTATTCTCTCATATTTTTAATTTGATTTGTTTTTTCTTTTGCAAAAAAGAGTAATTTCTTTGTTAGATATACCTATTCGGTTCAATTCGCAACCTTACTCAATTGCTCGATCAATTGTATATGCTAACTCTTGAGTTTACTCAATCGGCCACATTATATAAATTAGTTTTGTCAGTCAGATTACTTTAGAGAAACTTTGTGAAATTAATCAAAATTTTTTCAATTTATTGAGAGCAAGCTTGTTAATAGCCATAACCCATAGCTTCTCCCAGATGTAGCATAGTAGATGAAAATATTATTAAAAGGATTTCATTATTATTTCTTACAAAATTTCCAAAGGACCATTATAAACTGGAATTTACGGTATAAAATTCGTCTCTTTAAAAAAATTATTTTAACAAAGGTTAAAAACGGATATTTTTCTTTCACTTAACAAAAACTTAAGCAAATAATTTCGTTTTAAATGTCTTGTGACCGGTACCTACAGAACAAAAATATTTCTTATTTTTTTTTATTTTTGAAGTTTTTCCTTTATTATTTTTTTTGCGACTGACTCCCTTCATTATTTTAATTTTTTCTTTTTCTCATTTTATAGTACAAAAATAATATAATTGTAAAAATTTCGTTTTAACTTTGAAATAATACGGTTTGTTGACTTAATTCCGAACAAAGTAATAAAATATCAACACAGGTTTGTGTTGAATGTATATAAAACTCTCTATATTATAATATAAAATGGTGGTTCTATGGTCATTTACATTACACCGTGAAAATTGTACCAAAGAGAATGAAAATGGAATGGTTTTTATGTTTTTCTTATATTTTATTTTTCTATTGTTTTTTATTGATCTTATTAAAATTTTATCTGCCATAAACTAGATGGAATCGTTCTTGCCTTTTTTTATTATAATGGACACGGTTAAGATTAAATAGAAGAATTTTCTTTCATTTTATTTTATTTTTGTTTTTGTATTTTATTTCGATAAGGAGAATTTTATGAAAATTTAATTTCTTTATGCTTCGTTGATCTTAAACAAATCTATTTAATCCATATGGCGATGATTATGGTTTATATAAATTTGGTATATATATAGGCACCATTTATATAGTAGAATACAAGTAAAATCTACTTTATATTTAATGGAAGGGAGAGAGAGAGAGAGTAAAATAGCCCTTATGGAATTATGGGTAATCTCATATATAACATAAGCTATTAAGGATTATTAAATCGTCAAACTATTTAAGTGTTTTTTTTTATTATTGTCATTAAGGAATTTTTTATTGAAACTGTTGATATTTTAAAATGGTCATATTATTATACTCGAATGGTCATTTAATTTTTCATATGGCTACTCTTTTCTTACAACAAAATTGTTTTAAAAGGATATTCTTTTAATTCAAGTACTTAACCATTATTTTATTGAAAAAAAAAAAATTATTTTATTTGGAAAAAGAGAAAATTCTTTTATGTTTTCGAATTTTTTTTAACATAGGTCTTTAATCAAGTATAAATGTGCTACAAAATTAATAAAGGTAAAAATTAAATAACTGGAGCACTCTACATGGTGAACAGCTAATAAAGTGTTAATAAAATTCTGATGTTAAACTGGGTTATTCCAAATTTTCTGCTGCATTACTGCCAAATTGATCATATTAGAGTTAAGAATCTTAAGATTCTTAATTATGTACAGAATTGAAAAGTTGAATAAGGTAAAGGAAGTGCAATTTGAAGAAAAATTCGAATTACAAAAAAATTGAACGAGGTTTACAGCTCCGCCTACAATAATTTCTATATATTTTTCTTTTTCAACTTTTTCTACTCCGTATAGAAGCATAAGGCCGTTACAGCGTTTCGCCATCGCACTCTATTGTGGACCATTACTTTTATTTCTGGCCATATAACACTGGCAACCCCCATTTCTTTATGTGTATTGCTCTACGCCATGTATTTTTGGGGAGCCCAGCACTTCTTCTTCCTTCCTGGTTCCACTCCAGTGCCTGTCTGGTAATCGTTTCGGGTGGCCGTTTCGGGTATGATCAAACCAACCTCTAACTTTCTACGACTAATTGATATTGCGATTTTTTCTTGGCCAGTTAGTGTCCACAGCTAATAATTGCTTATTCTTTAGCGCCAATATATGTTGCTGGCGGCCCCTAAACATCTGTTTAAGTAGACTTGCAGTTTATAATGAATTAAAGAATTCCAATTTTAAAGAAATGCAAAACATTTTTGTAAGGATTACCCAATACAACGAAACAAAAAAACGACAAATGTCATGCATATTTTCACTTGTTATATTTTCTTCTCCATTTTTTTTTTTTGAAGAACTCCAGTTTCCACTTCTCTTCACCTTAAAGTAAGACGTATAATATGTTCATTTCAAGTGACTTTTATTCATCTTTTTAATTTTTATATTTTTAGTTTCTCTTTTCTTCACTTTTATTTTCGTTTAGCTAAGCTCTTTCTGCATGATATTGTGAAATATATACAATTGTAGGGGAGAGGAGTGGGGAAAATGAGAATATTTTTAAATAAAGAAAATTTCCTTTTTTTTTTTAAAGAATAAATAAACAAGAGAGAATCACATTCATTATTTTGTAAATTTTTTTTAAATCACATTCTTTTATTACGAAATGCATAATTTTAATTGTGACATTTTTTTACGCTTTTATGAATTATTTAAATAAATTTTTTATTCTGGAAAAAGGAAATTCAATGATCAGAAACAAGCATAATTTCCAATACAAAATATGCTTTTTCATTATTATTGTATATTAAGTGCGTTGTGGGTGCTTGTGTGTGTTTGTGCCGTTTCCTTTGCAAAAGAGAAAAATTCCAGACATCATTAAAAATTTCTTTTATCAATTTTATTATTATTTAATTGGTGTTAAAGAGAATATTGTTAACTTTATTGTTTTATGATAAAAGCATTGTAAAAACATTTTTACAACTACCTAACCACCATTTTATATTAATTTTCAATGAACTGGGGTGGTGTTGTTTAAAATATTTTATTATAGATAAAAGAATTTCCTGTAATTCTATAAGGGATGATGATGAGAATAAAATTTTTTGTAGAATTAAATATTATACGTCACTCACAGAAATATCTCACTTAATAGTCTTACAAATGATTTTAATAAAAATTAAAAAATGTTGGCTTACTTGACCAGGCTATTGCTGTACATCAACTATCGTTGCCTTACTTACTGGGGGTGCGAAATACCCGCAGTAGGAATGCCTGTGGTAAGAGTCCATTAAAATCCACTATAAATCCAGAAGCGCCTGATCCAGAATGGACGGCTGTCTGGTTTGCGACTGATCCCTGAGAAACGGGCCTTGCACGAGGTATTTATTGCCAAAGGCTAGGAGAAGTAAACTCTGAAATTAAAAAAAATCAATGCAATGAACAAAACAAAAGCATTTTATACCTCAGATGGTAATCCAATAAATCAGGAAAATCCATACTCTTCGGAGGCTGGTCTCACGGATTCTGGAGGAGACCACTTATTGTATTAAACACCTACTACCGACACTTTTAAAAACTGTTAATTAAACTGTTTGTTAAAAGTTTAGGCTATCATATTGAGTTTTATTGAATAAAAATTTTCGTATTGGCTCCAGTTGATACAACAGCAAACTGATATTTTTAGAATATTTTAATTATATATACAGTAACACTACTATCACCGCCGGTATAGTTTTGTACGCCATTATTTTATAATTATGTTACGCAATTAAAATAGAATTTATTGTTGCTTACCTGATTTTGTTCATATACTCTCTATTATAATATGAGAAAGACAACTGTATAACCATAAGCTCGGGACAGCAGGAGGAAGGCTATGACTCTTAATTTAAACTAGAAAAGTATTTACTTTAAATGAAATTTTTTCAAAAATTTTCCAATTTCGTGCTTGCATCACACAGAGTTGTAAACTATTGTTTTCTAATTTGCCCAATTTCTTTATTGAACATTTCAAAATTGTGATATAATTATGATTTGTGCATTAGTATATCAGTTCAAACGTTACTGCTTTTTAATAATTATTTAAATCTCAATAGCAACTACCTATTTAAAAACTATTCTACGATTGACTGGCACTTGAATTTAACTGCACAATAGAGAATCTTTTTGACTGTTCTTTGAACCATAAATTAATAGTTTATTACCTAAATTTTTTTTTACTATATTTGTTACTTTAGTTAAAGCAGGCATGAGTATAACTTGTAAATTTTTCACTTTATAATATTCTCGCTTCATTTAATTTAAAACAAAAATAAATTATTTAGAATTTTTATTTTTTGGAAAAAAACTCTTATATTTCCATTAGTTACCCACTGAGAATTTTTACCTAATTCTAATTACTTTTACATAATATATTTTTACCTATATAATATTTTTACAGTATTGAAAATATATTACCTTATTGATGAGAATGTATGTAGGTACATACATACATATTGTGTAGGAATAACAAAATTCTTAACTTGTCATACTTATAACTGTTTAACTAATCTCTCTTTCCAATGTATGAAGAAAAACTTATTAAATTTCAAAAAAAAAAAAATAATTTGTAATTTTTTTTCTTTTTTATAATCTTCAAGTAAATTTGCAAAAAATTCTATTTTTTTTTTTTTTTTCTTGTGAAAATTTTTAATAATGCGAAAATTTCATATTGTAAAACTGCAAGTAAATTGCATTTTTGTTATTACGATTAACATGCAATATTCTAAATTACTTACTTACTATTTCTGTTCATTTGTGGTTTTTAGTCTGTTTGACAGTTATTATAGTTATAAAAAGTGAGAGACAAACGGAAGAGAATTTAAGAGATAAGAGAACTGTGGCATTTATTAACAAAGAAGTTGCAGAATAGAAGAGCAATTACATAACATTACTCATAACATTAAAATTCTGAATTTATTTTAAAATGTACTGTTTACTGAAAAAAGAGGTGTACAATCCAAAGCATATATTATATACTTATATAACTGCGGAGACAGATAGTTTAAAGATTTGTTCGACAATAGCTTAAGGATTTGTTCGACTAAAATTTAATATAGCGATTTTCGCTTAATTTTCTTCTTCCAAATTCTTGAGACTTATTCTTAAAATTTATTACGATATTAATAATACTATATGAAAACACACAAACACATTGAAATATTAGAATACTAGATTATTTTAAAAGTGGTTTTAAGGTGTTGAATCTCAGATCCTGCGTTAAATTATAAATTATATACGAAAATGCGTCTATATATAAAAATATGAAGGTTATGGTATAAAATATGTAAATAATTATTTATAAAATATTCAGAAAATGTGTGACACAATTGAATAAAATGAAGGTACACTATAGTGTCCTAAATAAACATGAATAATATCGAAATATATTATACTGCATAACATAACGCACCACATTGGACATAAAATTACGAAAATTTAAAACTGAGCGAAATTAATTTGCATTTTTCTACATTTGAAGAGTTTAAAGTGAATTCTACAATATTAAATTTTAATAGGCGATTTTTTAGCGATTTTTATGAATTAAACGAAAAACATGTAAAATTTCCGATTTTGAATGTCAATAAATCCATTAGAGATCATTTGAAGAAATTTTCGCCCATTTCAAATATTGTTTTGCATATTATAACACACCACAAACATTGAACGTAAAATTACGAATATTTAAAACTGAGCGAAAATAATTTGCATTTTTCTAAATTTAAAGAGTTTAAAGTGAATTCTGTAATATTGAATTTTAATAAGCGATTTTTTAGCGATTTTTAATTAAACGAAAAACATATAAAATTTCCGATTTTGAATGTTAATCAAGCCACTAGAGGTCATTTGTAGAAATTTTCGTCCATTTCAGCGTGGATATTAGATGGCATATTTCCCAAAGTGTATAATGGTTATTCAAACCTGCAAGTACTTACACAAAGTTGAGATAATTTTAGTAATTTATTGTACCTAATCTTGGACATTAAATTTTAGCTATCCCACAGTAGGTAAATATAAGATTCTATAATTTATTACTTTAAAAAGAAAGTTAATTATAAGCTTTACACATTTTTAAAACAAAACAAAAAACAAAAAAATTACAAAATTATGCAGATACTTATTTACGTATGTGTTTCATTCATTACTGGTATATTATAATGATGAAATTATAATAGTTAATAACATGGTAGCAAAACAACATGCCATACAAGAAAAGTAAGAATACTTAATAATATGCAAACTAACTGATACTAACTGATTTTCAACTGAAAACAAAAAACCTATAGAATAATAGTCGTGAGACATTTTTTTCTCGTTTTGTTTTTTAGCTATCTATCACTCTATATAACAGTCTATTTGTAATTAATGTGTGACTTAGAAGTCACACAAATGACTTGAAATTTTTTAAAAAATTTTCTCATTCTTTACTTATTACTTGTTTTTTTCTCTTTCTTTTATTTTTATTTTTTAGTTTTTAATTATGGTAATGGTAATGAGATTATAATAACAAAAGATATTTCAAAATCTCCTTATGACAATATTTTAAGGCGCAAAAATGAAATGGAAAACAAATAAAAAAGAAAAGAAGTAAGGAATAATAGTTATTTTTGTAGACTAGTAGAGCATACTGAGAAAAGAACAAAAAAAAATAGTTAGAAATACAAGAAAAAAAAAACAAATGTAACAAACAATAGTAAGCAACAAAAATAATAATAAGCGTATACAAAATTTCCTGATGACTTGACAATATTAAGAATTCAAAGCAGTAATGTTGAATATTGTCGTTTTCATTATTAAAAAGAAAAAAATGATAAATAATGCCTTACTTATACTACATTACACAATAAGAAAATTTACAGGGTGTTCTAAAATTTGCAATGATAATAAAGCACGCAGATAATCAATACATTCTCCTCAGTGTCCAAGACTTTAAATTACTCGTACATATAATCTGCAAGTCCTTATACTCGTGGGTAATTTCTTAAATGAGAGCAGTATTCAGGTGCAAATTCCTTTTTGGAAACTCGCCCAGATATGATTAATATTTAAACATACCTGCAGATAAAAATTACAGAATTTCACCAAATCATTCCGAAGATACATACATTTATGCAACATTATCCCCTTATAATAATGTTTTTCCAAATCCTTCACTTCCTGAAAATTTTTTTGGAATCTGAGTCAAATATAAGTTTTTATTTATTAAATCGTGCGCCAACATGCGAATGTGAAAAGCATTGTCACATCCGAGACGGCAAGAAAAATATAGAAAAATTAGGAGATCGGATGTGGTACTGGTGATATTCCCCCGCGACATTGCCTACTCGACACACTGGTTAGAAATGCCGTTCAGAGCTCAATCAAGAGATATCGGATATAAACAAGAGATTTGGATCGGTTTCTCAAGAGAACCAGGTAGCTTAGATAGGCCACCAGTAAACAAACGCTCAATAACAGTTTTTTGATCACAGGGTGTTGGTAGCAAAACGACACATTTATGCTAATAGGGGTGCGGTGAAACTGCTGCATCATTAATCAACCGATCTGAGCCATTTTCCGAATAAAATTTCTGGCACAAAAATTATAAAACTTTTAATCGGCTGTGGTTTCACTAAATGCAATCAAATTTGAGAAACCCCTTAATTATGATATCCATGAAATACCAATATAAAAAATCTTGAAATAATCATCAAATGCTTTTGTTTGTGATGTTTAGTTCATTTTAAGACAGCTATGGTAATTAAATTTATAAGAGAAAAAGGAGTTACCAAAAAATTCCGAAAGTACGTTATGAAAATCAAGCAAAATTTCAAAACTTAACTAAATTGAAGAAAATTCCACATAATTGCTCAGTTATCGGGACATGCTGTTAAAAAATATTGTATTTGTATATGACAATAATGTGTAAAATGTTAATAAATGACGGTAAAATGTAAAAGGTGTCAAACGCTTCTGTCAATTAGCAAAGAAATCGATTGAGATAAAAATGACTTGTTAATACATTAAAATATAAAAGTAGGCATACATAGGTTAGTTAATACGTACTGTAAATAGATGTATACATAATATATAATAATATGTATTACATACGTTATTATATTAAATGTGTTTAATGCACATATTATATCACTCATTCTCCTTTCATATTTATTAGGACATTAACGCATATTATAATAATAATAGTATGCTAAGAAGACAATCTATAATACGACGACTAAAAAAGAAAACAAATAAATTTGTAAACTAAAAAGGAAGACAAATATATAAATATGTAAGAAGAGTAAATATAGATATAGCAAACAGAGAAGAGTATATAGAATAAAGCAACAAAAAAAAAAAAAGTAATGAAAGAATAATGAAAATATTTGATAGAAAATGCGAACAATGACTAGTTCTTTATGCTCATATCTACATACTCTGTGTAAATTAAGAATAATTACAAATTCACATACAACTTGCGATTAGATACACAAAATATGCGAACAATATTATCATAAGTATATATCGTTATACTTATATTATTATGTTTTACACTTAATATATTATGCCGGCACTTATGATAAACGGAAATTTTTCATTTCATTTTGATGGATTTTCACGCATTTTTAACTTGAGAACAAATCATTTTCATTATGCTTGGTTAATAAAGGGATTTCCCACAATATATGTATGTTTGTATATGTTATATAATAATATTATGGATATAAGTATGGGAAAAATCGTAAGTATTTTAAATTTTCAAAATATAATATGTTTACTACGTATTTTTATACATTAAAAAATTTAAAATATTCATTGATTATTTAAAATATAACAACTTGTTCGAAGAATTTTTAAAGTCGCCAAATCACCCTAAACCAATAATATTAATGAAGTAGAAATCATTGCCCCAGAATAAGTGCCTGAGGCAAAAAATATTTTTCATTTTCAATATTAATTTAATGGTTTTGCATTTGATTTTTAATTTTTGTATTTACCATCGCTTTGAGATGTAATTTAATTAAATAACCGACTATTCTAGATCAATCGCATCAGAATAAATACCACACATCCTTTCCAATTATTGTCTTTATTGATAATATCTTGATTGAGAGCTCATTCCCTAGTTATTTTGATTCGGCCTCTTTAGTTAATCTTATTACATCTGTGTTGTGCTTGGAAACATGTATGAAAAACATTGTTTTATGTTTTGTGGAGTAACCTGGTTTGAAAGCAAAAACCACTTTTCTCATCTTCTTTTATTAAGCAAGGAAATATACACGAGCCAAAAAAACTGCATAATATAAATTACTAACCTCAACCTGTTGCCACATAACCAACATAAGATGTCGGGTTCCGGTGTAAATTTCAGTTTGTAATTACTCCTACAATATTACTTCCATATATCCAATTTTCACATTTACGCCCTCGTTACTGTTCATTCCATATGCTTTATAATTAAATTCCTCGAATAATAGTCCTGTCCTTTCAAGCTCTAGCAAATTAATCGGTAAAACCATCCCAGCTACCCACACCCGCGTCTGCTACATTCAACTCAATTGACTGGTTCACACATCCAAAAAAAAAAATATGTCGATACCGAGGATATTTATGAAATAATGGGTATATTCCCATCATTTCATATAATGTGCTTGTATAGATGTGCTTTAAACACACTCACCCAGTAAACAATTAAATTTACTTAAGAAAATCTTGTCAAAAATTTTAATTTAATTTCTTGTTCTTATTTGAAATTAATTACATTTCAAACTATTATAAAATAAAAATGTACCGCTTTTTAATTTTTTTTTTCTTTTAAAATATTATACTGTATGACAGTTTAATGAAAGCATTCTCGTACAGAAAAAATAATGCAGTAGGTATTAATGCACGGAATGCGGTACTACATAGCTACATAATACAATACTTTTATAAATAATAATTGTAACTTTGTAGAATAGTTAACATCAAAAACACTTTAAATACAAAATAATTTTATCATTTTGTCATGTCAGGAGAGAGAGAAAGTAAAACAAAACTTAAAAGCAAAATAATTTTCCCATTGTAAAGCTTTTCTCAGTAATTATATCACACTTTGTTTAAACGCTTTGTATTCCATCAACTCTTTACACTGACTTGTTTTTGTTTCACTGTGTGTACTTAAAATCTTATATCGTAAGTACATAATGTATATGTGCACATATTTATGCTTCAAATAAGAACAGCACAAAGATGGGTAGAAAATATTTTGTTTCCGGTAAAATATTTCGCCTTTTTTTTTGTATAATTTTTAAAAAAAGACACAACGCTGTAAAAAAAAAAATTAAATGTGTTAAAAATATAACAAAAAAAAAATTAAAAGAAACAAATGAGATTGTGTTGATCAAAGCAATGAGAATAATATTATAATTACATAAAATAAATATATAACTGTAATATATAGGAAAATAATTACATACTTAGCGTATATAAGAACATTTAATAATATTATGTACGCAAGTAGTAAACAAAGTATACTTTAAAATAATTTTTGATATAATTTAATTATAATTTAATATAATGCACAAAAGCTGCACATATTACACTGACTTTTATACAACGGTACTTTTATACAGCGCCAAATTAATTTGTTCCAATGGCTATTGCATAGCAAAGAACTGCTTTTTTTACAATATTCTTGTAAAAAATTGTAAATTAAACCAGGGTTATTGCTCGATTCTTTGGATGGTGTGCCAAAATATTCAAAAAAAGTTAAGTAAATTTCCACTTTTCTCAATAAAATAAATTCACATTAATATTTTTTACATAAAACTGCATATACTGTATGCAGACATAATGTGTTTCTTTGCGTTTTCTAAAGTTTAGGCTCTAGTTATAGTGGTCAGATAAATACAAACAGATTTCATCTGCGGACATCGAGACGTTTTCATCAATTTGATTGTTTAATACCCTTAACTGATTAATTGATTAACTTGTCTACTTAAAAATAGATGGCTGCTTTTAAATTAGCAGAAAAAGGTAAATGAACACAATTTCGTTAGTCACACTTTCTGACATATGACATATGTTTTATTTAGGAGTTTCAATATTTTCCAACTAAAAAAATTTTTTTAAAAATAATTATTAAAATTTTTTTTGGGTTTCGACTGAGGAAACAGCAAAATTAGAGCCAAATTGCAAAAGGAGACCAAATGCCAAAAGGTTCCGATCGAAGCTAAACGCAAGCCCTGATTAAAATATACTTAAATACGGAATTTCCAAAGATAAAGGATCTCATGCGACCCTGACAAAATCCATTTTGTATTGTTTAAAATTATTTATAAATCCTGGTATATTACAATTTTAAAAATAACCTTATTTAGCATTATTAAAACTTTAACAAAACCCTACTATTAGATATCGAAATTTAATATTTTCAGAGTAATATTCATAATTTCCGTCTGCGTAGGATAGATCAATATAAATAATATTTTTTGAAATTACCTAATATGGTTAAAAATTTTTATTTAATTAAGCATAACATTTATTCCTTTGGATTTACGTTAAAGGATTACCCAATTAATATTATTTTTTTATTTCTTCCTTTTTTTTTGAATTTTCCTTAAACTGTTCGAAAACAGATTGTTATACGTATATAACAATAATTGTTATTAGAATTCTTACGTCAATTAATTATTAATTACATAAAGCGAAAAGTTAAAACTCATTGAAAATTTTGCTTTTTTTTGTATTCAAATGTGAATTTGTTAATTTAGGAAATTCATTTAGCGGAAATAATTACTTTATAACTTTCACCGACATTCATATTTGACATGACAGTATTATATAATATATAAAAGGAGAATTATTAATTTATCTCTTTTGTTTTATAATATAAATGTTTGGTTGAAAATGGTATGAGATGCAGTGGCAGTTTTTATGCTCTGTGAAATATTTAATGAAATAATATGCTTACTTTTACAGTTATTCTAAAAATAGAGTTATATCTTATAAAACACATGGGATTACGTATAACAAAAAAAAAGTTAATACTACTCTAATTAATATAATTCTAATAGAAAGGTTGCTCCGGAAATTAAATTAAAAGCAATTTTTAAATAGCGCAAAGAGCAGGGTATTTGTGTGACTTGTCTCTTTAAAAAAAATTATCAAAAAATTTAAATTAACTTCGTTAAATTTATCGTAATTTAAAACTGGTTTTCTTCTTCATCTTTTTCTTCCTCTCGTATTACACGGAGTGCCTATTTTAAACATTATTTAGAGTTCTGTCTTTTATTGGTGTTGTGAGGTTGAGGTCCAACACTTGTGCCACCTTTTGGGCGAAAATAAATATAGAGAAAATTATTGGCTCCTAGGTCGTAAGTCCAATTTGGCAATTGATAATAAAGTATTGATTTATAACCAAATCATTAAGTCAATATGGCTATATGGCATTCAACTTAGAGCAGAGGAGAATAGTTGGTCTGTAGGACCAGTTTATCCATTCAGAGTTTAGGTGATTTTTTAGGGTAGAAATCACGCTCCGCCACTGTCCGAGGAAAAAGGGCAGGTAGTGCCGACTTTCGAGATTTTTTCACCTAGTAGCAAAAAAAAAATAACCTTGTGGGCGATTTTCCTACTGGCCTTTTTCCATTCTGCTTGCTGGTCATGGCTATTTTTTCAAGTCGGTTGTCACCCATTGTTTGACGTGATCTCTCCAATGCCGCTGTCTCTCACTGTTCCAGTGTACAATGTCTTGAATGTTACATTTTTCTCTGTCGGTTCTGCGTTTTTTCACCCTTAGTGTACCCATATATCTGCCTTAATGTTTTCGTTCCGGTTTTTCGTAAAAATTGTTCTCAATTTTTGAAATGATTTTTCTTCTAAGCCCTAAGGTTTCTAATCTAAAATTGCTATCTGAATATCGACAAATTTTTGATTTTAATTTGAGACTTTACTTTAGGAAGTAATTATCACCTAGTTGTCGTTTGTCAATTGCTCATTTTAAATAGAATTTTCAAATATCCTTGAAAATTTTGGTAACAATTGAATTTAAAAATATTTTTTATAAAAAATGTTTTTCCATAAAATACTTTATTAAAAATATTTTAAAATAAAAAAATCATAAATCATAAAGTATTTTATACTTAGAACTTACTTTAAAAATCTTGACGTTTGTAGATTTCATTAATGGCGATTAAAAGCATTTGTTTTTGTGTTTTTTAATTAAAATTCCATGCCAAAAATTTTTTTCTAAAATCTTTCAAAACATATTTTTGGAAATAATTTTAGCGGGGAAAAAAAAAATTTCTAAAATGTTTAAATTTTTTTTTTTTTTCGTATTTTTTGTTTTCTTGTCTCCTGTTTAAATTTTTCATCATCAAATTCTCTTGTTCAAATGATATTATTATAGTCATAAATCTTTAAAATATTATCATTTTACATACACATATAGCCTACTTAAAAGAGCAAGCTTTTCATTTAGCTTTGAAAACAAAAAAAAAAAAATTAGTGAAAAAATCAAAATTCCTTAAAACATTTCATGTATTTTTTTAAGAAAAAAATTTGGAATTAAAAGGAAGCATTAACTTTTGGCTTAATAATAAATAGCCTGCTTCTTAGCACATTTCCAACTGAATTGAAAAATATTGAGCATATTAATTTCCTTATATTTGCTTATCCGACTGTCTCTCCCTCCATTAGCTGTGAATAACTTTACACTTATTAAAATTTAATGACGGATTCTCAAGAAGCTTATACTTAAAAAAAATTTATTAATTACCCTCCTCTTTCCATGATTTTTTGAAATTAAAAGCTCCGAGGATGTCATTTTGAACAACATGATGTTGTTGTCGACTCCTTTCTTCTATACCATAAAAATTATTTGAAACTGCAACTGCGACATAATTATGGAAATTTTCTGTTATTTTGATTACATTAAATTCAAAAATATAGAATGGGTTTTGGACCACAATGGTGTCGAAGGAAATATGAAAGCAGATGAACTGGCCAAATGGGGGAAGTGGCCGACATTAAAACAATGGATTTTTCGGTGCTTCCGTCCTTGGGTGAGTGAGCAAAAACCTTATAAATGAGGAACTAAAAGGAGGGAGAACTTACTTTGAGATAGCGTACGAACATTAAGGGTTTTGTTACCGAAAAGGAACAGTATGAGAACGAAGATTAACTGGCATTGAGCACGGTGGATTTCCCCCCGTGCTGGCATTCAGTACGGGAGTATTGCAGTTGGGAATTTTAGCCGGACACTATTTATTGGGAAAGTTGGCTAAGAAATTGAGCGCTTCTATATCGGATGCTTACTGGAAACACGAGATATCGAAGTAGTGGAGGACGTGCAATACAAGCAAACACAGGGAAGCCGATATTTTTTTGTAGGATATCAGTTTGATAGATTGGAGGAGCTCTCAAGCTATCTTGTCTCAAGGTACCCGTTTATCTTTGTAAGATTGCTTAAATTTTAGCTATTAAATTTGCAATATTTCTTTAGTTAGAATATTTCTACAAAATAAATGCACTATTTTAATAACAATTTCCTTTATCCAAATCTGTCGCTTTTTTCTTATAACAATCAACTACTGAAGCTCACCCCCACATTATAATAATTCATAATTAGGTTGTTTTATATTATTTTATTCAATGTGGGATATTGTACCTGCGTATACACCAAAAAATTCAATAAATTGCGGTTTTAAAAATCATTAACATAATTTTTGACATTACCATAACTTCTAATACCTTGCAGGCATATTGTCGGGTATTCTTCTCTTGTTTTCCTTTTAAATCTTTAAAAAACAAAACAAAAAGACAACATTAACAATAACACCCCAAAATAACAGATAGTCGTTATGATAATTAAAAATAATTTCTCATATAAGAATTTCTAAAAAAAAAACAAAAATATTAAGTTGACTGTTGTTTTTATTTTTTTCTTATATTTAAGAGAAATTAAGAAAAATTTGGTTAACGGTAAAATAATTAAGATTTAAAAAAAATATTATTAAAATAAGAAAAAAAGAAAATTTTATAACATGAAATTTTAATAATATAAAAAATAAAAAAATGATGTTCACAGGTTATTTAACAAAATTACATAGAAAACCACCTACAAGCGTCGCCAGGATACTAAAACTGACTATGAGAGAAATCATTAAAATATTGTTCATGGCATACACAACAAGAGTAAAAATGTCATGTAACTACAATGTAAGCCGCAGTTAGTTTTAATCAATTCCAAAAAATTCTTTTCATTTCATGGACGCTTCGATTCCTAAGAACAAATGTTAGTTCTGTAAGTTAAAGACGCTGTATGTTTGATAGATATTTAGGACAGTCACCGAATTAATATTTAAATTTATTTTGCGAAATTTGACATCTGTCTCTCTTTAATTATACATAATACATAATATACGAAATTAAGACCCGTTGACTAATTTTATTGTATATGTCGCAGAAAAAATTCACTAAAATCTATAGGGAGCTTTTTGAATTTCAGTATGCTTGCCTTAATTGCAAATTAATATTCTCTTTGATTGCAGTCTTTTAGTTCCTCTATTGACCGCTTTAGATTAACTTTAATGCTTTTATTTTTTTAAACATGAAAATGTCCATAATCTACCTTTCTTTTTCTTTCAGCATGTTATTTAATTGACTGAGCTAAGAAGCATATCCTCACTCTCTTTAATATTAAATATAAGGAAATAAAAAAAAAATTTAACAAAATAAAAATTTTATTAATCCATGATACACTTTTTCACATACACATTCTTATGTAACATCTTATATAACGGTATTATAATTTGGAGCCATACAATGAATACAAAAAAAAAAACGATACTCTCTTGTAGTACAACTCGCATGTCAAAATCATTTTTTCAACTTAAACAAAACAACAATAAGCATTCATCCATAGTATTAAGATCATAACAAAAAACAACACAAACACACAAGAACACACACATCAACGACAAAAGATTGCCAAAGGAAAATTTTTACTGTTTAATCGTCTTGTTTTATACATAAGAACAAAACACAAAATTAGGAAGAAAATTAAAGAAAAAGCAGCAAAAAAATAGTAAAAGAAAATTAAGAAAAAATAAAAAAAAAAAAGAAGAGAAACAAAGAGATAAAAATCTTCCTTTGGAAAAGATTTTCACGGAAATTTAATTAAATATGATAAAAATAACAGACGAGATATACAAGTAAGTATACAAGATAGAAACAAAATTAATATTATTGGAAAATCTTATATATATACCCACTCATATAAGGTTATGTAAACATTATATAAGTAGAGTATTAAAGGAAAATTATTGTAAAAATACATTAAAAAATAAACATTAATATATACGGTTTAACGATCTCATTACAGTTAGTTAATTCATAAAAAATTTTTAAGAATAATTTTGTAGAAAAAATTGAAGGTGAAATAACACCCAAGATATTAGTTTTCACTTTGAGTCGAACAAATGTTGGATATACCAAAGCTCTATTATAATCAATGTCATCTTTATATAACCAATTCACTAACATTAATTTTCTTTTTCCGTCGATATCCATATGTAGGTTTAATGCAAATGGAAAAAAAATGAACTGTAAATAAGGGGTTGCGGGGGGGGGGGGGGGGGGGGGGAGTATTTTGTTGATTATTAATTATGAAAATAGTGAAATGTTTTGTTTGTACAAAACTCTGAAACTATATATGAAATACAATTGATTTGTTTTGTAGGATACCAGCAATTGTCATTGAGTAGTATATGGTTATCTTCTACATGAAAGAAGGAGCGAAGGTCGGAAGAGTTTTCCTTAATAAGCCCGGAAGCGGCAGTTATATTAATGTGAAAGACTTTCGACCAGTTAGGCTATTTTACTTCGCCGTAAATGTTGAATTCGACCGCGACTGCTGTGAATGTTGAATTTGCTCTCATAAAAAAAAAATAACTTTATTCCAAAAATCGATTTTTACAGCAGTGACGGTCGAATTAAAGTGTGGCGAAAATGTAACACTAAACTGAATAAAGAAAATTTACGTGCAACAGTGAAATATGGAGGTGGTGAAGTAATGGTATTGGGTTTGTATTGCAGCATCTGAAGTTGGGGAGCTTGTGTTTATTGAAGGAATAATGGATAAGATGATGTACATAAATATTCTTAAGGAAAATCTTAAGAAAAGTGCAATCAATTTGGGTCTTGGAAATCATTTCCATTTCCAATAAGATAATGACCCGAAACACATTGCAAATATTGTTAGGTTAGTCGATATTATATAATGTTTTTAGTACTCTAAAAACATCTCCTCAACTTCCAGATATCAATCCCGTTGAACATTTATGTAATGTTTTAGAAAAAAGTGTTCGAATTCATCACATTACATCTAAGACACAATTAAAGGAAGTTTTAGAAAACGAATGGCCAAATATTCAACCAAGTATTACTCAAAAACTAGTCAATTCAATGTCAAACAGACTAAAAGAAGTTTTGAAACGAAAAGGAATGCCTACTTCAAATTAGTTACTAATATTTTTTTTATAAATTAAGATAAAACATTGGCGGTGCTATACTTTTTTCTAACCGAATTTACTTTGCTTTTCTGTAGAGTTTATATTTTTTTCATAAATTCGGTTCAAACATAAAATTTCTATAGCTGTGTGTGCCTATACTTTTCCGGTCAGTGTATATTTCTGCAAGAAGGTTAAGCATTAACATCGGGGTGTCAGTCAACGATTGCTTATATACGTAAAAAATGATAACAGCTTTACGAAGACGACTGCGAAAATTATTAAATGCCTGCAGAGAAGAATTTCAAGGTAGTATGGGGAATTAAGAGACTTAAGAGACTTTCGAAATGATTGTTTGTAGTTATAAACGGACTGGTATATGTATAAAAACGTGCGTATACCATGATGATATAATAACATTTTGCTGTACAGTTATAAGAAGCAAGGGAACTGCTACTTTCTATGACTATCTTTTTTGACAGGATCATTGATAACAGGGTGGTTCTTGTAGCTCGCATCCTATCCTGTTTAGTTAGATATGAAAAAACAATACAGAGGTGTTGTTATTTTTTGTTATCTCTATCAGAGACGGCCCAGTGAGATTTCTTACCTAATGAACTAAAGAGGAAATAAAAAGGAGTAGCAAGATGATTATTATTAATTTATCAATAATTTTCCGTATAAATAATATAAAATTCGTGGAATTATCATTAACCTTTGATTAAACAATTATATACAAGCAGACATAGATCATTTATAAGCACATAAAATCCATGTATATAAAACATATAATATTTTACGCATAACATTTCTAATAACGGTGATGTATAGTAATAAGCAGCTTGTATAACAAACCTGTTTGTTGTTCTAAATTAATATTATACTTTACATCATGTCATCTAATACAGTATAAACATAATTTTCACCTGATTATTATATTTAATACCTTTGCATGTATATTGTATTCCTTCATTATTTTATTTTTTTCATTACAAGCCGAAAACAAAAAAAAAAAAGAAGGAAAAGGAAAACAAATTGTTTCTTTCTCATTTTCTTTAACTGAGAAGATAAAAAGTCATAAAACATCTTAAAAACAAGAATACAAAAAATAAACCAATTCAAATATATTTTGATATAATTATATACCTTATACCTTCACATCACATACTCCTATTTATATTCAATTTGGGATTGGTTAGATATATTATTCCTTTAACAAAAAAAAATAGCACAGAACAAAGAGCTAGATTATTAATTCAAAAGACAAACTGAAAATAAAATTGATATGATTAAAAAGGTGAAATTTTTTTAAATTAAATAATACCCTGTTATCATAGCTGACATTTTCTTAACCCTATGTAAAATTAACATTTATTTTATTATTTATGCACATATACTTAATTATACTATATACATGTATGTATTGAAAAATATGTAAAATTAGTTTGATGTGCCTCTGTTAAGACAGAGTGCTATAAATTTGTTAACTCATATATTCTGACTGTTTAATGAGTAAGAGAGAACATTATGTAATGAATGAGTAATGGGTTATGTTAAACTTATTTTGTAAATAAAAGAGATTCCAGAAAAAATCGGAGAATTTCTCAAACACAATGAAAAAATTTGCGGTACTGCTGTCAAGTACTGTTGCTGTCAGTTTGATAAATTTAAATCGAGTTCTCTATAACTTTATGTTGCTTAGAATATAGAAGAATGAAAATATAGAAGAATTTTAAGTTTTTTAGGGTAATTTACATTCTAACTGTTATTCAGTGGGTTGTCAATTCACGATATCAGCAAAATTGTCAGTTTTAAATAATTTAATTTCAATTTTCTCCTGAATCATCTTGTATACGGGAGCAATTTTACAACAAAAATTTTCTAATTACTCTTTTCTTTACACATTTTCTGATTGTAATTGTTTTCTTATACATATGTACATATATTCGATATTATTACATACAATATTATTAAAGGATAAAACATTTAACTTGTTGACAGGATAAATACAAAGAAAAAAAAAAGAGAAAAATTTAACAAATAATTCTCAAGTGACATTTGCCGCATCATACATAGCTGCTATTAAAAAATATTTTTAACAGATATGCGAGTACAAAACAATACAAAAACTCTTCCCATATTTAGGTACATAGATGAGTTCATGTATGTCATTCAAATACGCACATTTCATTATACATACACATATTATTATATACACAGGTGTTAACCTTTAAATAAATATAAGAATAAAAACGAAATTTATCCTGTGACTTTGTTTTTTACACATCTATATAAATCTTTTTCTTAATCTACATGATTTACTTTTTAATAATATACTTGAACTTGAAAAAAAATATTTCAAAGAAGCGAAAATATAAAAGAACATTTTAATTATAGCATTAAAATAAATAAAAAGACGAAATTTTTGGCGAGGCGGGAAAATGTTAAGTAAAATTTTAAGACAATTTAAATTTGATGGATTAAGCTGTGATTCATTTGGGTCGAGTATTACCTTGGTAAAATACGAGTAACTTAGATTTACGAGCAAAGTGGGCTGGCGTCGGTCATCCGTTTGGTTTTCCTCGGTTCCGCTGAATTTGTTATTCGCTAATTTTTTCAATTCGAAGTAGCAGAGACGTCTCGATTTTCAGCGTTTCGCGTAATATTTCAACCTCGTGCTTGGTATCGTGTGGAATTATCATGCGATACCCTTTCGCTGAATAATGGCTAAAAACTAGAATACTGTAATTCAACTACTGAAAAAAATCGCTCTAAGTGATAATAATAAAATCACGCATCATGCATCTCAAAATCGACTTAAATTTAAAGTATGAACTATTAGACTATTACTGTAGCGTATACTATGAAACTCTTGAAATTAATCGAAAATGTGCCCGTTATTTGAATACACTATACAAACTCCATATATTTTTAATATAAGGTGATCACTGAGAAAAAGTAAAAAAAAGTTTGTCTCATTTCTGAAATATTAATAAAGCGAGAATACGTGCAAGTATCGAAATATCTGGGCAACAATAACCGGACATCAATAACCGGAACGAAAATTACAACATTGTCAAACAAATTTTTCTTTATTTTTTAAACCATTCTTTCTTTTTGTGCCTGCCAGGCTATACCATTATTTTGGTGTGTAATTTGAAAGGTGATTCCTAATAAAGCTTTGCCTAAAAAAAAATTTTTATTTAATTTAGTCATAAAGTGATACGTGACGACATTTTATAAGGCATTTTAGAAAAATAATTTCTATTTTATTTTTATTTAAAAAAAAAAATTTTTTGACTTTGATAAATTTTATTGTGTCACAAAAGATTTTTTTATGAAAAAAAAAAACAAAAAAAAGATCGAAAAACAGAATAAGAACCTGGAAAAAGAGTGACTATGGAAAATTTGAACATAGAATTTGATTAAAAAATATTTTAAACGACGGAGAAAAAGATGATACAAGACAATTATGCGAAAGAAAAAAAAAGACTTGAAGTAGCAACTAATTAGACGTTTTAATTTAGTGTAACATTTGTGTGTAATTTAATACGCGATAAGATTGATTACTTAAAATATTAAGATTTTTGATTTATTAGGCACTTTTATACTTATGCAGCTTGTAAATGTCATGATATTTAAACAAAAATTAAATATTTTAGGAATACACATAAATTTTACGTTCATGTATTGAGACCTTGAGCATTATTGAGAGTTATAAGCCATCTAATCGTACTATATAGCTTCTTTCCATTACATATAGTGGTTCTAAGTGAAATAATGTTAATATTATTTAAAGAAATTAATTGAAATTATCTATGAAAAGTGCCTGAATGTATGTGATTAAGCTATGTTAAGATATTCCTTGTTAATTTTCAAATTACAGTAATCTATAATATAAATTATATTACATAATTTGTATGTATATATGTATATTAATAAAAGTGATCGCCTTTGAACATAATATATCATAGTATTTCAGTTAATGTGATCATATAGTATGTTTGTAATATGATTGCATATGAGTAAAGAGATTTATTATGATAATTACATCACTGTATATACATTTACATGTACATATAAATATATAACATATTATGTACATTTAAATCAACTAATTAAATCTAGAATAATATACTTTATGTAATTAGTTTGTAATAAAATTCATCATTTCTATATATCTACTTTATTATTAAATGGTAATGAAATTTATGCAATTTTATCCTTTGATTCTATTATAATATAAGGAATAGGGATTTCTGCTATTAATTTATTAACATTTATAATAATGAAGGACAATATTAAATAATTTATTAATTAAAAAACAATTAATGAAGGAAATTATTATAACAAAATTATAATCATCGCTCTTTTAGAAAATAAAATTTTAATTAACTTTTAAGGACTTAAGGAAATCTTAACAATTTTCTATATAGATTTATTACAATATTATTGTTTGAATTAACAAAATCCTAACATTAATAAAAGAAATAATTGTCAAAAACTTAAATTGATTGTAAGTGAAAATTTTTGCATTTTGTAAATCTTTGCAATCAAAGATGTAAAATGACTTTTAATTTTGAAGAATCCCGTGAATTGAATTTTTGCCAGAGATTCAATCTTAATTTACCACAACGTTTTCATACTATCTATACCTTGAACGAAGTGATAGATATTAAAAAACTTCAGTTCTCATAAGTTCGTATTTTGTATTACAATTCCAAAATTTCAAATAGCGTTCGCCCTTATTTTTCAAATATAATGAATAATTATTAAATATTTGGGATTTCAAAAGGCTATATAAGGCTATATTGGGGGTCTAGGATGGGTTCAGTAGGGTAGGCACTGACCGGTCGGTGACCCAGTGTAGCAGATATCGAGTTCCTACCCAAGTGGTTAATTGCATGCATATCCCTTTATGCATGTAGACCAAAATTGCAGGTGCGAGTTTGGTTGATAAGGCATCATTTCTATGGTACTCCTAGGAGTGACATTATAATCGTTATGGGAGATCTGAACGCCAAGGCGGGTTGCGGTGTTGACTCGTTGGGCATGTGATAAGAAAACATGGGATCGGGGCTCACCATGAAGATCGCAAGAGGTTTATTGAGTTTTGTAGTGTGCATCAACTCGTTATCGGCGGAACATTGTTTCAACATAAGACCTGCCATAAAGTCAGTTGCATTTCAAACGACAGGCAAAGAACATCGAAGCAGATCGCCCATTTCCCAATGAGTTGTCAGTTTAGAAGCCGTCTTATGGATGTCCAAAACCGTAGAGGTGTCGACAACGGTTTAATAAGCGATCACCATCTAGTAAAAGCGATAGTGGGGTTCATCATAGAATTCTAGATAGCATCAGCTCGATATACGAACTACAAGATAAGAGCACGTGTACCAGAGTACAATGTCGATAAACTGAAAACACCGTCCAATGTTTCAAAATTTAGGAACGATCTTCCAGTGTAAGCGAGAAAGAATTAATAGACTGGTACAAAACATAGCCGAATGGGAGTCTGCGAAACAAGTTTTTTGCTGAGCTGAGTCAGGACTGTAGACAAAATACCATGCGGACATAAGCCATGATATAAGATGTTCGATTGTACATGGAAAAGCATCGAAAACTGCAGAAAGCATAAAGCGGAGATTCTCACACCTGAAGGTTCTAATAAAGATTCTCAAAAAACAGAATTGGAAGAGAAGTACTAAGTAGTGGAAATGGAGATCACTGAAGGATCAGTTAGAATCACTTAGGATCCGAATTTGGATCTCAGTTTCATATGATGCTTGCTGAATTTGTTGAGGCCTTTGACAGTGTTCACATGAGCCAGACTTGGATGGTTCTACGCAAGAGAGGAGTTCCGGATAAACTAATTGCTATTATTAAGACCAGTTACGATAGCGCGAGTTGTGAGGTGCTGCGCAAGAGGAAACTAACTGAACCATTCGCCGCGCCGTGAGTAATGACGTTCGCCAAAGCTGCGTCTTATCACCGTTTTTATTTATTTTGATGATTGGCGATATCCTAAGTGCTGCGCTTATCAACGTAAGGGGAGGTGTGTTGTGTAAAATGCATAGCTGTCTAAAGCACATCGGATATGCAGATGATGTGTGTCTTCTGGCATATCGATTCTCCGACCTGGTCCAAATGCCTCAATCCCTTAAGTTTGGTGCTGATGAAGCTGATTTAAAAATTAATGGGTCAAAAACGAAAATTATTAGCTTGCCCAAGAATAGCAGCAACTCTTGTTCACCAATTACAATTTCCGGCGGCACAATTGACACCGTATGAAATATTTACATACCTGGAGAGTGAATTTTCTGCCGATGGCGGTAAGGAGGCTGTTATAACAACCAGTATCAATAAGGCTAAAATCATTTGTGGTATGATGTCGAATATGTGGAGAAATAACAATATACGCCTTGGAACTAAGCTGAAACTGGTTCACTTGACCGTAAGCTCTGTGTTGCTATATATAGGTGTGCAACATGGAAAGTGACCGCGGCACTCACTTCTAGACTACGCACCTTCGTAAATCAATACCTGAGAACAATCCTCGGTATTGTTTGGACCAACACAATCTCGAATGAAGACCTTTTTAGAAAAACTGGCCAAAGTGATGTGAGCGTTTCGATCAGGAGGCGTAATGAAATCAACTCACCCAATCCAGCAGAGGTGTGGGTCTGCCCAGACAGTCGTGAAAAAGAACCATTTTCAAGAAGCTGAATCATTTTCGTTGGAAAGGAATTGTAGATGCTCTTTGGCTGGCTATCTGGACACCAGTAAGTAAGTAAGTATATAAAGTAACGGTAAACGGCTAAATTGTTGTATATTCCTGCCGATTTGGCTTTTCGGAGTATAACTATCTTGAACAGGTCATTAAAGTTATATTTATTTTCACATTCACTACCAAATCGAGGTAGATAAAGGTAGAAAGATAGATTGAATGAAAACTCCATTATTCTTATTATAGGAAACTGGCAACTTTTCTTAGTTATTAAAATTATTCTCAAAAATTTATTTTAAAAAAAGAAATGTTTATAGCATTTCCTTAATTTGTCATATGTGGTCATAATTTGTAGGTCTTTTTGTATAAAATATATAGATTTATAAGACCGGAAATAGCTCTGTTTGATAAATATCGTTACCGCGATATATCGTAACCAAAAAAAAACAATTAAAATATTAAATGGTATCCCTCTTAAAAATGGAATACACTTTTTTCCCAAGAAAGGTCCCATATTATATTTTATTATCACAATTTCTTCGAAATCTATATTATTTAAAATACTCTAATTTACCTTATACTTTTACTTATTTGCGATATACATAGGTATAAATGAAGATTTTGTAAAGTGATTTATGAAAATTAATAAAAATTTTTAAATATACAAATTATCACACATTCAAATTTATATAATATTATGATTTCTTATCATATAAACGTACAGGCATAATAAATGGTATAACAAATTTATCTACATGTTTATATTTTATTTTTTTATATAGACCCGAATCCTACATTAATACCCTTAAATTACAAAAAAAAAAAAAGCACAAAGTAGGACCCCCGTTGGTTAGCCGCATAGACAAAACCAGATCATAACCTTCATTATAATATGATATACATTAAAAATAAAGGAAAAGACCAAAAATATGGTATAAAATAATTAATAATACCATAACCACATAAAAATATGGTTTAAAATATTATTAAAAATGCAATACAATGAATAAAAACGGTATATTCATGTAATTAATTTAAATTATTTATAAATATGTAAAAGAATATAATCTATAAAGCCATATAATTCAACACTTTTATGGGTTATTCTGTGAAAATATGAATAATATTGTTGCAATTATTTAAGACATGTACAGGTACAAAAATCAGTAATCGTTACAAATAAATTGATTATTCTTTTTCTGGCTTCTATACGTAATACTACTACTTACTATTCGTAACGTCCACGTCGCTCCAAATTGAACATAAAATACCACATAATTAAAATTGTGGTATTTATTGTGGCTTAAAATTTTTGAAAATTCGAAATATTATGAAATCTTTTTAAGTAACATGTATACTTACAAATAGGGCATGAAATGGGGAATAAATTCGGGAAAAATGTACACGTAGTCGGAGAATAAATTGATTATTCTTCATGTAATTTGTATGTGATGTGCTGTCTGTAATGTAAATATTCAATTTGTCATGCAACATGAATCGAACTGCAGGCTTGAAATATTTGGCAATGCCACGGAATTCAATTATCCTCAATTTTTGACATAACGAAAAATCACTACTATCGGAAATTGGAAATTATATAAAAAGACGTTTGAGAAACATTTTTTATAAACAAAGTTTACACCTTTAGAATTATTAAAAATAGAATAGGTTATTAAAAATAGAATTTATTAAAAATTATGGTTTACAGAATTTTTGCATATATAAGCGATTAATACGTTTTTACTTTAAGCTTTTACGTTTTCAAATTAAGTTTGTTTTGATGTTTTGCCGAAATTTCTAATTCAAACGAAATCATTCCAAAAATTTTATCCGAAATATATGGATATTTAAACTAATAATATAATTTAAGAAATTTCGAATAGCAAAAATGTAATAGAATATTATGTTTTAGTTAATAGATACAAGGAAGTCCCCGCACTGTAAAAAAATTTCCAAATTTAAAAAAACAATTTTTAAAATGCAAAATCTTTTCATGGAATCTCCCATTCTCATCCATTGTATGATAAATATTAGTTATAATCTGTATTTAAAATAAACAAAGACAAGTACAAAAAAAAAAAAAACTACAAATAAATTAAAAAAGATTGGGGATTTTAACAATTTTCCGAATCATTAAAAAATTAATGATTTGTGAGGTCTGAGCTTTGAAGTGTTTTCTTTTTTTTTCTGATTTTTCTCTTTTTACCAGTACAAAATCGTAATCGGTCACTCAAAAAAGTTTCAAAACAGAAAAAAAAATCACAAACAAGAATAAGAAAATAAAAAAAAAAAGAGAAATTGAAACAGAATCTGTATCATGCTGTGTCGGTCTTGTGTGGTCCACATCAACACTAATTCATCTTTTCATTATTTTTCTTTTTATAATTTTTCTTACTTGCCCTTTTTTTTTATGTCAAATTCTATGCTTCTTTCTCTTTCCTTTCATTAGGATAATTCGATAATATTTCTCTGCTAAATGACTTTAAGTCTTTCATTTTTTTTTTAACTCTAAAACCCAAAAAAAAAAGAAAAAACATAAAAAACATTCAATAAAATTTAAAATACTAGAACTTCACTTTTTTCAGTTCCAAGTTTTGGGTTAAAAAAACAAAACCAGACCAGAAATCCCTGCTATTATAGAAATAAGAATTTTTTTTTTGATTTGTTGCATCTTTTTCCTCTTTTTTTTTTTTTGAATTTCATACCGCAATATATTGCTCTCTTGGTTTTTATTCCCCCCCCCCCCCCCCCCCCCCGCCTGTTGAATATATAGCAGACGATGTAAGTTTACTGAAAAGTCACGTTCATGAAATTATAAAAAAAAAGCAAAACAAACATAAAAAAGGCAGCATACTCGTGTACTTATTTACCATCGAAGATGGAAAAATTTATTGTATGACCAGCAAAACATTTGGATTTTCGCCTACGCACGAATAAATTAAATCGGCTATTCATACTGACATTGAAAAAAAAAATAAATAAAAAAAAATATTCAAATTGATTCTTTCGTTTTTAAATTTCAAATATTGTAATTGTATAAGATGAAATAAGTAAGGTTTGCTCCTCAAACTCTTTAATATTAATGCGCGTACAATAAGTTAGTTTTTTTTTTAAATAAACAAACTATAATGGTAATTAGGAGCCATGTAAATTTTACTATTATTATTACTTAACTAACAACATTATAACTGTCTAACCTTGTATAATACAATAATTTTATAATAATTTATTAAGGTTGCTTTAAGAAATAGTACTTTGATTGATAATGCCCTTCCATTTTTTTTCCTGTATAAATTTAAATTGCGTAAAAAATGAAAAGGAAAAATATTAAAATAAGTAAATTATGAATAATTTAGAAATAAAAAATTAGGAGGGCTTTTTAATACAATTTTATACTGCGATTATTGTATAACGTTTGAACAATATCTTAGAAATGAATTATTAGCTACTTTATCTAAGGTTAATATTTCACAAGATCGTTAAAAATCGGTGAATTAAGATTTACATAGACTGCCGGAAGGATTATTTCCAGGAAAGTGGTGTCTGATAAATGTGATAATAGAAACTCAAGAAAAATTGAACAGACCATCGTTTGATAGCATCTCTGCTGCGCTAGTACAAGCTGATATTGGAAGCATATTGAGAATCCTTCATTTAAATATGCATTGTATGAGGAGAGAAGAAGTGATCTCGATTTGATTTCTCGGGTGACTTCCGCAATGAAAAGAAGAGACTGGCTTTGTAAAGAAAAGAGCTTGCATAAGTCTCTTGGATACTTTTACGCTGATAGTGTAGCAATAAGAAGAATGAATATGCCTACGGTTCACAGCTTTTCTGAGACCATGTGACACTCTAAAAGTCTAAAACGAAATAGCATTCCGGAGCTCTAGCTAGTAAGGTGAAATTATAAAAATGATTTAATAATAATTCTAATAAAGTTTAGAAATAATGATAAGATTTTTAAGAATTGGTTTTTAAATCCTCTCCTAGAAAAAATTTTTTATTCATAACGAAATGATGGAGCTACCTACCATATGTAACATACAATTAGATTCTATTTTCTTACTTAATAATTAAATTTCACACTAATTAACAAACTGCATTTTTGTTACAGAGAACTGTTCCATATTCATAATAATATCATGAAATTAATAGGAGGATCATATTAAATTCATGAAATATAAGTGGAAAAAAAAAATTCTTAAAATAATCGCGTCTATAACAACCAGTAGAATTTCAGGAAAATCCATTAATGAGGTCAATTTTATTTAATTAATGTTCTCAAATATAGAAAATGATATTTATAATAGCAAATTATTATCTGTACAAAAACAAATAAATCTATTTAAATTGGATGATCCCATAAATTTAAAATAATATTCTTATTCAAATGTGCATTCATTTAATAGACCGGTCTGAGAAAAAAAAAATTAAATTCTTGTTTGTTTAAATTAGTGTGTTAATTGCCGTTGTTTTTTACAATATATTTGATGTAGGCAATTGAATGAAACTTCATGTTATGCATATTTTATGCCCTCATAAAACAAATTATCTAGAATAACTTTATTAATCTGATCTCCTTAATCTGGAAGAGAATTGAAACATAATATAGTGGTATGTCCAATAAAATTTAATTTTAAATAACAATATGTGCTTCTAAATTAAAATCGTACCAAAACCGATAAAAATTAGTTATGAAAAGCGGCACTTTAGATACTTAATTAACACTTTAATAATTAATTGTTTGGAATTTTTTAATTTAAATAATATAATTTTAGTGAATACATTATTTTAAAAAAATTAACTGCCAACTTATTTGATAAATAAAAACCATGAAATCAGTTAAAGTCTTTGATGTAAGTTATTTAGGTGCCGAGTAGCGTCAAAAAATATCGGAATACGTGCTCAGATAAGGTCTGAAACCAAAAGATAAATAAAGAAAAATGGGAAAGTTCAATGGTCTAAGTCAACCAAAGCAGGAAAAGTATACCGTCGACAACGATAATGCCCTCCCAAAGGGCATAGAGGCAACAACGATCTGCATTCCGGAATCTAAAAGAATCCGCCAAATTCCAGAAAAAAAAGTTTGAATAAGAAAGCTACGCGTACTATTGGGCTCACAGTATTATGAGCAAGCAACTTAGCCAGATCGAGGCTAAAAAAACTGCAGCTCTCCACAGATGGGCCTCCCCGAGAAGCTACAGGCCACCAAGCAGATATCACTTTCTCGTACCGAGACGACTGCTACTGAGTAATATGATTTGCATGCCTACCAGGGCCATAAATAGCACCTCTAAAGAGGTGTGTCTACTAATTCGATTGAAATAAAAAAGATAACCGCCATAGTGATCGGAAGAGTTAAATGCTCTTAGAAAAAATGCGAAAGTCAATTCAACAGAGCAAAACTCAACTGGGTATCATCTGACGCTTGGTAAATCCATTCCTGGTGTTCCTCACCTCGTTTTTGACTAGGCTGCTGTTTGTGGGCTGACTATCAACCCTTAAAACACAGAGTAAGTTATTTTTACCAACATTACTTCCAAAACACTCAACGGAATCCGCCTATACTTCAGTAGGGAGGCTAGATTCCTGAACCTAATTCTTGATTCAAAACTAACATTTTGGAGAAGGTACAGAAATCAACTTTTGCACTTTACTCATGCAATAAAACCATCAGAAAAAAATGGGGCCTGAAAACAAACATGATTTTATGCATATACACCGAAGTGGCTGATATATAGAGTTCTTGTTTGGTAGCCGGCGCTCCTTACATTTTTGAACCTCAAATTGATAAGCAAAATTCAAAAAATGGTATATTTGAAATTCTCTTGCATCTGTTGGATATACTGGGTCAGCAGTTGGCTACGAAATCCGTAATACGATTGGGAGCTGCATCACAGCTGCTGATAACGTTCACTAAAGCCCCGCTTCGATGTTCATTGGGAAATAAAAATTCAGTACTATTACTTTCTTTTACTTTCGTAAAGTCTGGGGATTATTCTGCCCTAAATAAACATTCGTTTTTCATAGATGTTTTTGTTGTTTTTAGTCCTTTTATTCTTTCTTATAATCACATATTACAGTGTAGTACTTAAACTGCATTTAAATGTGAATTACTCATTTCAAGTACGGCTATGAACAAATTTCTTTTAGAAAACTCACTCCGTTTTCAAAAAAATTTTGCTACAATGCTATGTTATTTACAATAACATTCTCTAAGATTGTATTGAAAATTCTTATTGCTGTGGTTTTATTTCATCAACTTACGGTTTCTGTACTCCTGAAACATACGAAATACAATATTGTCTTAAAATCAAAAATTTTTTTAAGAATTTGAAGGAGAAAATTTTGTTTTTTTAAAAACCAAAAACAATTAATAAAACTTTTTGCTAATTAAATTAATTAATGTATAAGGTTATGTTAAAATTCAGAAATATTGGCAATTTCCTTTTTCACTTTTCAAATTACTGAAATTCGTATAAAATTTGCTTTTAAAATGAAATTACACAAGAATTCGTGTTCAAAACTTTTTCTGTTTTATCTTATTTCTAAGATGTTGGAACCAAAAGGAATCTAGGATACGCTTTCATATATGTGTTTATTAAGAGAACCTATGGTAACTGTAATTTTAATTCACAAATATTGTGTTTGTATGCTTATACACAAAACAAACAAAAAAATGTTCCTTAATGTTCTTAGAAAATTTTTTTTTTATATTTCTTTAAGTATTTTGACTCCTCATCTTATAAATTTAAACTTTAAAATGTTGAAAAAATGTTGTTTTATGTCGAACATCGAACAACTTTTATCATACATCTTTTGCCACGGTTGTAATGCAAAATGTTATCTTTTACGATAATTGAATCATCTGGCATTACTTACGTATTATGCGACAGTTTTACTTTCTTTACAGAAAATTCACAAGAATCTAAACCCTACGGTCGAGTTACGGATCATAGCTCACAATTGTTGTGGCATTAAATATATTTTTACCGTAACACGGAGATACTGATCGAATCCGATATCGTATATTGGTCAATATACTTTTTAAACCATTTTGTTTACGTCAAAAAATATGCCTATACCTTTCTATACTTTTTAAATTAATCAATTAATTTTATTACCTTTAGATAATTTGACAATATTTAAAGGCTGGCTCTATTAAATGCGGAATTATTTAAAAAAAAAAAGAATCGTTTACACCCACTAAAATTAATTGAAGTAAACATATCTTTGACCATCGTAGACATTTTGAAATGAAAACATCCGTAATAATTAGAATTTATAAAAGTAAAAATTATTTTTGTCTATTAAACACCTACATGTATTTTAAAATTCGCACAGTGGATGCGGTGTGTTGACGTTACAAATATAAATTTACAAATAATTTTTCGCCCACATATAATTAAGTAAAATGAAAAAGATGATTTACAAAATTTAAGTGAAAAACAAATTTATTTTTATTTTGTATATTTAAAATTTTCAATACATTAACTTTATTTCTTTAATCATTAAAAATTAAATAGCTCGAATTAATTTAATTTATGGTCAAAGATTTGTGTATTCGAAATTAGAAAAGATATAGTGAGAGAAATATTTACGTTTATTTAAAAGCAAGTTTGTTCTTTAAAAAGCCTGAGCTGTTTAGCTCCAACCTTATGGATCTACGCCAAATATTTGAGAGGTTTCGCGTTTTCTTGAACTTCTTAAATTCCACTGCAAGCCAATTGTGCCTATGTTATTTACGGGTTTTCTTAGAGTGCGTCTAGTCTATCCCCACTCTTTTTTTCGAATTTGGTTGTAGATAGGTTCCTCAACTGTTTATAACCCAAATTTCCTCATTACTTATAGTTTTCGATAAGAATAATCGAAAAATTATTCTGAGCTATTTTTAGGTGAAAGCAATTGCACAAAGCACTTTAGTTTTCCTTTCAAATTTTCAAAATTTCTTAATTCCTTATAAATCTACACAATATTTAGTATTTTTAAATGTAACTTGTCCACCATAAGGAACCATAATCTTTGCAATTATATTTAAAGTAAAATTGAATACATTATTATTATTGAACCGCCAAAACTTGTTTACACAACTTGGTTTGAAACCAAAATTACACTCTTTATACATCTATAGTGCACCAAACTAAAAACACTTATAAAATGCCAACTTTATTATAATTTTTGGATTAGCGTGAGTTAAAAGGCCATCTGTTGACCAAATAAATTCGAAAATTAGCAATTTGATTCCATTTCCGTCAAAAATAAAGAAAAAAGCAGAAATATTAAAAAAAAAAAACAATTTATATTTTTAATAGTCAATGGGATTTTCAGAAGAAGAAAAAGAGAAAATGGTATGACCAAAAAATATTATAATTTCTTTTTATTATTCCCTCTTTAAACGCAAATCATAAATAAGGAACGCGAAATGAAAAATAAAAGCTGAAAAAGAAAAAAAACACAAAAATCCAAAAAAAAAAGAAACCCAATAAACATAAATTTTGATTTTATTCACGATCATCAAACATTTTTATGTTTGCGCTCCGATTTCACAGTGTTCTAATTTTTCATAAACTTTTCCTTTCTTTACATTTCCTTATATTTTTGTACGAATTTACTTATGTATGTATGTGTAGTTGTATTTAAATTCATGATTTGCCATTATTTTATTTATTTTATATTTATTTTTAATATATTTTTTCATTTTTAAAACAGCATTATGTAAAACAGCAAAATATTCCTAAAATATTTGTTTAACACTGATTTTAAGGCACTTTTTTTGTATATTTATATTTTGATTGTTTATTTTTTTTAACCATAATCTTCAGTACATCTTAAGTTCCCTGGATTTGAATAGAAAGAATTCATTTTAGGCATTTTACTTATATACGCAAAAAAGGAAAGAGCACATTATGTTGTGACACAGTCATATATAATAATATGGCAGCTTTGTAGAGAAACATCATATTCAATCGCCTATTCAAACTTTATCAAAACTATTATTTTAAAAAATAATCTAAACTTAAACTAAGTAAGTTAAATTAGATTTCATTAATATGTCAATTTTTGGCAGTGAATGTTCACATTCGGCGATTAATTAGGAACTGCTCCAAAATGATCAATCTGCCTACTCATCTAACACCGACTATACTGCTGCGATTTAAAGAAAAGAGAAGATATACTTGGATTTCTCCATATCAAAGTCCTAGAATCCATATTACTTCGTTCTTGATAAGTCGAAAGGATCAGTCCGAGAATTCCAAAGGATGTAGATTTCTGTCTCATGAATTCGGAAATGTTACGTGATTTGCCATTTTAAAGTAATTTGAGACCTCCTTCACACAATTATGAACGATAACGCTACACAAAACACATTTTTGAGCCTGTCAGTTATAATTTTCTTTAAATTTGCCATAACGTCGTTGATACTCAGGCCGTTTCTTACAAATGTAGTGTTAAACCATAACTTTGCCAGTAAATTATTTCACTTCATTGCACTTTATTTCAATATGTTAAATTATTTGAAGGCCTTGTTGACACTTTAATTTCGAAAAACGAGTTAACCCCGGCTGCAATACATTCAGCTATACGACCCGTTTGCTATTCCTATACCTCATTAACACTGTATTTTTTTAATTTTCACCCTGTTTTTTTTTCTACTTTTCCTTATTCATTCATGTCATACAATTTCCTTCGACTCTTTAAATTGTTAGATGATTTAAAATGAAAAACAAAAATTGTATACCAACAAAATAAAAGAACACAAAAAAAGAAAACCGTGAAAAAACAAAAACAAAAAAACCGCGTGTTTTATTATTCAGAATTGCACACAAAAATCTACAAACAAAAAAAAAAGATTATTTTTCCTTGTTTTTCATCTTTAACAGCTTTAGATTTATTTATTCTTTTCTTACCTTGTGTTTTGATTTTTTCTTTTTGTCTTAAAAAGTCACACTTATTCTACAATAAATATGTGCTTCTATCATTATTAAGTCAAAAAAAAGTTGTATAATACGACAAAATACAATAAAATGGAAGCCTTAAATAAACTTAGTTCCAAAATCCTATAAGATGGTATTTAAAGGTAAAAGAGAGTTTATCTTTTTCAAGAGAAGGTATTATCTCTCAGTAAACATATAACGGTAATCTTAATGTACACGAAGATTATAAGAAATTGGCAGATTTAAGTAATTGACAGGTATATTAGTTACACGTCTATCCCGCTAGAAGGCTTTAAAATGATTGCCCAATAAAAATCGAATTTAAAATGTTGCTAATTTTTCTGATTGTAAAATTCAAATTCACTTTTTACACTAATGAAAATTTACTAGTGAATAGAACAATGTAGCGTAAGGAAACTTTATATTTCGTAGAACGATTTGAGTCACAAGATTACCAATATACCATATAGAATCACAGAATTTTTATGAACAATCTAATCTAAAATGAAAAATCTCATATTTAAATGAAAATCTATAATTAAAACAAATATTTCTATGATGAAATTCTTAGAAATTTTTCACGAATTTTCTTTTTATTATAAAATTTAAGCCCAAGTAAATTTTTGAATATAATTTTTAAAATTTATAAAATCTGTCTATATTATAAATATTGTGATGATCAACATACATGCAAAAGAGCACAAAGAAATTTTTTTTTAATAAGAAAATGAGACCTTCAGATTTCTTTTATTTTATTGCAAAAGAATTTTCAAAAAGAAGAAAACAACAACAAAATAATACGAGAGACGACGAAAACATTGTAGTAGCCTCCCGATCCCCCTTACCCTACCTTTTCATACTTGTTTTTCTAAATTCTCTTTATTTCTTCTATTAACCTGCACCTGCATACACCACACAATTCTCAAATTTAAATATATTTTTCTAAGGCTTTTCTCGGCGTCTCTACTTCTTTCTCCCACCGCTTTTTTCCTAAAACTGTTTCATTGCCGCATATAAAGAAGAAAATAATATTGTTCTAAGAATATTACGTATATAAAGAATTATTTAGAAAAATATAATAAACTTCTGGTTTTTATGTTTAACATTAAATAAAAAATAAAAATAATAATAAGAAAGAAAACAAAAACTCATTTAACAAAAAGTGTTTCATATCTATGTGTGTTTGTATACGAAGTGAAAATAAAAAGGATAACGTATACTTATATACACATGCACAGATAAATCTTATTTATCAGGTATATTTTTATATTTTGTAAACACAATATACATACAATAAAATAAATAAGTATGTAGTTCAGTATAAAAAAAAAATACATGTGTATTTTAATCATAAAACAAAGCAAAATAATGGCACTTTGAACTTTCAATGAGAGATGAATTTAGAATATTAAGCTTTTTGCTTTTGTTGTTTATTTTTCATTTCGGATCCTTTGTAATTTTGTATGTAAGACCTACAAAAATTAATTTAAATGTTTTAGTTTAATTTTACTAATAATTCAATATTCATTTGTTTTATTTGTATATACACAAACGTACATTTGCAATGTTTGAGAGTGACATGATTGTTGTGATTATACATAAAATTCCTAAAATTTTAAATGTTTGAGAAATTAAAAATGTAACTAAGTTCTCATTACTCTCCCAGTTACCTGACTACTATTCTCTCAAATTTGTTTATTATTATGAACGTTAAAGAGTTCGGAAAATGTAAGTATGTATACCTTAAATCAGAATTAAAAAGTACCTTGTTATACAAAGTATCAGGTTGTCTTATTGTAATGACAACTAGCCCATAGAGTGATCGATTCCATAAATAAAATTCTGTTTATAGACTACTTAAAACTTTTTTTCTGTCTCTCTCTCTCTTTCTCTCTCTCTCTCTCTCTCTGATATTAGTTCCTCATCTGTTTTCACCCAGTCAAACATTGTTCATACAAGTTACGAAGGTATCATATTATACTACCATACTAAAATCACGTTGCACCGCACACGCAACATTATCGTACTTTCATAAAAACTGCGCGTGTACATAAAAAAATCAAATTATGAAATCGAATAAAAGAGGCTTCAATCAATTAAAACGCCGACTCATCGTCTGTTCACCAGACAGAAAGAAAACAAGTGTATCATATATCGAATATTTTCTCAGGAATAAAGCGAATCCCCGAAACGAATTTAACTCATAAATTTTGTATGACTCATAAATTTTGTATGATTCATACAATTTTTATGATTCATAAATTTTGAATGATACATACATTTTTTGTATGATTCATACATTTTGTATAATTCATACATTTTGTATGATTCATACAATTTTTATGATTCATACAATTTGTATGATCTGCTTGAAATTTAAAAAGTAAATATTTAGGAGTTCGGTATAAACAAAAAATTAGAAATTTCGTGGAGGTCATTAAAACTACAGTGTTATATAATTCGCCAAAAACGAAATCTAGATGCAATATTTTATGTCTAAACCTTGCTAAGGAGTGTGAGACCGTTTAAGAAAAAAATAGGCAATATTCTCTATTCTCTTTTTTAAAGCTGTGTAGAATTCATCAATGCGAAAAATATTTTGAAATTTCCAGAAATTTTCCTTAAACACGTCCCCGTATATAGCCACACATAACATAATTATTAAACAATGCTATACGTATATTAATGTTATAAACTTTTTGAGCATCTTAAATTGAGGTTTTTCCGTAATTTAATGGCATTGCATACAAAACAGCACAAAACACCAAAACCATTTTTATAATGTGAATACTTTTAAAATAATAGAAAAGACAAGGAAAAAAAAAAACAAAAAAATGACTTCAACAAATTTAATGTTATTTCGGATGCAACCGTTTTTTTTTTGTTTCAATTTCTTGCTACCCCAACTTCTTCTTAAGTAGATAAAAAACTTTAAAATAATTAAAAAAAAAAAGTGCAACAAAAAAGAGTCAACAAAAAAAGTTTAATTGAAATAGGATGTTGGTTGTTAAATAAAATTTTTCTAATTCACGGCTAAAATTTCATTTATTTATCATTTCAATTGTTAAAGAGAAAAATGGCAAGAACAAAAGTATGTCATTCGTGCATGCCAAGAAGGAAAAAAAACAGGAATTTAATTAGAACGCGTATGCATTGTATTCAATTGCAAATTTTCTAATGAAATTTAATTGTATAGTATAAAAGTGATGAAATGAAAGATAACGGTAACATTTATAAATTTAAGATACAAGCATTAAAATTGACAATTGTTATAAGAACGTTGTACTTTCTGGCAATAGAACTTACTGAGCAACAGGCATTTTGAATAAGATAAGACTCTTTACACGCTTTATACTTCCCAAAATGACGCAAACCATATGCATCATCATATTTGCATCCGCCATTATAATAACGAAAATATTCAAAAATAAAAGTTGCTAAATACTAATTCAAAAGGGGGGATTTTTAACGGATTCGGGTATGCGAAACTTTTTAACGATTAAATATCAGAAGATATAGTCTTATGTAAATCTATAAGCTTTTTCTACAATACTAAATGCAAAACACATTTTACCCAAATATTACAGTCGTAAGCTCCGAGTTGTGTTGTAAGCTTTTGAGTCCGTTCATAATACCCATTTATTATAAGGAATAAAATTGTACTCAGATTTTTACTCAGTATTAAAATTATAGTCTATGCAGTATTATATATTTGTGTGTTTCTAATTACCAGGAAGAGAAGAGAAAAAAAAGAGCCAGGAAAGTCTATAAACTATTCGGAAATAACTAATTCAAATAACCGTGTCAATTTTGTTGTAGTTTCAGAAAGATTTTGGCCATCATGTATTAAATAACAACAAACGAGATAAGAGGCTTTTATCTCTAATCAAGCTTACTAGCTCCTTTAATATTAGAAAATCCGTTCAAATAACCCGACAGTTAATAGGAACCATTTTGATATATTCAAATTTAATTATTATTTTTCTAATTTTAGCATAAAAACCGCACAAAATTATAAATGTTCTTCATAAAAAAAAAAATATCTAAAATTTATGAAAATTTAGTTTTCTGTTCAGTCAATATGTCTTTGAAAAATGGCGTCATGTCTCGTGTTAATTAATTTTTTCATTTGAAAATGAGTTTTATTTAATAATTATAACAGAGGCGAAAAAAAAAGAAAATTGTGGTTTCTTTGTTTGTCAAGACCATGGAATGAATTGTTATGTACCCATACACCACATCTTATTTTAATGAAATGGGTTAAAATTAATAATGGCAGAAACAGATCACAGTTAAAAAAAAAATCAATAACAAGTAAAACACTGCGACGCGTACAATAATTAATTATAATTTTTCGTAAAAATTCATTTAACTCGGGCTAAAACACTGAATATTAATATTTAAATATATATATAATATGTATGTACACACATACATTCATATATGTACACATAAATGTATACAAAATCTATATGGAAATTTATAGAAGTAAAGAAACTGGCACGAACATAGAGAATTTCTCTTAAAAATAATTAAAATGAGAAAATAAATTAAAAATATTCAAATTTAAGGCATTTCTTTTTTTAAATAATCATTTTTGAAAACATGAGTTTAAAATCTTTGCCAAATCATTAGTTAAGCATCTATAAAAATTTTCGTATATGTATTTAGTTAAGAATTTAGAAATTGAATATGGAAAATGAACGAAAGTATAATATAAGGCGCCATCAAGACCTACGGTTTTTTAAAAATTGAATTTGAATGCTGTACCACTTTGACTTTGGACTACAACTGACGGTGATTGATTCCGAACATCAATTTATTGGAAATCAATATGAAGCTTGTTGGAATTGTCACAGACTAAATCTTAATTTTTTTAACCTTGGAACCACATTTTTACTTTTCAATCATTTTAAAAGCACATCAACTGGAGCTGATAGTTCAATTTAGCATTATTGCAAAAATTTTATAACTTTAATCGCTTTCTCTTATCACAATATGTTTAATAAATTTAAATAACATCAATGATAACGCATTTACGAATCAAATCCATTCATCTTAATAACCATAACAATAAATTGTAGTTAATTACACTACACCTACATTATAATATCAAGAGTTATAATTTCTACAAAGAAAAAATTTTAAAATTCAACAATTTTATCGGTTAACTTTTCTGAACTTAATTTTTCATTACATGAGCAAAAAATTTATTATAATTTAAGAAAAAATTTATTTTGCAAAAATAAATAATTTTCTCTTTTTTATTGCTGATTTTAATTTCTCATATACGTATTACATAAAAATTAAATCTAAAAATTCATGTAAAAAAAAAAACTTTTTAAATATCACAATTTTTGAATTTTAACAACAATTAAAATTAATGTAAGCATTTTTTTGCATAAAATTTTCCCAAAATCAAATGTACACATGTATGTATTGAAAAAACTTTTACTTACCGTCTTTTTAATTACAAATATTACACAAAAAACTATAACCATAATAGTGTTCAAGAAAAGTAAAATTCATTTATTATTCCGTTTATAATATTTCTCAAAAATATTTTACAAAGCACAATTATACTTTTTACATATTATTGTTATATAAGCAGCAGAAAAGGCACGAACGAAATATTGAAGACGTCAGACAAGAGTCTTCGACAGGATATAGAATTTTTCGTGATATTTCGTAAGGTTTTGTTAACAGGTAGAGATAGGAATCAAAAGCAGATCTTATTAAGGCACCGTTGTCTTAAATATTACATAAGAATAATGACTTGAAACTAATCATCACTAGTACAATTTAAAAAGAGAGGGACAAAGCACATCTTTGGGAATTCTGTTGTATACTCTTTTTAACAAGAGAAGTTAACTATTACAAGAATAAAAGAAGTTAAGAACTGAGAACAAGAAAATTTCTCAGACTACATAAGAGCGTAATTTCTTTTAATGGCGCTATTTATCAAGAAGAAGTTTTACGA